>NC_090646.1:616835987-617195362 GCF_040937935.1 Hyperolius riggenbachi | reverse complement strand
AGCCTGGAAAGGATAAATATTGAACAGGCTGTCGGGCCACTGTTTGGAGGGCTGCATCGAGACCCCCGTGGGACAGAGGAGGACGGGGGAAGCCTCATTAGGATCCGGAGGCTTCCCCCTCCCGAGGTGAGTACACCCCAGGGGACGTTTTTATTCTTACAGTGTCTCTTTAAGGCACCAAGGGGATCCAAGAAAAATATATAACATGGTATACTCAGCCTCAATCGCTGTATACTGCTTGTACACCAACATGTATTCCACCTCTGGAATACATCCGAAATACCTGTTGGTGTACAAGCAGTATACAGCGATTGAGGCGGAGTATACCATGTTATGGCCTGTGGTCCTGAAATAGTTAAGAGTAAAAAAAGTTTTACTTACCTGGGGCTGTTTACAGTCCGCTGTGCCCACGCCGCCATTCCGTGACCCTCCGGCGAGCAGTGGTGACCCCCTCAACTAGCCAGTCGTAGTCGAGACCTTTGGCCTCTGACGAAGCGGGTTACACCCGTGAAACGGCTGTCAGGCCACCCCTCACACCCTTGTGCTTGTATTGATGTATTTTTGGGATCTAAAACGTAAGCAGTAATTCACCGGTGCCCGGCTCCTTCCTTTCTCCTAACTGCCATTGTTATTTCAATATATCCTTCTACCTCTTATGTACGATTCCAACACCGTCCCACCTAATATCAGCCTCCTCTACACCTAGTACTGCTCAATTTTCAATGCTTTGTCCTGACCACATGACCTCAAATATCCACTCCTTTTTTTTCTTAGGCGCAATAGACTGTTTTTTTTTTTTTTTTTCAAAATGACCTTGAAAAGGCTGACTTGAGCATTTTCTGTAGAAAAAGAAAATACTTCTGAGAACTCTTTTGTTGTTGTTGTTGGATCTTACTTTGTGGCACAATATTTAAATCCGGTATAGCGGAAATTGGAGGCAAGTTGTGCAAAATGAGACCACATGCAAAGAGCTATTATTGAGATTGCTTGCTCGGAGCAAATGGTTCCCTTGTGCACATCAATGTCACCACTTCCTCGACAATTGTCCTTAGACTGAATGTGAATGGGTTTGGTGATGCACTGTTCTGTCGCAGAAAGAAAAATAAATTCATGAAAGCCCAGTTTCAGCCTTTATAATGTATATGATAGCAAAATTGCATCAGCTAGGCATTGTATATGTGTATTTTTGTCATAAATATTTAGAAAATACCTGGCTGCTGGATGGGTTTGCAAAACGTTCTTCCTGTGCTTAAAAACGGACAATGCTGCCTGAAAGAATAGCAAATTTGTGATCTGTCTAATCTCCTCCCTGTATCCCATCATCACCCACTCAAAATAGTCAGGGAGGAGCCAAGAAGTGTCCTCTTTCTCTATGTTCTAACCCCGCCCCTATCCTGCCTGTGCTGCTGATAGCTTAGCTCTTTAAGGCCAGCATTGCAGCTACATCCCAAGAGAGTCTTGAAAAGAGAAACCATGACCAAGAATTGAACTTCATGCCAATCAGTAGCTGATACCCCCTTTTACGTGAGAAATCTATTCCTTTTTACAAACGGATCATCAGGGGGCTCTGTATAGCTGATATTGAGGAGAAACACCTCCCATAGCAAACTGGAAAGACCATGGTCCTGGCAGTTTCCTGTCTGTGAACCTCGTTGCATTGTGGGAAATAACTGTTTACAGCTGTTTCCAACTGCCAAAAAAGCAAGCAGCAGCTACTTCCAGTGACATCACCTGCCAGCAGTAAAAATGTCACCATGTGATAAATGTCAGAATGTAAATCAGGGAGAGGAAAGCTTTTACAATGGGCAAACACTGACTAAATCATTTATACATAATTACTTTATTAATACATTTTATTACATTATTTTCACTGGAGTTCCTCTTTAAGTTCCTGCCCCTGCTTAGTATGTATAACTTTACTGAATATAGCTGAACTATACTGAATATAATTTAATATATAATTTAATAAAATTGCTTATCTTTTGCAATCTTACTTTGTAAATGATTTAGTCAGTGTTTTCCCATTGTAAACTATTTCCTCTCCCTGATTTACGTTTTGAAATCTATCATAAGTGGCAACATCTGTACTTCTGGTAGGTGCATCACTGCAGAATGTTTGTTTACTGAGAGTTCTGTAGCCAGTAGAAATAACACCGGGTCTCCCAAAATGCTCTGGGAAGAGAATTCTGCACAATAAACATAAAGAATTACATTTTAAATTCTTTGTTGTTGTTTTTTTTAGCTAGATCAACATTTTTGGCAGTTATGACACCGTAGGTGGTATTTCCAAAAGGATAAATACATTACATTTCACTGAAGGCACGGAGCGTTACCTAAACTGTGTGCCATGACTTACACAAATACTGCAAATGTGGTATGCACCCAGCACATATGTTGCTACTTTTACATGCCTGCTGCACACCGGGTTTACGTTCTTTGTGAGAAAGTTCCTGTTTGGAGCATCCTTTTTGCCACCAAACACTTGCATTAAAGAGAACCGGCGAGAGAGTCGGCGCTTGGGTTCAAAAACACATACTTACCTAAGAAGAAGGAAGCCTCTAATGAGGCTTTCCTCTGCATCCTGTCTTTCTCTTCCGCTTGCCGGGACCCTCCTGCTGGTTGGGGTCATGCTCCTATGCTGGCACAAACATGGATGATGAGGGTATTAGACAGGCTAAACTCTCTAAATACATACAGGGTAGTTTCTGGATAGTGTTCTGTTAAAGAGAAACTTCAGCCTAAACAAACATTAGTTATGTTAATTAACCCTCCCTAGCGGTATGGACAGATACATCCGTCCATAAAAACATGCTGTGAACAGTGTAAACATGCATACCCATCAATACTCTCCTGCACTGTATACTAGACCCTTGCTTGACACATTTTGGCAAGTTACAGGAGAAAAAAAAAGTTAAAAATCAATTTGATCACTTTTTGCACAGAAATCCTGGGAAAATTGAACGCCAGGGAGGTTAAAATAGATAGGTAATATAATCTCTTACCCACCCTGTTTTAAAAGAACAGGCACATTTTTGTGATTTCATGGGGGCAGCCATCTTTTTGGTTGAAAGGAGGTGACAGGGAGCATGAGCCACAATTCCAACTGTCCTGTGTGCTGATCACTCCTCCCAGCTGCTAGGCAATGAGAACTACAACATTAGAAATCCCATCATGCTTTGCACATCATCAGGGGAAAAATGCCCTGGCAGATTTCTTTTATGGGGCAGAGCTTAGCTTCTGTGCAGCTAAAAATGAGGCTTGGGTAAGAAAAACAAAGTTCTGATGCTGTTAAACTGTTAAAGAAACAAGAAAGCCTTTTCAGTGTTGCTGAGTAGATTTTTAGTTTGGAGGTTCAATTTGACATGGGAGACCAGGGTTTGAATCCTGGCTAGGGTCAGTACCTATTCAGTAAGGAGTTCAAGGCAAGACTCCCTAACACTGCAGGGTGGCCTCTTGAGCACATCACAGTGGCTTCAGCTTTTGAGCGCTTTGAGTCCAACAGGAGAAAAGCACTATACAAATGTTCGGATTATTATTTCTCTATGTATTCCTTCTGTCCTGTGCAAGAGTTCAGGTCCACTTTAAATCAGTTGGACATACTGTATATAATTTACTGTACACTAGTGTTAGAGAAGGTTCCTGCTGCAGCACAAACAACATTGGGCTTTGTTCTTCCATCCATCAAATCTTACTAACTGGTCTGTCTAATCACAGGAGACTGCTGGGAAGTTCTAGGATTGGGTTAAAGTGAACCTCCGGACTAAAAATCTACTCAGCAGAACTGAAAAGGCTTGGTGTTTCTTTAACAGTTTCACAGCATCAGAACTTTGTTTTTCTTACCAAAGCATCATTTTTAGCTGCATTTTTACCTAAGCTCCACCCATCAAAGAAAAAAAGCCAGAGCTTTTTTCCCCTGATGCTGTGCAGAGCATGATGGAATTTCCTATGTTGTTGTTCACGTTGCCTAGCAACTGGGAGAGGTGCTCAGGCCACAGGACAGTTGGAACTGTGTCTCATGCTCCCTTTCACCTCCTTTCAACCAAAAAGATGGCTGCCATCATGAAATAAAACATTTGCCTGTTCTTTTAAAACAGGGTGGGTAAGAGATCTATTTTAATTAACATAACTAATGTAACTTAATGACAGTATGTTTGTTTAGGCTAAAGTTCCTCTTTAACACTACAATCTGGTAATGTAAAGTCTCTAACGATGAGAATGAGGCTTCCTGGTATAAAGCAGTACATGGAGCATCTTTCTATGCACTGTATTATGTAATGCAGCAGATGTTTTAGTTAAACACAATCACAGTTTTAATCTTCACTTGGCAGATGGTTAATTTTACCAAATTGACTTTATCCTTAAAGAATCGCATTCCGTTGCCGTGTTGGTGTTTGTCGTATGTTTGCTCTTTTCTGGAGGGAAGTGGGAGAGGGGAGGAAGGGGAGGAAGTAGGGATCATCTGTGGCTTGTGTTATCCATTTAATGCCTCCTGAAAATATGTTCCCACAGTATATTGAGCTGCATTATGGCCTATGGGATACAGCATACTACAGTCTATCTAGAGGGAGCGCAAGACCTTGGTAATTTATTGGTCCCGGCGGGTTACAAAGCTCAGTATAGAAAGATAAAACGTGTTGAAGCTGTGATTCTCTACATTATTACAGCACGGACCACTGTATGAAAGATGAGTACTTCATGTCATGAATAACATCATCTCAAGTACCCCTTGACCTATTAATATATGTTAACAGTGCTTAGTATGTATGTATAAACATCCCTTAAAGAGACTCTGTAATTTTCAACCTTATTTCTTCTATCCTATAAGTTCCTATACCTGTTCTAATGTGCTCTGTCTTACTGCAGCCTTTTCTAGTTGCACTGTATCTGTAATACAGTATATCTAATCTTCTTTTCTTTGTCAAGCTTTGTCGACCAAGAGAGGAATACGCTGCCTCTGCTGTGATAGGGAGAAGTTATGCACACTCCCTCCATGCCTCCCTATGCTCTCCTTTGTGCTGTGTGTATGAGTCACAGGCAAGGTCTCTGCTCAAAGCCAGCCTGTCTGCGAGGCTCATAGAACTGTGACCTTGTGAACAGCTGTAAGTGCAGAAAGATCAGTTCAAAGCCCAGACAACCAGCTAAGGCTAGCAGTGGGAGTAACATTCCAGCAGTCAAGTCACGTTTGAGGGGAGCCTCTGCAAACGGGCACCTGCTCAGATGATGTATTTCCTGTTTGGTGGCCATCTTCATTGTTTACAAAAACAATGAATAAAACAGTGATTTTATCACCAAGAAAGCAGCCAGAAGTGGCAAAAATGTCACAGAGTGGACTAGGAGAAGACAACTAAAAGGCTGGTACGTTTATTTATGTAAGATTTTCACAGTACAGATTCTCTTTAAAGAGGAACTTTAACCCAAGTTTGGACTTCAACCAAATCAGTAGCCGATATCCCCTTTCCCGCGAGACATCTTCATTTCATTTCTTGAATTGATCATCTTGAAGATCTGTACGGCTGATATTGTGGTGAAACCCTTCCCACAGTGTGATCTCTGTAATCCTTGCTGCATTGTGGGAAATAACAGCTGTTTCCAACTGTCAAGCAAGCAGTATCTCCCTCTGTGCATAGAACTCTCAATTAATCACTCCGCAGAGATCACCTGCCAAGGATAAAGATGTCGCCATTTGTGCTAAATTTCCGAATATGATGGTGATGTTCTTCACGTTTAGGCTGGAAATTGATGTGTAGTGTATGATAGGAATCAATTCCTTCTGAATTGATTCTTTTCAGAAAGGGATTGATCGTTTGGGAACATTAACTGGAAATCTACAAGTGTATGGCCAGCTTTAGTGCAGAAAATAGTACATTTACTGAATAGATTGAGAGTGTTTGTTATTCAAATTTTTGGGGAACGGGTGTTGTAACAAGTCGTTACGTATTTTTACTTTTATTTTAGAATATCAGTTTATAACTTTTTTTATATGCATTCAGTTTTGTTTTGTTCCTGACTGTATTGTATAATTTTAATTCTAGGTTACGCCAATTTGGTGTTTATATATTTTTGATGCAATCGCCTAAAAAATGCTACATGCACCATGTTTGCACTTTGGGGAAAGTAAGAATACCTCCTCTGTGTTACTTTGTCACATCGCTTTGCCGATTGGCGGTGATTAGCAAAATGCTAAAAATGACCTAAAAAGTGCTGCAGTGTGAACAAGCCCTTATGCTTTTAATTTACTAAGGGCTTATTCACACCTAGGGCGTTTTTTTAAGCGCAGGCGAAAGCGATTGTGCAATGATTCCCTATGAGAATGTTCACATCTGAGCTGTTCGATTCCGACCCACTCACCAAAGCTCTGCCTGTACCATTTTTGGGGCGATTTGAATCAATGGAAGGTATAGGGAAATCACAAAGTGCTTGAAAAAGCTCTTTGTATAGCGTTTTCCCGAGCGCTTTCATGAATAAATACATTGTATTTATTAATTTCCAGCTGAAAGAGATCACTTCCTGACTGATGTCAAGAAGTGAAAAAATAGAATCGCTCAGCAAAAGCGCTTAGAAAAGCACTTGTAAAAAAATTGCAGGTAAGCGCCTAAAAGCGCATAAAATTGCAGGAGGCGCTAAAGAAATTTGTGCATTTCTATTTTACATGTGAATAAAGCCTAATCCTGGGAATACACGGTTCGTTTTTGAGCCATTTAGAAGGCTCGATAGATAATTTCCGACATGTCCGATCTCCCGCCCGAAAGTTTCGCACTTGATTTCTGATAGAAGTGAATGGAAAAAGATAAGAAAAACGAGCGGAAGATAAGAGAATTGACTGCAGAATCGCAGCGGCAAAAACGATCGAGCGGCAGAAACGAACTGTGTATTCCCAGCATAAAAGATTTATTCAGGCTCATTTATTTGTCATTTGCCCCACATTGAATCCTAAAACTCAATAATGTATTAACTATGACAATTTCAAGCCCCTCCTTAGCCCGACCCATGGTGGGGTTGGCATATCACATTTTGAGAATGGTTAATGGAGCACTATGATGAAAAAATATAAACGTTCAAAGCACAGAGCAGACATGCAAATTGAACAGGTGCCACGGAGGTTTAAAGCGCACCTGAAGTGTGCTTGAACTATCAAATGAAAAACATGGTGAATTATAATAGTTAGAATACCCACTACTCACCTTCCTCCTACCGCTTATTGTCTTCAGGGTCCCTCCTGTTCCCCGTTGCAGAAGCTCCCCCCCTCCCCCCCCCCATGTCCACCATCTGATGAACATTTGATTATGGACACTGCAAGTGTAAATGCGTTTTGTGTGTTATAATCTACATCCATTGTGGTAAACGGAATACGGGCCCATATGCAATTCATTTTTTCAGTTATCTCCTAGGAGATCATTTTCATTTTCTGTAAACTCAGTTTTCAGCATTTTACAATTGAAAATGTACCTAAGAGTAGGTGAAAAAGTACTATCAACTTTATTTTGAGTATTTTCTTGCTTGCTGGTGACTTTAAAGGCATTTTATGACAAGTTGTAAAAATATCACCTTGGAGAAAACTCAGGAGAAAAATTGAATTGCATATGGCCCCCAAAGTCCAAACTTGCTGCATTTTTCTGAATATGTAGAGAAGTACAGAGGCGCCAGAAGGGTAAAAAGCGCTAAAAACATTTAAAATGTTGGGGTGGCGTGGTGGGCTAGCCACAAAACAGACACGGATGCTGTCGATTGAAGTAATACACAATTTATTCACATACTCCTAAAACAAGTGGCAACGCATTTCTCCCGCTTCCTCAGGCAATAAACAACAGGAGTATCACACAGCACGGGGTCCAATCAGAGCTTGGCACCTCTGGTGCCAAGCTTTGATTGGACCCCGTGCTGCATGATACTTCTGTTTATTGCCTGAAGAAGCGGGCTTTGACCTGCGAAACGCATTGCCACTTGTTGAGAAAGCTTTTCCTTTTCACAAACGGATCATCAGGGGGCTGTGTACGGCTAATATTGTGGTGAAAGCCCTCCCACAGTGTAATGTCAGGACCAGGGTTCTGACATTACACCGGGGGAGCCTTGTTGCATCCAACTGCCAAATAAGCCAGCAGCTTTTCCTTCCACTGACATCACCTGCCAGCAGTAAAAATGTCACCATGTGATAAATGTCAGAATGTAAATCAGGGAGAGGAAAGATTTTTCAATGGGTAAACACTGACTAAATCATTTATACATAATTATTGTAAAAATGAAGCACTTTATTACATTATTTTCACTAGAGTTCCTCTTTAAATCAAGATTTCCCTTGGTTGCTTTCCATCTCTAAGCCAGTACTACTAGGTATATTTGTTATTTTCCAAAAAATTCTACCTGCTTGATAAACCTTATAACCTATAGAGATGTATTCTGCAGGATGCAAGGTACCACCGCTGAATGGTAAACTTCTACTGTACATGTGCTAGCCCACAAAATTGGTTGAATTGTCAATTGGGCATGCACTTAGCGGCACCGATTTTAATCAGATTCGATAACAATTATCAGACCTGATGGTTGATTGGCCGCCAAGTCAACTTTTGTATGGCCACCTTTATATCTTTGCACAGTCATTATTTCCTACAATGTTCTGTCCAGTCTCTCCCCTAATCCTTAACACACAAAAAGAGCAACATACCCCCGAAGAGGGCCAAAGCCATGGATCTGTCAAATCTTATATATCCACAAAAAGCATCCATCTAGGCTATCAAAATTATGTCATTATCAGACCACCCAAAATTTGAATAATCAATGAAGTTTATTAGGGACTTGTCCCAGCAACAAATAAAATCATTTAAAACCTTGTATTGCACAGATCAGTCAGCATAATTCCACATAAATAATAATATATGATATGTAGTATTGCAATATATTCTGTCTGCAGCAGTGGCAAAAAGAGATTGTTTTCCAAGAATAGTTATGTAGGCTACAAGCATGAATACACCTTCCGGTATAACAATACGATCTAATAAAGTTATGGAGCCGCCAATAAAGAATTGTATCTTACCCAATGCTGCAAAACCTGTGGATCTGCTGCCTCTCTGCGCCCCCTTCACGCGTTCCGTGATCCTGTCACTTCTCCAGAAGGTCTCCCCTAATCCTTACTTTTCCATTGTGAGTTATTTGAGCCACCAGGATAAGAGGATCCAGTTTTATAAAAACTAGTACTGAGAAAATTGAAGACAAGGCAAATTACATTTATCTCTTTTCTCCTGGCGGACTCAAAGTGCCAGAGCTGCTGTTACTAGACCACGCCCTATAGGCAGTAGCAGTGTTAGGGCGTCTTGCCCAAGGTCTCCTACTGAATAGGTACTGGCTTCAGGGGCAAACCTAGGATTTTCAAGATGGGGATTCCTGAAATGTCTCCCTCAGCCACGTGCAATACAGTATAATAATAGGGTAGGACATCATGCTAGGTGGTACACATAATGCAATTTCCCCTCCGACCGACCAACAACGGGATCGACCAGGAGCAGTTTGGATACAGATAATAATGAGGACAGCCGACATTGGTAATGAAGGGGAAAGTGAAGCATTTACACAGCAGGGCACAGGGCTGTGCTCATACCGGACTTTGCAGATATTCTGGTGTCTCAACTTGTGCCTGTCCCCAGACACTGCACCGGCCCTGGTCCAAGGGGGGAATCTGGGCAGCTGTAATCCCCCCCTGTGTTTGCCTATGGGCTTACTAAATAGAAAGAGCAGAGATTTGAGCCCAGGTCTCCTATACAATGGGATGCGGAAGTTTGGGCAACCTTGTTAATCGTCATGATTTTCCTGTATAAATCTTTGGCTGTTATGATAAAAAATGTCAGTTAAATATATCATATAGGAGACACACACAGTGATATTAGAGAAGTGAAATGAAATGTATTGGATTTACAGAAAGTGCGCAATAATTGTTTAAACAAAATTAGGTAGGCGCATAAATGTGGGCACTGTTGTCATTTTATTGATTCCAAAACCTTTAGAACTAATTATTGGAACTCAAATTGGCTTGGTAAACTCAGTGACCCCTGATCTACATACACAGGTGAATCAAATTATGAGAAAGAGTATTTAAGGGGGTCAATTGTAAGTTTCCCTCTTCTTTAACTTTTTCTGAAGAGTAGCAACATGGGGGTCTGAAAACAATTCTTAAATGACCTGAAGACAAAAATTGTTCACCATCATGGTTTAGGGGAAGGATACAGAAATCTGTCTCAGAGATTTCAGCAGTCTGTTTCCAAAGTTAGGAACATATTGGGGAAATGGAAGACCACAGGCTCAGTTCAAGTTAAGGCTTGAAGTGGCAGACCAAGAAAAATCTCGGATAAACAAAAGCGACAAATGGTGAGAACAGTCAGTCAACCCACAGACCAGCACCAAAGACCTACAACATCATCTTGCTGCAGATGGAATCACTGTGCATCGTTCAACCATTCGGCGCACTTTACACAAGAAGATGCTGTATGCAAGAGTGATGCAGAGGAAGCCTTTTCTCCACCCACAGCACAAACAGAGCCGCTTGAGGTATGCTAAAGCACATTTGGACAAGCCAGCTTCGTTTTGGAATAAGGTCCTGGTGACTGATGAAACTAAAATGGAGTTATTTGGGCATAACAAGGTGCGTTATGCATGGAGGAAAACGAACATAGCATTCCAAGAAAAACTCCTGCTACCTACAGTAAAATATGGTGGTGGTTCCATCATGCTGTGGGGCTGTGTGGCCAGTGCAGGGACTGGGAGTCTTGTCAAAGTTGAGGGACGCATAGATTCCACTCAGTATCGGAAGCTTCTGGAGACCAATGTCCAGGAATCAGTGACAAAGCTGAAGCTGCGCCGGGGCTGGATCTTTCAACAAGACAACGACCCTAAACAGTGCTCAAAATCCACTAAGGCATTCATGCAGAGGAACAAGTACAACGTTCTGGAATGGTATTCTCAGTCCCCAGACCTGAATATAATTGAAAATCTGTGGTGTGAGTTATAGAAACCATCAAACCTGACTGAACTAGCGATGTTTTGTAAAGAGGAATGATCTAAAATACCTTCAACCAGAATCCAGACTCTCATTGGAACCTACAGGAAGCGTTTAGAGGCTGTAATTTCTGCAAAAGGAGGATCTGCTAAATATTGATTTCATTTCTTTTTTATTTTAATTTTATTTAAACAATTATTGCGCACTTTCTGTAAATCCAATAAACTTAATTTCACTTCTCAAATATCACTGTGTGTGTCTCCTATATGATATATTTAACTGACATTATTTATCATAACAACCAACGATTTATACAGGAAAATCACGATGATTAATAAGGTTGCCCAAACTTTCGCATCCCACTGTATCAGAGGCAGGGCCCTTAACCAGTCACTGGAACATACACCCAGGTCAAGAGTTCTGACTGTACAGAACAAACTGCAATAATATAGTCTCTTAACGTATAGGCTGACGTATGTAATCTTTTCTTCTGATTGTTCCAAGCAACAACAATATATATTATACAAACACAGATACAGTCCAGGTAGAAGAAGCCTCCTCCATTAGGCATTCACAGCGATAACAATTCATTCTGTCCACCCACATGTAATCAGACTCATCACAAGGTCGAAGCCACTGAATAACACACCCAGGACACTTAATAGTGGATTGAGTAGATGAGTTCAAATACAAACCATTATAACTTTCTCATAGTATAGATACAGTATACTTTAGTTAGACCTCATCCAACAATAAGTAACATAAAACAGAAGCTAACGTACGCCTTCTTCAGATGGGTGACTGAACTGCGCTCTTGTCAAACAGTTCAGTGTAATATAAATGCAACCGAATGTAATTCATGGAGTGCTTTTAATAATAAAAGAAAATAAAAAAAATCCTAAGAATCCCCCATGAGAAGATCGACTAGTCCTAAACCTGTCGTAAAAGGTTCAGAAGTGGTGGAACAAAATGCCTAATATTAGTGACAGCTACACGGGAAGAAAAAAAAAATAATGTTGTGTTCACTCGGATGTACTTCTTGTATGGAGATGTAGATATGAATTTAAAATTTTAGTTTTTTCGCCATAGTGCCCCTTTAAGTTTCCTTTAGGCCTGGTTTACACTGCATGAGCTTTTTTTTTTTTAGCAATAGTGATTAGAGATGGCTCGAACCTCCGATTTTAGGTTCGTGAACCGCGAACACGAACATCACGAAATGCAATAGACTTCAATGGGCAGGCAAACTTTCACAACTACAAACACTAATTCTGGCCACAAAAGTGATGGAAAAGATGTTTCAAGGGGTCTAACAACTGGAGGGGGGCATGGCGGAGTGGGATTCACGCCAAAAGTCCCAGGGAAAATTACTGATTTGATGCACAGCAGGGTTTTAAGTGCATAAATCACATTGCATTGCTAAATTGGAGGCATAAAGTGCTTTAAAACATCTTGCGTGTGTATACAACAATCAGGGAGTGTAATTAGTGTACTGCTTCACACTGACAGACCAAACACCCTGTGTAACGCACCGCAAACAGCTGTTTGTGTAGTGATGGCCGTGCTGGACTGGTGCGCACCATGGCGAGAGTGCAGGTGATGGTGGTTTTCAAACCCATATGGTCGGGCTGAGGTAGCTCAATGACAGAACAACAGTGACTGAGTGTCCAGCTGATCGAATTTGGTCTGTTCCCAATTAAGCAACGACCTTATTATCTTGGGTCAGGTGTGCCCCCAACACACTCATATAGCCCGTCATTGCTTCATTGTGATACGCAAGCCCCTTCACCGCGGCAAGGTAACGATCACGAAGGGAAATTGACACATGTACATGCCTTTTGTTTTGTTGTTGCAGCCGCAGTGCAAGCAGAAAAATTAGGCAGGCAAGTACACACGCCAGAAAAATTATTATTAAATGAAATTATTATATGTCAGGCTTCTGTGCGGAAGCTGAGAAAGATGAGGTGTTCTGTGTTAAATAGTCAACTATGTCCTGGCAATATTGGGGGTTGATGGCACGTGCTTTCTTCTGAAAACTGTACTTTGGTCAAGGGCCACGCAAAATCACGACCTCGAACAGACCTGCTGGGTGGCCTGCCTCTGTTTTGTGTGCCTGTTTTGTCTGCCTGTTGTTTTGTCCATATTGGGGGGGGGGGGATTAAGTGAAAGGTATGAACTGACTTGACTAATACAATGTGCAGTTACACAGATGCAGTGAAAGGTATACACTGACTGCTGTATAATGATGAGATGAATACACTTGAAATCCTATAACGAGAATCTGTTATGGAGGGCAAGTCTGCCATCCATTCAAGTGAAAGGTATGCACCGACTGGTATAATGCAATGTGCAGTCACACAGGTGCAGTGAAAAGGTATGCAGTGACTGGTATATAAAACAGCGTGCAGTCACACAGATGCAGTGAAAGGTATGCAGTGACTGCTGGTATAACCATGTGCAGTCACACAGGTGCAGTGAAAAGGTATGCAGTGACGGCTGGTAGAATAATGTGCAGTCACACAGGTGCAGTGAAAGGTATGCAGTGACTACTGGTAGAACCATGTGCAGTCACACAGGTGCAGTGAAAGGTATGCGGTGACTGCTGGTATAATAATGTGCAGTCACACAGGTGCAGTGAAAATGGATGCAATGACTGCTGGTATAAAATACAGTGTGCGGTTACACAGAGGCAGTAAAAGGTATGCAGTGACTGCTATATAAAACAGCGTGCCGTCACACAGATGCAGTAAAAGGTATGCAGTGACTGGTATTATAATACAATGTGCAGCAGTCACACTAGGTACTGAATGTGCTGGGCCTGGCACAGTATAGCAATTAGCAAGCGCCAGCTGCGACAGACAGGGCTGTATATGCAGTGCCAGTGGGCCACACAAATAAAAACATCACAAGAACATTCGCTCTCAAGAGAGCTGTTTTGGGGTGCTTTTCATCAACAAATATCAGCAAGGAGCAGACCTCTATCGCTTTCCTTATCTCTCCAATGTCTCTCCCTTCTCTCACTAATACAGCAGCACACAGAGTGAGAACATGGCCGACGCTGCTGCCTTATACAGTGGGTTGCAAAAGTATTTGGCCCCCTTGAAGTTTTCCACATTTTGTCACATTACTGCCACAAACATGCATCAATTTTATTGGAATTCCACGTGAAAGACCAATACAAAGTGGTGTACGTGTGAGAAGTGGTTTGTAAATCATACATCATTCCAAACATTTTTTACAAATAAATAACTGCAAAGTGGGGTGTGCGTAATTATTCGGCCCCCTGAGTCAATACTTTGTAGAACCACCGTTTGCTGCAATTACAGCTGCCAGTCTTTTAGGGTATGTCTCTACCAGCTTTGCACATCTAGAGACTGAAATCCTTGCCCATTCTTCTCTGCAAAACAGCTCCAGTTCAGTCAGATTAGATGGACAGCGTTTGTGAACAGCCGTTTTCAGATCTTGCCACAGATTCTCGATTGGATTTAAATCTTGACTTTGAATGGGCCATTCTAACACATGGATATGTTTTGTTTTAAACCATTCCATTGTTGCCCTGGCTTTATGTTTAGGGTTGTTGTCCTGCTGGAAGGTGAACCTCCGCCCCAGTCTCAAGTCTTTTGCAGTCTCCAAGAGGTTTTCTTCCAAGTTTTCCCTGTATTTGGCTCCATCCATCTTTCCATCAACTCTGACCAGCTTCCCTGTCCCTGCTGAAAAGATGCACACCCCGAGCATGATGCTGCCACCACCATATTTGACAGTGGAGATGGTGTGTTCAGAGTGATGTGCAGTGTTAGTTTTCTGCCACACATAGCGTTTTGCATTTTGGCCAAAAAGTTCAATTTTGGTCTCATCTGACTAAAGCACCTTCTTCCACATGGTTGCTGTGTCCCCCACATGGCTTGTGGCAAACTGCAAACGGGACTTCTTATGCTTTCTGTTAACAATGCCTTTCTTCTTGCCACTCTTCCATAAAGGCCAACTTTGTACAGTGCATGACTAATAGTTGCCCTATGGACAGAGTCTCCCACCTGAGCTGTAGATCTCTGCAGCTCGTCCAGAGTCACCATGGGCCTCTTGACTGCATTTCTGATCAGAGCTCTCCTTGTTCGGCCTGTGAGTTTAGGTGGACGGCCTTTTCTTGGTAGGTTTACTCCTTCCATTTCTGAATGATCGCTTGAACAGTGCTCCTTGGGATGTTCAAGGCTTTGGAAATCTTTTTGTAGCCTAAGTCTGCTTTACATTTCTCAATAACTTGATCCCTGATCTGTCTTGGACCTGTCTTGTGTGTTCTTTGGACTTCACTGTGTTGTTGCTCCCAATATTCTCTTAGAGAACCTCTGAGGCCGTCACAGAGCAGCTGTATTTGTACTGACATTAGATTACACACAGGTGCACTCTATTTAGTCATTAGCACTCATCAGGCAATGTCTATAGGCAACTGACTGCACTCAGATCAAAGGGGGCCGAATAATTATGCACACACCACTTTGCAGTTATTTATTTGTAAAAAATGTTTGGAATGATGTACAATTTTCGTTACACTTCTCACGTGTACACCACTTTGTATTGGTCTTTCGTGTGGAATTCCAATATTACTGATTCATGTGTGTGGCAGTAATATGACAAAATGTGGAAAACTTCAAGGGGGCCGAATACTTTTGCAACCCACTGTATAAAGGGGGGGGGGTGCTTCAAGAGGGGGTGCAACCTGATTGGCTGCCATGTGTCTGCTGACTGTGATGTAGAGTATCAAAGTTTAGCCCAATGATGTAGTATAGGGGGGCGGGTCGAACTCGCATAAAGTTTGTGATTCGACGCAAAAGCGAACCCGCGTTGTGCGCGAACAAGTTCGCATGCGAACCATTCGGGCCATCTCTATTAGTGATTTGAAAAGCTCTTGCTAATACAATGCAAGGGTGAATTTTATAAAATCACTTGCTCTAGGAAGAACAAACTCATATCATTACATTAGCAAGAGCTTTTATAATCACAAGCACTTAGAAAAAGCTCTTGCAGTGTGAACCAGTGCTTAAAATGAACCTGAAATAAAACACAACTCAGGTTTTATACTGACCTGGGGCTTCCTTAAAGGACATCCGAGGTGACAAGTGACATGATGAGATAGACATGTGTATGTACAGTGCCTAGCACACAAATAACTAAGCTGTGTTTTGAGAAAAAAAAATTATGCTGTATTCCTAGTTTTCTTTCTCTGCCTGAAAGAGTTAAATATCAGGTATGTAAGTGGCTGACTCAGTCCTGACTCAGACAGGAAGTGACTACAGTGTGACCCTCACTGATAAGAAATTCCAACTATAAAACACTTTCCTAGCAGAAAAGGGCTTCTGAAAGCAGGAAAGAGATACAAAAGGTCAATAGTTCATAGTTTTAGCTCTGGCATACGTCAATGAATGTGTCACTGAACAAAAACAATAAAACAGTAAAAACTTTATTTTCACCTTGGATGTCCTTTAAGCCCCCTTGAGGCTGCTCGGTCCTTCGCCGTCTCCCTGGGTGGCTACTGTCCCCGCAGTATGGCTCATTTGCCTGGCCGAGTTGCAATTCGTTGTGCACGTGCGGACTGGCCACGTGGCCAGTAGCGTTCTGCGCCTGCACAGAAAACTCCCACTGACGGGAGCAGGATGGGAGCACGTGCGCGGCTGGGCCTCGCACGCGCAATCAAGTGCGAATATGCCAGCATACTGGGCTGTACTGCGGGGACAGGAGCCACCTAGGGAGACAGCGAGGGGCCGAGCGGCCTCAAGGGGGCTTAAGGGCGTAAGTTTAAATCCTAAGATTTGCTTCATCTCAGGTTCACTTTAAAGAGACACTGAAGCGGAAAAAAAAATATGATATAGTGAATTGGTTGTGTACTATGAATAATTACTAGAAGATTAGCAGCAAAGAAAATATTCTCATACTTTTATTTTCAGGTATATAGTGTTTTTTCTAACATTGCATCATTCTATAATATGTGCAGATTACACAACACTCAGCATTCAAAATGAGTCTTTCAGAGCAGTCTGTGAAGTAATGACCTCTCCTCTAGCAGAGGAAAAGTAAATAGTCAAGGAACAGTTGAGATAATAAAAGTCAGATAACAGCCCTCTCCATCGGAGAGCTTAATAGCTTTTTTGCATAGAGATAACAACTGGAGTTTCTCAACTCTTCCTGTACTGGAAACAATTACACTGATGTATCTGATCTTAATGTTTTTTTTCTTAGCTGTGCTACACATACAAATCATAATATCATCTTTTTTTTTTCGCTTCAGTGTCTCTTTAAACAGACAAGAGAGGAAGGAAAAATCAATTTTCAGGCCTTACATTTTTAATCAGATTTTCTTTAACTTTTAAAAAAATGTCTCTTCTGTATTACGAGAGCGTTTTAATGGCAAATAATTAAGTGGTAGCCTTTTAAATGCAAGCATAAGACCAGTGATCAGTGATCCGGTACTCACATTCTGTTCTGTAAAGGGCACTGAAAAGTACATTGATGTATGGCTTTTAGTATTTTTACCTTAAATTGTATAGCAAACACCAGTCCCCTCCCCAGTGCAATCCACCCCTGACCTTTGTCAACTCTGACATTAGTAATACGCACCTATCAGGATAGGAAAGTCTCAGTAATTTCTTCACGGTGCCTTTGCACCCAGATTACCATTTTTAAATTGCTGATTCATCACAACTAGTAATGAGGGACCCATCTTGCAGCACTTATGTTAAGGTCCATATAAATCTGCAAAGAACTGATCTGGGCTGGTAATGACTAGCTCAGTAGGGCCCTATACTGCTTACCCTTCACAGGCCCACTTCTCTTTTGGAAGTTGAGAACCCCTGAAGGTGAGTATGAGAAAGCCAAATCGGTCAAATAGATTGTTCCGTTGTTCCAACATACTATAAATTCTTTGTTGCAAGTGCTAAATCAGGTGCGTAGCGGTAAGAGTTTTTGATACATAGACGACCAACATACCCGGCTGGTGGCACCCCCCCCCCTCCTCCCAAGTATCAAAGTGTCTCCCTGTTCCTGTGTGCAGTGTAAAAGTCTCACCTGTCTGTTGGCATGCCCTCTGGCCTCCTCCGGGGTCTGCCATCACAGCGAATGCCTCAACCATGTGGCGCTTGCACATATGTAACGACTCTACACATGCCTGGGGCCATGTTGATTCAGGAGATGAGAAGCACCCTATGTGCGTAGACAATAAAGAACAATGATAAAGGAAAATGGGTGAGGTTCGCTTACCCACATATGAAGGTTTAGGCTTATTATTATTATTATTAAGTATTTATATAACGCCGACATATTACGCAGCGCTTTACAGTGTATATATATATATATATATATATATATATATATGTCTTGTCACTAACTGTCCCTCAAAGGAGCTCACAATCTAATCCCTACCATTGCCATATGTCTATATTATGTAGTGTAAGTACTGTAGTCTAGGGCCATTTTTCAGGGGAAGCCAATTAACTTATATATGTATGTTTTTGGAATGTGGGAGGAAACCGGAGTGCCCGGAGGAAACCCACGCAGACACGGAGAGAACATACAAACTCTTTGCAGATAGTGACCTGGCTGGGATTCGAACCAGGGACCCAGCGCTGCAAGGCGAGAGAGCTAACCACTACGCCACCGTGCTGCCCAGGCTTATGTGATCAGATAGGAGGGTTTTTTTTTATTGCAGAGAGCCAACATGTTTCGTGGGCTACAATCCCACTTCCTCAGGTCAATAACGTGCCTGAAAACAGGACAGGTAGGGCTCTGAGCTTTTTCCTTTATCATTGATCTTTATTGTCTACACACATTGGGCACCTCTTATCTCCCATAGCAATGTTGTTCACCCTCTTTGAGGGAAGAGACATAGGGCCATATGGAAATCACTTTTTCTCCTGGGAGATACGTTTTCATCTTTTATTTAGACTACAGTAAGTTTTCAGCACCGTGCAATTGAAAAAGTTCCAAAAAGTAGGTTTTAAAATACTATCAAAATTATGTTAAAGCGGAACTGTAGATAGAAAATAAACACATTGTTTCACTTACCTGGGGCTTCCCCAAGCCCCCAGCAGCCGTCCTGTCCCGTGCCGCTTCTCGATGAGCCTCCGTTCTCCCGCCGCCAGCTACTTTCGGTTTCGCCGCCGGGCCACTGTACCTGTGAAGGAGGCAATCGAAGAGGGTAGGGGGATGCCGCTGCACAGCGGCTATCATGTAGCGAGCCCTAGGCTCGCTACATGATTTAAAAACAAAAAACTGCTGCACTTCCCCCTGGCGGTTTTTAATAGATCGCCAGGAGGGTTAAGTATTTTCTTGCTTTCTGGTGGTTTAAAGGGCATTTTATTGACAAGTTGGAAAATATCACCTAAGAGAAAACATAGGAGAAAAAGTTAATTGCATATGGGCCATAGTCTATAACTTTTTATAGAGCGACCACAACCTTGTGAAGCCAGTCCAACCTGAGTACTCCCCACATGGGCTGAGAGTGGTTGCTGTTACACAACCCTAGTTTGTTAGTACTCTTCCTTTTGAATTATTTAATTCTATTACCAGAAATACTAAACCATATTGGGCTCCTGCTCCATTCTTGTGTTTCTTGTTCTATCAAGGCTTGCAGGTGTTTGCGGTGACGCCGAACACCGGAAGAGGCCAGGAATTGGTGGACAGTTGAGACTTTATTGGGCTGGGGGGAGGGTGGGCGGAGGTGTGTTGATTGAAGGCTAAGCCAATTTCTGAGTGATCTTGTGAGAAACGAGGCAGCTGTGGCGAACAGCACCGCCGCCGCAGCTGCCTCCATGCGGCCATCCGTACCCTCGGAGTCCAGGACGCCGAGGACGGAACGTTCTTGCAGACAGGGGGTCGCCGTAGCGCGCGGGCGCGCGCACAGACGGGACCTTTATGCGGGGAGGAAGCCCGTCAGCTGGCCTGTCAGTCGGCTGACATCAGAGGAGTCCCACGGCGCCCAGGATTGGCTGATTCGGAGGGGCGTGCCAGTGGGGTCTCCTCTGCTTCATAAGCCTTCGGGCTTCATTATAGGATTGTCTGTTGTCGTGAATACTTGCGTGTTAGCGCGCAGACCTTAGGCTAGTTCCCTGGTGTTGATGCTATGAATTTCACACCTAGTCTAGGATATTGCTGATTTCCTATTGTTGATTGTAGACTAGTTCCCGGGTGTTGATGCCACGGATTTCACACCCAGACTAGGATATTACTACTGTATTGATCTCCTGTGTATGACTCTTAACTATTACCTCTGACTCTGATCCTGCCTTCTGATCCTGTACTTTCGCCTATTTGTCTACCTGTTGCTGAACCTCTGTCTGATTACCGTTTACTCTCTTGTGTCACGATTCTGTACCGATACGTACCTTCCTGTTGCTGAACCTCTGCCTGATTACCGTTTACTCTCTTGTCTCACGATTCTGTACTGATACGTACCTCTCTGTTGCCGACCCTTGCCTGCCTGACCATTCTACTCGCCAGTGGGCCCTCGCCACTGGTGAGGTGTTTACTGCACCAGCTCTGCTGGTCAAGAAACTCTGCTAGGCTATAGTTCAGCCTTAAGTACCTGCTCTCTAGGTATCTGTCATTTTAGTATAACCGTATTTAGTAGGCTGCAGTACAGTCTGACTCACCCACCCCTCGGGTGTTCATTTGCCTGCAGTATATTCTGAATCACCCGCTCCTCGGGAGATTCAGCTTTTTCAGTATTGTTTCTCCAGCTTGCTGGAGCTTGTACCCTAGTGCACGCTTCGTGTACTGATAGTACCTCACCAGCCCTCTGGTGAGGATTCTTCAAACTATTAAAGTTACGGTTGCACCCAAACACTTACACTTTATTAGGTATCCAGAGGTTAGCCATACTTGTATTATTGGTGATTCTGCAGATCACTAATAATCAGGTATACTTCTGTATTGTTGGTGATACTGTAGATCATCAATAATCAGATACTCTCTGTGTGCTGACACCCAGCGTTACAGAACAACAGACCAGTAAAGTATTATGGAGGCACTCTGTCAATGGGTCGACGTGTTAACTGCCACCGTTAATGAACTCATTAAAACGGTGAATGCTCAACAGAATCAGATTGACCTACTAGCTGAGTCAGTTAACCGTTTATTGGACCCTAATACCCGAGTGTCTCCCCCTTCTGTGATCGAGCCGAGAGTACCCCCACCTGAAAAATTCTCGGGGCATCGCTCGGATTTTAGTAATTTTAAGCATAGATGCTTGTCTTATTTTGAATTACGACCCGTTTCTTCAGGTACAGAAGCTCAACGGGTCACATTCATTAAGACTTTATTGTCTGGAGACTCCCAGTCCTGGGCCTACAGTCTCCCTACGGGGCATGAGGCCTTGGTCTCAGTAGAGGAGTTCTTTAAAGCCATGGTCATAATTTATGACGACCCGGATTTGGCAGTGACGTCTGAGAGGAAGTTAAAAACCCTCAGACAGGGTCAGAGTTCTGTTGAGGTTATGCTGCCGAGTTCAGGAGATGGGCAGTATCAGCCAGGTGGGGGCAGTACGCACTCTTGGACTGTTTCTTGTCCGGATTGTCTGACGCTGTGTCTGAGCTTATGTTGGGTCATCCAGAACCCAAAACTCTGGATGAGGCCATTTCTTTGGCCATCAAGATTGATAGACGAGTTTGTTATCAAAAACAAACTCGGGCTAAGCCCCCAAGAAAATTTTCCTCCTGTACTTTCTCAGCTCCTATGCCTTCCTCTCCACCAGCTGACGAGCCAATGCAAATTGGGCAGGTCAAGCTCTCAGAGGTAGAGAAAAATCGAAGGCGAGCCGGGAAGTTATGCTTATACTGTGCCGATAAAGGGCATATGGTTTCTGCTGTTAATGTTATGTCGGCAAGCTTCGCCAATCTATTTGGTTTTTCGTTGCTTCCACTGGGGGAGCAGATTAAAATTACTGCGGTGGACGATTCTCCACTGCCTGTCACCATCACTCAGACCCCTGAATTGGTATGCCAGATTGGAGCCCTACATAGAGAACTTATGCAGTTCTTGGTATTGGAGATGTCCACATCCACGGTCATCTTAGGCATGCCATGGTTAAAAAAGCATTCCCCAGATATTGATTGGTGTACCAGACAGTTGATAAGCTGGTCTCCCTTCTGTCATGACCACTGTTTGAAACAGGTTCCCATTGCGGTGAATGAGGCCCAAGTACTCGGAACCAGTGAACAGGATCCAGAACCCTCTGGGGCGCAGGTTGACTTGAATTGGGCCTCAGAGCTGGGTTCTTTTCAACAAGAAGTTCCTGAGGGTAAACCAGAGGGGGTTCTTTTTGTTCCCCTCCACTTGAGATTCAAGGTTTTGGAGGCATTCCATGCCCATAAAAATGCTGGTCACCTAGGGGTGGCTCGCACCCTAGAATTATTAAATTGGAGTTTCTGGTGGCCCTCCGTTGCTTCTGATTGCAAGGAGTTTGTGGGAAGCTGTGCTGTTTGTGCCAGGAGCAAGGCTTCTAGGCGAGCGCCTGCCGGCACCTTACAGCCGCTTCCCGTGTCCGAGGAACTTTGGACCTATGTGTCCATGGACTTTGTGGGCAAACTGCCTCTTTCTGAGGGTAAAACGGTCATTTGGGTGGTAGTCGACAGATTCAGTAAGATGGCACACTTCATCCCCTTGAACGGACTTCCCTCTGCACAGGAACTGGCAGAGCTGTTTATTCTCCACATTTTCAGACTGCACAGGATTCCTCAAGATGTGGTATCAGATAGGGGAGTCCAGTTCACTTCTCGATTTTGGAAAGCTTTCTGTCAGCAATTGGGGATGAAGTTATCGTTCTCCTCCGGCTACCACCCACAGACCAACGGCAAAACTGAGAGGGTAAATCAGGCTCTCGAGCAATTCCTCAGGTGTTATGTGGCCGATGTCCAGACTGATTGGGTCGAGTTCTTGCCGTATGCCGAGTTCGCCCACAACAACTTAAAGTCTGCTTCATCAGGGTTCTCCCCGTTCCAGTTGTTACGGGGAGATCACTCAAGTTTTCACCCCTGCCTGTGGTGGCTTCACCTTTTCCAACTTTGGAACATTGGTCTGAGACTATGAGAGGCATCTTGAATAAGGTGAAGCAAAATTTGAAAAAGGCCTTTTTTACTTAAAAGGGGCAGGCCGACAAAAGACGTTTGGTGGAATGGAAGTTCACACCGGGAGATTTGGTGTGGATTTCCACTCGACACTTGTCCCTAAGGCAGCCCTCTGTGAAATTGGGTCCCAAATTCATAGGGCCCTATTCCATTTCAAGGAAAGTGAATAATGTTACCTATGTGGTGTCACTTCCCCCCAGTTTCAGGGGTGGTAGGACATTCCACGTTTCGCTTTTGAAGCCTGCTGTTTATGTGGATGCTACTCCTCCTCCCCCTGTGGTGATTAACGGAGAACCAGAGTATGAAATAGAAAAGATTTTAGATTCTCGAAGAGTACGTAAATCTTTACAGTATCTGGTCCACTGGCGAGGGTATGGTCCTGAAGAGAGATCCTGGGTACCACTCTCTCGCATGCATGCCGAAGAACTCTGGATGGAGTTTCATAGATTGCATCCAGATAGGCCGGGAGGTGCGTGTCCGGAGTCCACGCCTAGAGGGGGGCGTACTGTGAGAAACGAGGCAGCTGCGTCGAACAGCACCGCCGCCGCAGCTGCCTCCATGCGGCCATCCGTCCAGGACGCAGAGGACAGAACGTTCTTCTAGGCAGGGGGTCGCCGTAGCACAGACGGGACCTTTATGCGGGGAGGAAGCCCGTCAGCTGACCTGTCGGTCGGCTGACGTCAGAGGAGTCCCACGGCGCCCAGGATTGGCTGATTCGGAGGGGCGTGACAGTGGGGTCTCCTCTGCTTCATAAGCCTTCGGGCTTCATTATAGGATTGTCTGTTGTCGTGAATACTTGCGTGTTAGCGCGCAGACCTTAGGCTAGTTCCCTGGTGTTGATGCTGAGGATTTCACACCTAGTCTAGGATATTGCTGATTTCCTATTGTTGATTTTAGACTAGTTCCCGGGTGTTGATGCCACGGATTTCACACCCAGACTAGGATATTACTACTGTATTGATCGCCTGTGTATGACTCTTAGCTATTACCTCTGACTCTGATCCTGCCTTCTGATCCTGTACTTTCGCCTATCTGCCTACCTGTTGCTGAACCTCTGCCTGATTACCGTTTACTCTCTTGTCTCACGATTCTGTACCGATACGTACCTTCCTGTTGCTGAACCTCTGCCTGATTACCGTTTACTCTCTTGTCTCACGATTCTGTACCGATACGTACCTCTCTGTTGCCGACCCTTGCCTGCCTGACCATTCTACTCGCCAGTGGGCCCTCGCCACTGGTGAGGTGTTTACTTCGCCAGCTCCGCTGGTCAAGCAACTCTGCTAGGCTATAGTTCAGCCTTAAGTACCTGCTCTCTAGGTATCTGTCATTTTAGTATAACCGTATTTAGTAGGCTGCAGTACAGTCTGACTCACCCACCCCTCGGGTGTTCATTTGCCTGCAGTATATTCTGAATCACCCGCTCTTCAGGAGATTCAGCCTTTTCAGTATTGTTTCTCCAGCTTGCTGGAGCTTGTACGCTAGTGCACGCTTCGTGTACTGATAGTACCTCACCAGCCCTCTGGTGAGGTTTCTTCAAACTATTAAAGTTACGGTTGCACCCAAACACTTACACTTTATTAGGTGTCCAGAGGTTAGCCATACTTGTATTATTGGTGATTCTGCAGATCACTAATAATCAGGTATACTTCTGTATTGTTGGTGATACTGCAGATAATCAATAATCAGATACTCTCTGTGTGCGGACACCCAGCGTTACAGATCTCTTGCTGAAAACTTTCGGAAATCAGTTTGCAGTGTATGGGCAGGAAACAGATCCCTCTCTGATCAGATCTAATCAAAGAGGGATCTATCAAATGGTCGATCTGCCCATACGCCGAGTGTTGTATTGGGGAGGGAACTGTTTTTTTTTTGTAAAATGGTCTTAACAGTAATTTCCATAACAGACTATTTCAAGAATGCTCAGAACTCTACTTTATATTGTTGTTGATTTATAAAAAAAATAAATAAAGTATGTGAAGTTTTCTTTTAAGTGTTTTGCTGGTTGGAATGATAATAAATTCTTAGATAATGACTCCTTTATGATGAAGTTCTCAGTATAACCAAGTGTGCATATACCATGGAGTGCGTTTTTCCCTCATTACCACTCGGCAGCAATCTGCGGACTCTGCACAATTCCAGGACTGGTGTTCATAAATAATTCCATTAAAGATCTCCAAAGTTTGGCTCATTATTAGACCAGTACGCTTAAAAAAATGTAATCACACAAAGGAATAATTGAGTCTTTGTAATATCATCTTGAAAATATGCCGCAGCTGAGCCGCTTGTGTAAAAATATGCTTTTTATTCAAAATAAAATGCAATTAAGTTCTTTCGGCAGTGCTGAGTGGAGACAAAACATCTGTAGCTGAGGGTTGTATGGCCTCGCTGCAAGGCAAAGATAATTATGAGCCGTGGACCAGAATTCAAAGCGAGGGCAGGAATTCTACTGTAGAGAGGTGGTAAAGGGAGCGGGAGGTAAACATTACTTACCAAGACTGCAACTTCCTTCTTTTCCTTTTCGTCTCAGCAAATTTGAAAGATCAGGGCAGGCACAGGTTAAAATAGCAGCTTTCATTTTCCTTTTCAGAGGGCTGTTTTCAGGCATAGGCAAACCAAGCAGATGCCTGGGTAGACACCTGGGGGAGTGGGCACCATAAAGCTATTCTTAACATACTGGTATTTATGTAATTTTCATACACAACTGATCATTTAATTAAGAAAGGGATGGATAGTAATGTTAAGCAACCATCTAGCAAGTAACTGTGCCTGTGAAAGTTCCTGTGGTGTGGCCAATCTATTGGGGCAGAGGGGTTGTTTTGACTATAGTTCCACCTTTTGTTTTCCCATAGATGTCATTCACATGGTTTTTCCTCCACTACTCTCCTCCAAGTTCTGATAATTACCTCCTTGTGGCCTGTTATGTCACTTGCTATGGAGGGGGGATTGAGCACTCATTGGTGGAGGCCAGCCCAGGTCACACTACAACACTTTTTCTGCTGTGTGCTTTGCGTGATGTAGTACAATCCCACAGTTATGATGTAGTACAGTGCTACAGATATGATGTAGTACAGTCCCACAGATATGATGTAGTACAGTCCCACAGATATGATGTAGTACAGTCCCACAGATATAATGTAGTACAGTCCCACAGTTATGATGTACTACAGTGCCACAGATATGATGTAGTACAGTCCCACAGATATGATGTAGTACAGTCTCACAGATATAATGTAGTACAGTCCCACAGATATGATGTAGAATAGGCCCACAGATATGATGTAGAACAGTCCCACAGATATGATGTAGTACAGTGCCACAGTTATGATGTAGTACATTGCCACGGATATGATGTAGTACAGTCCCACAGATATGATGTAGTACAGTGCCACAGATATGATGTAGTACAGTCCCACAGATATGATGTAGTACAGTGCCACAGATATGATGTAGTACAGTCCCACAGATATGATGTAGTACAGTCCCACAGATATGATGTAGTACAGTCCTACAGATATGATGTAGTACAGTCCCACAGATGTGATGGAGTACAGTCCCACAGATATGATTTAGTACAGTCACATAGATATGATGGAAAAAGGATCCACAGACCAGACTTGGCTCGGTGAAAAAATGTCTGTTCTTTATTAGAAAATTACACATGACAAAAAGTAG
The DNA here is from genome assembly GCF_040937935.1 of Hyperolius riggenbachi. Classification (NCBI taxonomy): domain Eukaryota; kingdom Metazoa; phylum Chordata; class Amphibia; order Anura; family Hyperoliidae; genus Hyperolius; species Hyperolius riggenbachi. Next base: position 617,168,605 of record NC_090646.1, on the reverse strand, counting down.
TGCAATAAAATCACAGGATCATCGAATGCGTATCGGGCCTACAATCTGCCCTTAGTCATAGTCTATAGATATGATGTAGTGCAGTCCCACAGATATGATGTAGTACAGTCCCACCGTTATGATGTAGTACAGTGCCACAGTTATGATGTAGTGCAGTGCCACAGTTATGATGTAGTACAGTCCCACAGATATGATGTAGTACAGTCCTACATATATGATGTAGTACAGTCCCACAGATATGATGTAGTACAATCCCACAGTTATGATGTAGTACAGTGCCACAGATATGATGTAGTACAGTCCCACAGATATGATTTAGTACAGTCCCACAGATATGATGTAGTACAGTCCCACATATATGATGTAGTACAATCCCACAGTTATGATGTAGTACAGTGCCACAGATATGATGTAGTACAGTCCCACAGATATGATGTAGTACAATCCCACAGTTATGATGTAGTACAGTGCCACAGATATGATGTAGTACAGTTCCACAGATATGATGCAGTACAGTCCTACAGATATGATTTAGTACAGTCCCTCAGATATAATGTAGTACAGTCCCACATATATGATGTAGTACAATCCCACAGTTATGATGTAGTACAGTGCGACAGATATGATGTAGTACAGTCCCACAGATATGATGTAGTACAATCCCACAGCTATGATGTAGTACAGTCCCACAGCTATGATGTAGTACAGTCCCACAGATATGATGTAGTACAGTCCCACAGATATGATGTAGTACAGTCCTACAGATATGATGTAGTACAGTCCCACAGATATGATGTAGTACAGTCCCACAGATATGATGTAGTACAGTCCTACAGATATGATGTAGTACAGTCACACAGATATGATGTAGTACAGTCCTACAGATATGATGTAAGCCGGTTAGTGTGCCTTAGAATTTAGTGGGCACAAAGTACAGCGCTAACCTTATTTGAGGTTAGTGTGCCTTATCTGAGGTTAGTGTGCCTTATCTGAGGTTAGTGTGCCTTATCTGAGTTAGTGTGCCTTATCTGAGGTTACTGTGCCTTATCTGAACTTAGTGCCCCTTAAGTAGCTTTGTGCACACTAAAAGATGTACAAAGCTACATCGCGCACTGCACCGCGCACAGCGTAATGCGTCGATCTTTGCGCGCGGTGCAACGATCACGTCGCACCCGCTATACTGTATATGTTGCGACCATAAGGTCGCATAGGATGCGACGATAACGGTGCACTGATGTGCTGCTTAGGTGCGATGTTATCGTGCGGTGCGCGATGTAGCTTTGTGCATCTTTTAGTGTGCACAAAGCTACTTAAGGAGCACTAAGTTCAGATAAGGCACAATAACCTCAGATAAGGCACACTAAGGCCCAGTGCACACCGAGCGGTTTTTGGAGCGATCCGCCGGCCGCATCCGCCTGGAAAAATGCTTGGCTAATGTATTGCAATGGGATGGTGCACACCGGCGGTTTGAGGTTTTTGCCAAGCCGCAAACGCGCCTCCTGCTGCGTGTTTGCGGTTTGCTAAAAAACCTCAAACCGCCGGTGTGCACCACACATTGAAATACAATAGCCAAGCGGTTTCACTGGCTGATGCGGCTGGTGGATCGCATACAAAATCCGCTTGGTGTGCACCCGGCCAAATATCTGCTCTCTGCTCCCAAAACCGCTAGCGTTTTGACGATCTGCTAGCGGTTTTGGTGTGCACTGGGCTTTACTCAGGTAAGGCACACTAACCTCAGATAAGGCACACTAACCTCAGATAAGGCACACTAACCTCAGATAAGGCACACTAACCTCAGAAAAGGCACACTAACCTCAGATAAGGCACACTAACTCAGATAAGGCACACTAACTTCAGATAAGGCACACCAACTCAGATAAGGCACAGTAACCTCAGATAAGGCACACTAAACGGCTTAGCGCCAATTAGTGAATCAAGCCCCTGATGTAGTACAGTGCCACAGATATGATGTAGTACAGTCCCACAGATATGATGTAGTACAGTGCCACAGATATGATGTAGTACAGTGCCACAGATATGATGTAGTACAGTCCCACAGATATGATGTAGTACAGTCCCACAGATATGATGTAGTACAGTCCCACAGATATGATGTAGTACAGTCCCACAGTTATGATGTAGTACAGTCCCACGGATATGATGTAGTACAGTCCCACAGATATTATGTAGTACAGTCACACGGATATGATGTAGTACAGTCCCACAGATATGATGTAGTACAGTCCCACAATTATGATGTAGTACAGTCCCTTAGATATGATGAAGTACAGTCCCACAGATATGATGGAGTACAGTCCCACAGATATGATGGAGTACAGTCCCACAGATATGATGTAGAACAGTCCCACAGATATGATGTAGAACAGTCCCACAGATATGATGTAGTACAGTCCCACGGATATGATGGAGTACAGTCCCACAGATATGATGTAGAACAGTCCCACAGATATGAAGTAGTACAGACCCACGGATATGATGTAGTACAGTCCCACAGATATGATGTAGTACAGTCCCACAGATATGATGTAGAACAGTCCCACAGATATTATGTAGAACAGTCCCACAGATATGATGTAGTACAGTCCCACAGTTATGATGTAGTACAGTCCCACGGATATCATGTAGTACAGTCCCACAGATATGATGTAGTACAGTCCCACAGTTATGATGTAGTACAGTCCCACAGTTATGATGTAGTACAGTGCCACAAATATGATGTAGTACAGTCCCACAGATATGATGTAGTACAGTCTCACAGATATAATGTAGTACAGTCCCACAGATATGATGTAGTACAGTCCCACAGATATGATGTAGTACAGTCCCACAGTTATGATGTAGTACCGTCCCACAGATATGATGTAGTACAGTCCCACAGATATGATGTAGTACCGTCCCACATATTTGATGTAGTACAGTCCCACAGTTATGATGTAGTACCGTCCCACAGATTTGATGTAGTACAATCCCACAGTTATGATGTAGTACCGTCCCACAGATTTGATGTAGTACAGTGCCACAGTTATGATGTAGTACAGTCCCACAGTTATGATGTAGTACAGTCCCACAGTTATGATGTAGTACCGTCCCACAGATTTGATGTAGTACAATCCCACAGTTATGATGTAGTACCGTCCCACAGATTTGATGTAGTACAGTGCCACAGTTATGATGGAGTACATTGCCACAGATATGATGTAGTACAGTCCCACAGTTATGATGTAGTACAGTCCCATAGATATGATGTAGTACACTCCCACAGATATGATGTAGTACAGTCCCACAGATATGATGTAGAACAGTCCCACAGATATTATGTAGAACAGTCCCACAGATATGATGTAGTACAGTCCCACAGTTATGATGTAGTACATTCCCACGGATATGATGTAGTACAGTCCCACGGATATGATGTAGTACAGTCCCACAGTTATGATGTAGTACAGTCCCACAGTTATGATGTAGTACAGTGCCACAAATATGATGTAGTACAGTCCCACAGTTATGATGTAGTACAGTCCCACAGTTATGATGTAGTACCGTCCCACAGATTTGATGTAGCACAGTCCCACAGTTATGATGTAGTACAGTCCCACAGTTATGATGTAGAACAGTCCCACAGTTATGATGTAGTACAGTCCCACAGATATGATGTAGTACATTCCCACAGATATGATGTAGTACAGTCCCACAGTTATGATGTAGTACCGTCCCACAGATATGATGTAGTACAGTCCCACAGATATGATGTAGTACCGTCCCACATATTTGATGTAGTACAGTCCCACAGTTATGATGTAGTACAGTCCCACAGTTATGATGTACAGGCCCACAGTTATGATGTACTACAGTCCCACAGATATGATGTAGTACAGTCCCACAGTTATGATGTAGTACAGTGCCACAGTTATGATGTAGTACATTGCCACAGAAATGATGTAGTACAGTCCCACTGTTATGATGTAGTACATTGCCACAGATATGATGTAGTACAATCCCACAGCTATGATGTAGTACAGTCCCACAGCTATGATGTAGTACAGTCCCACAGATATGATGTAGTACCGTCCCACATATTTGATGTAGTACAGTCCCACAGTTATGATGTAGTACCGTCCCACAGATTTGATGTAGTACAGTGCCACAGTTATGATGTAGTACCGTCCCACAGTTATGATGTACTACAGTCCCACAGATATGATGTAGTACAGTCCCACAGTTATGATGTAGTACAGTCCCACAGTTATGATGTAGTACAGTGCCACAAATATGATGTAGTACAGTCCCACAGTTATGATGTACAGGCCCACAGTTATGATGTACTACAGTCCCACAGATATGATGTAGTACAGTCCCACAGTTATGATGTAGTACAGTGCCACAGTTATGATGTAGTACATTGCCACAGATATGATGTAGTACAGTCCCACAGTTATGATGTACAGGCCCACAGTTATGATGTACTACAGTCCCACAGATTTGATGTAGTACAGTGCCACAGTTATGATGTAGTACAGTGCCACAGTTATGATGTAGTACATTGCCACAGATATGATGTAGTACAGTCCCACAGTTATGATGTACTACAGTCCCACAGATATGATGTAGTACAGTCCCACAGATATGATGTAGTACAGTCCCACAGTTATGATGTAGTACCGTCCCACAGATATGATGTAGTACAGTCCCACAGATATGATATAGTACCGTCCCACATATTTGATGTAGTACAGTCCCACAGTTATGATGTAGTACCGTCCCACAGATTTGATGTAGTACAGTGCCACAGTTATGATGTAGTACAGTGCCACAGTTATGATGTAGTACATTGCCACAGATATGATGTAGTACAGTCCCACAGTTATGATGTAGTACAGTGTTGGATATGATTTCTATCCAGAACATTGGCATAGGACACATGGTGAAACCATCTCAAAATGCTTGCTGTGTTACAGAAACCAGATCAAAGAGACGTTCAGTTAACTGCTATTATTACCCTTGGGAACAGAAACCATCAGAACTGGTCTAGTGATTAAATGGCCAGTGAAACTGGTATTATCTTATCTCAAAGAATGGGACCCTTGGATAATAAAGCCATAAAAACCAAGGGGACAATGGAAGTTCTCATGGGAACAGTTGGTTAGCAGATGGACAATACCCCAACAGTTTCTGTATGCCTGAGACAATGAAGGGAGGGTCACCTTTCAGATCTAAACACCTGTATGATCAGGGTGCCCCCTGGTGTCGGACAACCAACATCACAGGACCTCATGGGTGAGGTTACAGCGCCACTTAGAGGTCTAAAGAAGACATAACTGGCAAGGACAGGGGGGCGGAATGATACCTGAGCTGGGGGTGGTCGTATGGGTGTGTGTGTGTGAGGAATGGATTTCTTGGCTATTTAAGCCATAAGAGAGATTGGCTAGGGGCTCTCCCAGAAGAAGAAGCTTTCATAAGGCTCTATAGATTCCATCAGCAGGAGCATAGAGAGACATCAGACTCCACCAAGCCTCCATTTTGATGTAAGAAGTAACCATCTTGCTTAAGATATAGTACCTGCATTGATACGCAATTAGTCAGAGTAGATAGGACTAGAGGAGCAACCTTAACTTGTAACTGTGATTCTACTTTGTTATATTTTCTTTAATTTGGAAAAACAATAAATAGCGTTACTGCAACAAAAGACTGTTATTTACAAAAGTAGAACTAGGAAACCAAGTAGCAGATATATCATTTGGCACCCCAGATAGCGTGTGGAATAGTCAAATCCACATAGAACTCCACAATATCGTGACTGCTACAGGAAACGGATCAAGAACATCCAGTCGCTGCAATCCAGGTTTCCTAGAAGATTGATGAAATCCACCTGACGGTTACTACAGACGCCAGGACTCTTTAAAGAATCCAGGTCGAAGGTATCGCCTGAGTTTCGCGCTGGTCGTGAAGACAGAGAGACGCCTGAATCGTTACCTGAAGTGCTGTGAAGTATTCCATCGCTGAGCGGACGCGCAAAGCTGGTGAAGTATGAACACTTTCTTACCTATGACTAATATGCATATATAGTGCTGTATTGCTGTTGTTTTTTGTTGTTGTTGTTTGTTAGTTCTTAATTGTGTTAGTAAGCCTGTATTAGCTATTCAGTGGTTGCCGGCAGAGACAGGATTGATCACCCTGTGCTAACTGAAGTACCCATAGGATCTATAGGAATAAAACCAGACGTTTTTGAGGGAAAGTGAATTAGATAGTTTTCTAGTGTTCATGTGAAGGGGAAGTAGCCTTCTGCCCAATAGGAAACCTCTCTGGCCTGGATCTTAGATCAGTAAGGAAATTGGTCTGTGTATGTGGGATACGGTCAGTTAGGAGTAGGTAGAGCATTGAACCGATTTTTGTAATTGGATGCACGATACCTGTGGAACAGACTTGTATGTCTGAATTGAAATAGCTATACAATAGAAGTACACGTGTAATTTGTCATTGGCACAGATAGAAGTTGTATTGAAACTGGTGTAGTTTGTATTGCAACTAGTGTATTGTGTTGTTGAAACTTGTATAATTTGTATCAGAAATTGTGTAAGTTGTCATTGAAACTTGTCATTGTGGTGTTACGTGGTCTCAATTTGTGTTAGTGAGACAATAGTGAAGTACTGTTTTGTTGAAGTTTTATCTCAGTTACTTGGAAATTGTAAACATGGAAGTTGTAACAGATTTTCTTAAGAAATATTCCTCTGCCTCTTATCATTTGTGTATGGATGAGGCTTTGACTCATCAGTTTGGTGATTTAGAAAAGCAGTGTGACATGCAGAATGAAAAATTGCAAACTAAAGTATCTTCTAAAAAAAATAGAAAACAGAGAATGGCCAATCTCATTGATATGTTAATTAAGATGAAAGAGATCGCTTTACAGAAAGAATTGCAATTTTACACTGAAAAAGCTCAGCTAAGGAAGGAGCTTGATAACATTACGCAAGGTTGTTTGGCCATGGATATTAAGAATAATGCTTGTGAATGTGAGGAATTAAAGGAGGAAGTTGACAAACTTGGTGAAGAGAATTGTGATTTACAAGAGTGTTTAGAGGACTGTGAATCTAGATGTAGACTCAGAGAATTACATATTGCATCTTTGGAAGCAAAAGAGTCACAAAAGATTGTGTTATTCAAATGCTTACAGAGCAGCTGGCTCAAAAGGAACAATGTTTACAGTTGTTAAAAGCACACGGTAACAATGCATGCAACCAGGGTAATAGCTCAGGTTACAAATCCCTGGGAGAGGAGCAAAGAGGCAGAGAGGAGCATCCGATTTGTACTGCAGACGAATCTCAATCTCCTCCTGAGCTTTCATTAAATCAAAATTCCACACTCTTTACTCCTATCCCAGACAGGATTGATCACCAACACAGAAATGCTCAAGGGCAAGGTCATGCAAATCATAATGTGCACTCCACAACACTCTCTATACAGGATCGCACAAACCTGTGCCAGATATTGGGGAAGTTTGACACTTCAGCCTCACCTGTCAGCCTCTCCAATAAGCTGGAAGCTGTAGTCACTCAATATAATTTGGGAAACAGAGATGCCTGTGCGCTACTGCGTGCATGGCTCCCTTCACAGCTGTGTGAGAAATTACTGCCTCCTGTGGGGACTCATACTGGTCTGTTGGCAGAACTTAATTCCAATTGGGGAAATGCAGCAGACAGAATGGGAGAGTTACAGAGAGTGATGGGAGGGAGAGATGCTAGAGGAACCAATGCGCTAGAAAATGCCAGATTTAGGAAAGGTGAAGACCCTGTTTTATTTTGCAGTGAATACTTGTCACTGTACAAATCCACATTTAATTGCCCAGATATGTCTCCTGACGACGGTAGTTTTCTTTACTCGATGGCTAACAAGTGTACCTTTGTGGATTATCACACAAAGATTGCACTCAGAAATGCTAATTCATACCAGACATTTCTGAACATAATAAAGGACTGGATTCAGGAGACAAATCAGGACAGTAAAATGCAAAGGAAAATTGCAGAGGTAACTAAGAGTGAAGGAAGAGTCAGATCCACTGGCAAATGTTACAAATGTGGGCATATGGGACATTTCATGAGAGACTGTAAATTGAACAGGAGAGTAGGGGGTAACAGAAGTTTTGCTGACAGGAAAGATCAGAAGAGGCCTGGACCAGACAGGTGCAGAGGGAAAACGTCCAAGATCCCGATGTTACCCTATATGGTCCACTCCTAAAAGAGCTAGAGAGGGTTAAAAGTAAGATCGCTGAAATTCCAGAGGAATACAAGACCCCACCCCCATCCAATCCTTATGTGAAACCATAGGGATTACAGGCCCCACCCTTGTCCCCAGTATGTCAACTTGAGAGGGACAAGGGCAATAGACCACATATCCAGGGAGCGGTAGGGGGCCATCGCGCTGATATACTTCTGGATACAGGAGCAGCTGTCAGTTTGACAAATATGACATTGACAGCTGACCCTAATGGCAAGTCAATTTTTTTGAGAGGTTTTGGAGGTCAGGTAGTTCCTGCATTGCAATCAATGCCAGTGCCCATAAACATAGGAAACATGGACATACAACACAGTATGTACCTGTCTCCTACACATGAGGGCACCATCATTGGATCGGATGTGATGAAAGCACATGGTTTGGTGGTAGATCTATGTAATTGGATGTTGTGGAGAGGTTCCAGGTACAAAGGGAATGTTTGCATGATCACTGACAATTATGGGTTGGCATCAGTGAAACCCAGTGACGCGATGGATCCCAGAGCATTGTTAAAAACGAATGATCAAAGGTTAGCTGAAATCTTGTGGCAGCATGACAAAGTGTGGGCGACATACAAAAATGAGTGTGGCAAGGTGACAAATATGATTGTCAAAGTAGAAGGCCCAGATCCCTTACCACAGAAACAGTACAAGATTCCCCCTGAATCAATTCCATTTGTACGGTGCACCATTGAAAATTTGTTGGCACAAGAAGTGATTAGAGAATGCCAATCAACAAATAATGCACCCCTATGGCCAGTAAAAAAGGGTAATGGTTGGCGACCCTGTCTAGATTTCCGTGCACTAAACAAATGTACCCCATCTGTCACCAATGTTGTTGCCAAAATGCCCGATATGATGACAGCGCTCAAATCATCTGCAGCAGTGTATTCGTCTATCGACGTCTCAAATGGCTATTTTTCGATCCCCATTCACCCAGATAGCCAATACAAATTTGCATTTTGTTTCCAAGGAAAGCAATACACTTTCTGCAGGCTGCCACAAGGATTCAAGTCCAGTTCAACCTATTTTCATAAATGCATGATTGATGTTTTAAAATCTTTTTCAGAGCCAGAATGTATCATTCAATACGTGGATGATGTGCTTATCCAGACAGACACTAGGGAGCAGCACTATGCTCTCCTTAAGGAGTTATTAACATTAATTGAGAAAGCAGGGTTAAAGCTAAACCCAATGAAGGCCCAGTTAATGAAAGATTCTGTTTCCTTTTTGGGAGTTGTAGTTTCAAAGGGGGGGAGGACTCCTGACCCAAACAAATGTGAAACTATCCAGAAACTTCCAAGGCCCAATACAAAAACAGCACTGCGACAATTCTTGGGGGTGGTCGGTTTCTGCCGAGACTTCATTGAAGGATTTGCAGAAAAGGCAAAACCTCTTTATGAATTATTGAAAAGTGACAAAAGGGAAGCAGATCCGCTAGAGTAGGCAGAAGAACAGGAACAGGGATTTAAACTGTTGAAAATCACTTTAATGCAAGCCCCAGCATTAAGTAATCCCAACATGGAGTTGCCATTTGCTATACAAGTGTACACATCAAATGTAGCAATCACGGCTGTGTTGCTAGCAAAAGAGGCAGCTTTGATAGGGGTTAAGTGGGCTCCCTATGACATAGAGGGACAGCAGGCTTGGGAAAAAGATTTTGAAGGCTGGAAAAATGATGCAGACATAGCTGAACTACTGCCTGTACTTAAAACCCCTACCCCTTGTTTAGCCAAGGAGCAGGATATAGATGAATCCTTAAAACATCTTAAAAGTCCGATTAGACTCAAAGCGGCATATGCTACTGTTAAGAACTGATACCGCACTTGTTTTTTTCTTTTCCAGAACCCAGTGGAGCGAAAATCAACCGAACTGAGGCATCTGGACAATGTACATCAAATTTTTATTTTTCATGGTGCTGATTATGCTGTGTAGTAGTGACACAGTGGAACTTGAGGAGGAATATTCTGGTTATGGAGATATGGAATTACATAATCCAGAGACAATAATGACAAAGCAGATAAAACCGTGGATATATTTGCAACAAAAACATGAGGACAACAATAACAGGAGAAGAAAATCTAGACTGACAATGGATCGCCGTGTGCCATTGGAAACATACCAATGGGGCAATCAGGACGGAGATCAATATAGAAAGTTTTGTTCATTTGGCAGGTTTAATCCCAATTCCAGAGACAATAGGCTTTCATTTGTACACGGAAATCCTGAGTTTAAACTTGAATCTCTGCAGTCATATGTGAATGTGAAAATATATATGAACGAAACGGGTTATTGGTTGGGGGGTGAAAAAGGAACGCAGGTTCAAGAACACAAGGATATACACTATGGGATTATACATGAACACTTAAAGGAAGGAGAATATGTATTTATGTGTGGTGTATATTGGTATAGAAACATGCAACCAGCAAACACACCCAAGGAAATTACACTCACATACAGGGATGAGAATCTGGGCGGATTCCAAAGGGTTCCGATGACACAAGAACGAGGTGATAATTTCATAATCGGGTCAATATCCAGAGCCTATAAGTCATACAGAGAGGCAGTAGGCTATTGGAAATGTGAAACAGCAGACATAGAAGTGGGGGAGATACAAATCCTCGATGGGTCATCGGAGCACTTGGAAATCTGCACAGAGAGCAAGACAAATGACTCGAGGGAGTATGAGTACTTGGAGTTAGGACAACCACTCCAAGTAAATCTAAATTCTAAAAGAACACTTATCACTGAGGTACAATATGCCATGTCCACCTGGCACTTTAACATATCTCAGTGGTTAATAAAGACCTACTATCCGGTATGTGCTAAATACACCCGCAATCAAGTACGTGGTTTGTACAACTGGATTACTCCCAAGAGTAATACGGGTAAACGTGCAAGCACCAGAAATGGGCGCCTACTCTTGAGGAGTAATCGAGAGAAAAGGGATGTATTTGGCACTGTACTCGGAGGAGTTGGTACAGGAATGGGAATCCTAAATGAAGCCGATATTGAGATTATAAGGAATAAGTTATCTGCCATAGCATTAGATAGCAAACAAGGATTTGTTAAACAGAGAGAGATCAATGATATTCTTGACAACATTCAGCAAAAACACATAAACACACAGGTGAATGTTGCTAGGGATTTCATTGAGAACTTCAAGACACTGGTCGACAACGTAGTGAGAAGAGGAAGGAATACATCATGGGCGTTGGTCTGCACGCAAGGACAGACAGAACTGTCAACCAACATCAAATTAATAATACAGTCACTGCATGAAGGTGAATGGCCTTTTGAGCTGCTTTCCCAAGTTGGTAAACATCTCCCAAAACACATAACTTTTACTAGTCCAAAATGGTGGGCGAGTTCGTGGTTGGGGTGTACTGATCCAGATTCTGAAAAATGCTATGCGACTTCACTTATAGTGTATTCAGAGTTGCGCCCGGTTATTATATATGATATTAAGTCCATTGGTATACTAACCGGAGAATCTTTAATCTTACACCCGAGGCTGAACTTCCCACAGGTGATTAGGGAGAAGGGAAAATGGCAACAGGTTGATGTTTCCCTCTGTCTGCAGCGAAACCATGATGTATTGTGTTCCCCAGGTCAATTCAGGAGGGTAAATGAAAGATGTTGGGAGGATGCTTCCATTTGTGTTTTGGATGGAGAGAACATTGCCAGGGACAAGGCACCAGTGTACTATTTAGGACATAAAAAGGGTGTGCTTTTTGTCCTGGATACTACTAACGTAACATTAATCCTAGACCAAGGATGCTCTGTAACAGTATCTGTGGCTAGAGGCTCTTGGTGTACCCTTGGCAATGTTTCTGAAATCCAAACTAATAAATGGAACTATAGCATTCCTTCTGTCGCACGGTGGGTCATTGATTTTAAGTATAACAATCCTGTTGATATCCAGATGATGAATTTGGGAATGGGAAAAGAGTTACAGGATTGGTTGGAAAAGTTGGACAGAGATGAGTATGTGCTGAGGGAATTGCAAGAAGAAGGTGCTAATGCAACTATAATGGTACACCATGATCAAAATGAACTTAAGAAGGTGGAACGTATGTTAGAAACAGACTCAGAGGGCTACTGGTGGGAATATATATTTGGTTATTCTGACAAAGCTAATACTATACTGAACTACTTGATGCACCCAGTTGTAGTGTTACTAATTGTTACCATAACTCTATCAGTAGGACAGATAGGCATGTGTGTTTTTATGAGGTACTTGTATAAAAAGATGCAGTTCCCTCCTAAGATGATGGGAACGCCACCAAACAGTGCAGTCTCCTCCTTCCAGGCAGAGACTTTACTGTGTGGGGTAGAACCGGAACGAGAGCAGATCTGTAAAAATTGTCACAGAGAAGGGCACGGCATAGAGAACTGCTTCATTCCTTACCGAAAAACACAGATGTATATATGAGGAGTCTAATATGATGAAGGGATATAGGAAAGTGACAGATGAATGAAATAGGTATATAAAGGATAGAGCAGAGCTAATAAGCCAGTGACACCCTTTTTGTAAGTGAGTTGCACTAGTTTAGTTGAACGAAATTGGAGAAATGGTACCAAACAGTATAATGACGTGATGTTCATAATTGTTAGATTGTAATTTTGTACTGTTGTATTGTAGGTTTTATGGTAATGTACATAATAGTGAATGTATAATGTGGTGGCTCCTCTAGGTCCAGGTTATCATAATGGTTATAATATCTTGGTGGGGTCAGTGAGAATGAATTTGAATGAAAGGTGTGTAAATGGACTACCTGAAGCAAAGGTAAAATTCTTGCCCCTAGGAGCGGAAGAGAACCCAGTTATTGCATACTCCAGGACAAGGATGAAGGACTGTGTGTGTGTGCCTTTCAGGCACAAAGCGGCATATGTTGGATATGATTTCTATCCAGAACATTGGCATAGGACACATGGTGAAACCATCTCAAAATGCTTGCTGTGTTACAGAAACCAGATCAAAGAGACGTTCAGTTAACTGCTATTATTACCCTTGGGAACAGAAACCATCAGAACTGGTCTAGTGATTAAATGGCCAGTGAAACTGGTATTATCTTATCTCAAAGAATGGGACCCTTGGATAATAAAGCCATAAAAACCAAGGGGACAATGGAAGTTCTCATGGGAACAGTTGGTTAGCAGATGGACAATACCCCAACAGTTTCTGTATGCCTGAGACAATGAAGGGAGGGTCACCTTTCAGATCTAAACACCTGTATGATCAGGGTGCCCCCTGGTGTCGGACAACCAACATCACAGGACCTCATGGGTGAGGTTACAGCGCCACTTAGAGGTCTAAAGAAGACATAACTGGCAAGGACAGGGGGGCGGAATGATACCTGAGCTGGGGGTGGTCGTATGGGTGTGTGTGTGTGAGGAATGGATTTCTTGGCTATTTAAGCCATAAGAGAGATTGGCTAGGGGCTCTCCCAGAAGAAGAAGCTTTCATAAGGCTCTATAGATTCCATCAGCAGGAGCATAGAGAGACATCAGACTCCACCAAGCCTCCATTTTGATGTAAGAAGTAACCATCTTGCTTAAGATATAGTACCTGCATTGATACGCAATTAGTCAGAGTAGATAGGACTAGAGGAGCAACCTTAACTTGTAACTGTGATTCTACTTTGTTATATTTTCTTTAATTTGGAAAAACAATAAATAGCGTTACTGCAACAAAAGACTGTTATTTACAAAAGTAGAACTAGGAAACCAAGTAGCAGATATATCATACAGTCCCATAGATATGATGTAGTACAGTCCCATAGATATGATGTAGTACAGTCCCACAGTTATGATGTAGTACAGTGCCACAAATATGATGTAGTACAGTCCCACAGTTATGATGTAGTACAGTCCCACAGTTATGATGTAGTACAGTCCCACAGTTATGATGTAGTACAGTCCCACAGATATGATGTAGTACACTCCCACAGATATGATGTAGTACAGTCCCACAGATATGATGTAGTACAGTCCCACAGTTATGATGTAGTACCATCCCACAGATATGATGTATTACAGTCCCACAGATATGATGTAGTACCGTCCCACATATTTGATGTAGTACAGTCCCACAGTTATGATGTAGTACCGTCCCACAGATTTGATGTAGTACAGTGCCACAGTTATGATGTAGTACAGTGCCACAGTTATGATGTAGTACAGTGCCACAGATATGAAGTAGTACAGTCCCACAGTTATGATTAGTGTTGGGCGAACAGTGTTCGCCACTGTTCGGGTTCTGCAGAACATCACCCTGTTCGGGTGATGTTCGAGTTCGGCCGAACACCTGATGGTGTTCGGCCGCATGGCCGAACTAAGAGCGCAATGGCCGAACGTTCCCCAAACGTTCGGCTAGCGCTGTGATTGGCCGAACGGGTCACGTGGTTCGGACCCGAACGCGCTCTGATTGGCCGAACTGTCACGTGGTTCGGGTAAATAAATACCCGAACCACGTCATATTTCCGCCATTTGTCTGTGGGTTTAGCTTTGGGTAGGCAGGCAGGGTAGTTCGCGCTCCAGCCACGCTAGCCAGGGTCCCCCCAGTCATTGTGTCGCTGCTGGGAATAGTAGTACACCGCTCGCTCAGCATTCTGTTTACTGCCACTCTGTGTACCTCGCTCAGCCACACTATATAGCATTCTGTTTACTGTTCTGTGTCTGCTGGGAATAGTAGTACATCGCTCGCTCAGCCACACTATATAGCATTCTGTTTACTGCCACTCTGTGTCTTCTGGGAATAGTGGTACACCGCTCACCCGCCACTGTATAGCATTGTGCTCTGTGTCGCTGCTGGGAATAGTGGTACACCGCTCACCCGCCACTGTATAGCATTGTGCTCTGTGTCGCTGCTGGGAATAGTGGTACACCGCTCAGCCACACTATATAGCATTCTGTTTACTGTTCTGTGTCTGCTGGGAATAGTAGTACACCGCTCGCTCAGCCACACTATATAGCATTCTGTTTACTGCCACTCTGTGTACCTCGCTCAGCCACACTATATAGCATTCTGTTTACTGCCACTCTGTGTCTTCTGGGAATAGTAGTACACCGCTCACCCACCACTGTATAGCATTGTGCTCTGTGTCGCTGCTGGGAATAGTGGTACACCGCTCACCCGCCACTGTATAGCATTGTGCTGTGTGTCGCTGCTGGGAATAGTGGTACACTACTCAGCCACACTATATAGCATTCTGTTTACTGTTCTGTGTCTGCTGGGAATAGTAGTACACCGCTCGCTCAGCCACACTATATAGCATTCTGTTTACTGCCACTCTGTGTACCTCGCTCAGCCACACTATATAGCATTCTGTTTACTGTTCTGTGTCTGCTGGGAATAGTAGTACACCGCTCGCTCAGCCACACTATATAGCATTCTGTTTACTGCCACTCTGTGTACCTCGCTCAGCCACACTATATAGCATTCTGTTTACTGCCACTCTGTGTCTGCTGGGAATAGTAGTACACCGCTCACCCGCCACTGTATAGCATTGTGCTCTGTGTCGCTGCTGGGAATAGTGGTACACCGCTCACCCGCCACTGTATAGCATTGTGCTCTGTGTCGCTGCTGGGAATAGTGGTACACCGCTCACTCGCCACTGTATAGCATTGTGCTCTGTGTCGCTGCTGGGAATAGTGGTACACCGCTCACCCGCCACTGTATAGCATTGTGCTCTGTGTCGCTGCTGGGAATAGTGGTACTGTATAGCATTTCTGTACTGCCACTGTACTGCTGCCAGTCAGCGTGTACTGTAAGGATAAGTGAAATGAGGAAGAAATCCGGTGAAAGAGGGAGGGGCAAGGGAAGAGGTGTTTCCCCTGACGGTTCACGTACAGGCCACAGGGGAGCACCCAAGAAAACCCACTCAATACCGCCCATGTTGTCCAGGACAACAACCCTCACAAATCCAAAAGAACAGGACCAGATAATTACTTGGATGACCTCTCAAGCGTCCAGCAGTGGGTTAAGCAGCACCAGCACATCACGCACGAGGTCCGAGTCCTCAGCCAGTTACAAGGAGCCAGTGGGCACAAAGCTGACACAACCGGCAGCGATACCACGCACACAACTGCCAGATAACCAGTCCGATGAATTACCTCAGGACACAATGGGGTATTCGCTGGAGCTATTCCCAGCCCAACAAACTTCCACCTTTCAAAGGTCAATGGAGGAACAGCCAGAAATGTTGTGCCCGGATTCACAACCATTAACTGTGGGAAATGCACTGCGCACTGAAATACAAGGCGAGTCCGAGGAGGACTCGGAAACCCAAATCCCAGAGCAAGTTGGGCAGGAGGGGTTGCAATTGCAGGAGGTCGGCCGACAAGATCTGGAATCGACGTTGGAGTGAGCTGCGCAGAGGTTGTTCTGGGGAGCTCTACTCCACGGCGGCGGCCCCCCACAATGACATATGGCGAGTTTGAGGAGATGGAAGAGGAGGGTATGGACAATGTGGACAGAGACCCAGATTTTGTTTGTGAACGAGAACATCGCCGTCGTAGCAGCAGCACAGATGAGTCTGTTGAAGAACCCACTGCTGCACGAGTTCGCCTTGTGCCACAAGGTAGGCGGCGCGCAATTTCAGGCACCACAAGCGTGGAAGTTCAAGTGAGAGGCAAAAGAGGAGCAAACAGAAATCGCCAGCAAGGCAGGTGCTCCAAAGTCTGGGCTTTCTTTGAAGACTGCACTGAGGATGTTACCATGGCGATTTGCAAGGTGTGCAAGACCCGCCTGAGCAGGGGGGAAAAGTATTAACAACCTCTCCACCACCAGCATGAGCTGCCACATGCTATCCAAACATCCCACTCTGTGGGCAAACGCGGCAGGACAGGGTACCAGCAACACTGCCTCCCTTGGGTTCACCAGACTCACCACCAGACCCGCCTCAGCAGCAGCAGTAGCCCAGCCATTGCGTGGTTCACAACATTCACAAACATCAGACGACGCTGACACTGTCACTTTCCGGAGTAGTGCTCTTGAGGTCTCCCAGTGTTCATCAAACACAACAACCAACAGCCCTTCCGTGTGCAGCGCTACGGTTCAGTTGTCTGTGTCGGAGATGTTTGAGCGCAAGAGGAAATTGCC
This sequence comes from Hyperolius riggenbachi, assembly GCF_040937935.1. NCBI lineage: Eukaryota > Metazoa > Chordata > Amphibia > Anura > Hyperoliidae > Hyperolius > Hyperolius riggenbachi. The sequence continues at coordinate 617,151,214 of NC_090646.1, read as the reverse complement.
AGCAAATGACCCCCGGGCCGTGGCAGTAACAGCCAGCATAGCCAAGCTTCTGGCCTGCAAAATGCTGCCATATCGAGTGGTGGAGACAAACAGCTTCAAGGGCATGATGTCAGTGGCCATCCCACGTTACGTGGTTCCCAGCCGCTACCACTTTGCGTGCTCTGCAATGCCTGAGTTGCATGAGCACGTGGTCAGCAAAATAACCCGAAGCTTGAAGAATGCCGTTGCCTGCAAGGTTCACCTCACCACTGACACCTGGACGAGTGTGTTCGGCCAGGGTCGATACATCTCCCTTACCGCGCACTGGGTGAACCTTGTGGAGCCTGGCAGCGATTCCTCACCTGCTACGGCGCGGGTGTTGCCCACGCCGCAAACAGCTGCACCGCCGTCCCTCCCACTGGATAACAACAGCAGCACCTACCTCTCTGACTCCTTCTCCTCCAACGCATCTCAAAGCTGTACCTCATCCGGAAACGCTAACCCAGCAGCAGTAGGATCGTGGAAGCAGTGCAGCACAGCTGTTGGCATGCGTCAGCAAGCGTTGCTGAAGCTGATCTGCCTTGGGGATAAGCAGCACACAGGGGAGGAAATTTGGAAGGGAATAAAGGAACAGACGGATTTGTGGCTGGCACCGCTGGACCTGAAACCGGGCATGGTTGTGTGTGATAATGGGAGTAATCTCATTCGCGCATTAAGGTTGGCTAAGCTGACACACATCCCTTGCCTGGCGCACGTGATGAACCTAGTAGTTCAGCGTGAGTAAAAATGGTTAATAGAGGCGCCAAAATAGGATAAGATGGGTTAAAAACCGTTTAAAAGGAGGGGGTGGGTGGATCCACTACCCTCACTAAAAATGACCAGGCTAAATCAAGCCGTAAATAATGCAAGAAAATATTTATTAGTCTCCAAATACAGTGCAACGCGTTTCACGGGCACACATCCCGCTTCATCAGGCAATTGAGGTAGGAGAACACTAAAGGGGAGAACAAAAAACAAAAGAGAAACAATGCTAGGAGGTACTCAAAAACTTTCACAACCATTTGTCATATTGTTTTCATAAATATCCATAGCAAAATCTGTTTGGTTTTCTAAAACGTGGGCTATTTATCCCAATATCTCTAAACATGCCCCTATAAAGTTGTAGATCCATATAATCCTTATGTCTTTATATTATACAGTGCCTATCCCACTATGGTGGATAAAATTTGCATAGATCAGTATAGCAGATATAAATTAGGTGCAGTGTTAATCATGCACGGCGGCATGTAAAGGTGGTGGTATAAAAACCAGTGACACTTACCCAGTGTAGGTCAATTGAAAGCTAGAGCGCCTCTGTAGAACGAGAACGCTCCCCTCTGATTGTTTTTATTGAGTTATTGGCGGCTGGATCTCCCGCCGAGCAGATTAGGGGACCGGAAGCGGACATGACGCTTGGGTCGCACCATGCGTCAAGAATAGACCTGGCCTTAGCAGAAGATAGGGCCGCACAATGTGACGGCTGTGTCGCGTTCATTGTACGCATTACGCATAGAGCGCATGCGTGATGACGCCAGTGCTGGAGTGAAGGGGATTGTCGGAGCGTGTGCGGATGGGCGGCGGCGCATGCGTGTAGGCAAAGAGAAGCGCTGTCAGCGCCATGTCTGACCAGGGCAAATTGCCAGGCTTGCTACGAGGCGTGGTAGATTAGTATAGAGACATAGAAAGATGTCTCTATTGGTAAAAAACGTTTTGAGTGACAATCTGGCACTTTCTAGCTGGGACTAACTACACCATAATGTACTGCTATCAGGTGAGAGCCCACATCGCTGTAGGGTCATATTAACAGTCACTGTGTGGCTATTTACTGCCACCCAGTGGTTAGAAAGTAAATTGCACCTATCCTGTAACAGTATATGAGTGTGAAACATAATGTATACTTTGAGGAAATTTATCCCTATGTTCACCATCCTTACCTGTAAAAAATTACACACAAGTTATATAACACTCCTTGATGTTAGTGACAAAGATTAGTCGTTAATAGTCGATGGGGTAAACCCATGTTACCCTCAATTAGTGTCCCAATTGGCATAATCATAGTGACTGTATTATAAATAGATAAATAAGAAATACATTCAATAAATGCGTTAGAAATAAATACATTAGAAATAGAGTAAAAATAATACAGAGATTATATAAAAATTGTATAAAAATGTATAAAAAGAAAGTATGGATAAAAGAGAGGACTGTAGTAGAAACTTTTGAATATAAGTTGAGTATAATTGATTAGTAAAATTTTTAATTAGTATAATTTTTCCAGCACTTCGTTAAGCCCTTCCGGAACGAGGGTTCTTAGTGTCTGGATCCAATACATCTCCTTCGTCCGTATCGCCTCAGAAATAACCGTGGTGTGTATAAGCTCTATGAGCGTGATCCTGAGGAACTTGGGATCTCCATTGTGATGAGTACTGAAGTGTTTGGACACACTGTGTGAGGAGTATTTTTTGAGGATGTTCCTTTTGTGTTGTCCGATTCTATCCCTAACCAATTGTGTGGTACGTCCTACGTACTGTAGTTTACAGGGGCAAGATATAAGGTATATGACGTTTTTTGACATACAGTTTAGGTTGTGTTTAATGCGAAAAGTTATATTTGTAGTAGTGGAATGAAAAATGTCCGTAGTGTCCACAAACTGACAAGCTGTACAGCGTGGGTGATTGCACGGAGAAGAGCCTGGGGTCGCTGAGTCTGTAAGGGGTGTGGCCAACCTAACAAAACTGGAACAAAAGGCCCTCCATTCAATTAGGAACAACCGTGATGTCATTATCAAACCCGCAGACAAAGGAGGGGGTATAGTGATCCTCAATACTACAGATTACATTACAGAATCCCACAGATTATTGGACAACCCCCTTCACTACACAAAGCTCACCACAGATCCCACTCCAACATTTAATCTCATCCTCAAATCCTTCATTAACCAGGCCTTTCTCAATAACATTATAACTAAAAATGAACGCAATTTTATCATCAATCATCATCCGAAAACTCCATTCTTCTACTACCTTCCAAAAATTCATAAAAATCTCACGAACCCTCCTGGTAGACCGATCATATCTGGTATAGATTCTATGACCAGCAATTTATCTAAATTTATAGACACACATCTACAACCACTAGTACAGTCACTACCATCCTATCTGAAGGACTCCCAACATCTCATCAATTTACTTGAAAACGTCACATGGAAGGCCGATTACTGTTGGCTGACATGTGACGTTTCATCACTGTATACAAACATTCCACATTCATTTGGACTCAAGGCATTAGACCATTATCTAGCAACCAACCTCAATATGCCCTCCACACAACAACATTTCTTGCGAAATTGCGCAGAATTTATTCTGCAACACAATGTATTCTCTTTTGCAGACAGTTTTTACCACCAAGCTACGGGAACAGCAATGGGGAGCTCCTTCGCACCTTCATATGCGAATCTAGCAATGGGATATCTGGAGTTACTCAAATTCAATGACCAAAGTCCATATATCAATAACATCATTTTTTACAGAAGGTATATAGATGACCTCATACTGATTTGGAGGGGCGAGCGCACCCTTATTCCAACTTTTCTAGAATATCTCAACAATAATCCAGCAGGCCTTACATTCACTACCCAACATCATCCCACATCTATAGAATTTCTGGACCTGGTACTCTACATACAAGATGCAATTATCAAAACTAAAACACATTTTAAAACAGTTGATTCAAACAACTACATACATTTTAACAGTTTTCACTATCGCCCTTGGACCACCAACACACCCTATTGTCAATATCGCAGAATCTTCCGGAATTGTACAGACCCATCCATATTTCAGTCTCAATCTACCGTGTTAACCAAAAAATTTACAGAACGAGGATATCCGAAAAAACTCATTCAAGACGCAAAACACAAAGCCATGATCACTCCAGTTATTAATAGGTCACTCAATGAATCCCAGAATAACCCTGTCTTCCCACGATTCATTACGGGCTACAGTACCCAACACACACAGATCCGGTCCATTCTGAAAAAAAGGTGGGAGATTTTAATGCAAGATCCACATCTGAGACCCACATTACCCAAAGACCCCCTTTTGACGTTTAGAAGGGCCCCGAATTTACGGGGACTCTTGGCTCCAAGTAAACTCAGATCCGTTTCCACCCCGGCCACACCCCTTACAGACTCAGCGACCCCAGGCTCTTCTCCGTGCAATCACCCACGCTGTACAGCTTGTCAGTTTGTGGACACTACGGACATTTTTCATTCCACTACTACAAATATAACTTTTCGCATTAAACACAACCTAAACTGTATGTCAAAAAACGTCATATACCTTATATCTTGCCCCTGTAAACTACAGTACGTAGGACGTACCACACAATTGGTTAGGGATAGAATCGGACAACACAAAAGGAACATCCTCAAAAAATACTCCTCACACAGTGTGTCCAAACACTTCAGTACAATGGAGATCCCAAGTTCCTCAGGATCACGCTCATAGAGCTTATACACACCACGGTTATTTCTGAGGCGATACGGACGAAGGAGATGTATTGGATCCAGACACTAAGAACCCTCGTTCCGGAAGGGCTTAACGAAGTGCTGGAAAAATTATACTAATTAAAAATTTTACTAATCAATTATACTCAACTTATATTCAAAAGTTTCTACTACAGTCCTCTCTTTTATCCATACTTTCTTTTTATACATTTTTATACAATTTTTATATAATCTCTGTATTATTTTTACTCTATTTCTAATGTATTTATTTCTAACGCATTTATTGAATGTATTTCTTATTTATCTATTTATAATACAGTCACTATGATTATGCCAATTGGGACACTAATTGAGGGTAACATGGGTTTACCCCATCGACTATTAACGACTAATCTTTGTCACTAACATCAAGGAGTGTTATATAACTTGTGTGTAATTTTTTACAGGTAAGGATGGTGAACATAGGGATAAATTTCCTCAAAGTATACATTATGTTTCACACTCATATACTGTTACAGGATAGGTGCAATTTACTTTCTAACCACTGGGTGGCAGTAAATAGCCACACAGTGACTGTTAATATGACCCTACAGCGATGTGGGCTCTCACCTGATAGCAGTACATTATGGTGTAGTTAGTCCCAGCTAGAAAGTGCCAGATTGTCACTCAAAACGTTTTTTACCAATAGAGACATCTTTCTATGTCTCTATACTAATCTACCACGCCTCGTAGCAAGCCTGGCAATTTGCCCTGGTCAGACATGGCGCTGACAGCGCTTCTCTTTGCCTACACGCATGCGCCGCCGCCCATCCGCACACGCTCCGACAATCCCCTTCACTCCAGCACTGGCGTCATCACGCATGCGCTCTATGCGTAATGCGTACAATGAACGCGACACAGCCGTCACATTGTGCGGCCCTATCTTCTGCTAAGGCCAGGTCTATTCTTGACGCATGGTGCGACCCAAGCGTCATGTCCGCTTCCGGTCCCCTAATCTGCTCGGCGGGAGATCCAGCCGCCAATAACTCAATAAAAACAATCAGAGGGGAGCGTTCTCGTTCTACAGAGGCGCTCTAGCTTTCAATTGACCTACACTGGGTAAGTGTCACTGGTTTTTATACCACCACCTTTACATGCCGCCGTGCATGATTAACACTGCACCTAATTTATATCTGCTATACTGATCTATGCAAATTTTATCCACCATAGTGGGATAGGCACTGTATAATATAAAGACATAAGGATTATATGGATCTACAACTTTATAGGGGCATGTTTAGAGATATTGGGATAAATAGCCCACGTTTTAGAAAACCAAACAGATTTTGCTATGGATATTTATGAAAACAATATGACAAATGGTTGTGAAAGTTTTTGAGTACCTCCTAGCATTGTTTCTCTTTTGTTTTTTGTTCTCCCCTTTAGTGTTCTCCTACCTCAATTGCCTGATGAAGCGGGATGTGTGCCCGTGAAACGCGTTGCACTGTATTTGGAGACTAATAAATATTTTCTTGCATTATTTACGGCTTGATTTAGCCTGGTCATTTTTAGTGAGGGTAGTGGATCCACCCACCCCCTCCTTTTAAACGGTTTTTAACCCATCTTATCCTATTTTGGCGCCTCTATTAACCATTTTTACTCATATCTTGTCCACCCTGGGTGGAGGGGTGTTACCCCATTTTTTTCTTTCTATAGAGAGCGACTTTTTATACCTGAGTGGGGTCAGGTGATAATTCTCCCCATCTGCTATTACAGTGGTCGCCTGTGTGGTGACCCACACTTGTGAGTATATTCTCATTTATATACCTTTTCCATATTGGTTGTACTTACTACACTAGATTTGGCTCTCGGTTTTTTCCTGTTTTTCAAGCATACTCCTGCCTCGTTGCACCGACAACAGAGAGTACACACCGATTGCAGCCGACAACATGGACTTTATTGATATGCGTGCTACCCATAGGGAACATCTATTAGCCCAATTCAAACCTCTCCCCTTTGCACCAACACAAGAAGATCCAACAGACCCACCCCCTGCGATCACCGAACCTGATGTGGATTTAAAACCCATCTTCAATAAATTGGAGCAAGCTCTTAAGGATGAGTTCTTCAACATTGCGGATATAGCCATGCAACAGACATACATTGCAGAAAAAATTTCGCCTGACGGCATTAGAATAAAAACTTTAACGGCTTTTCCTAAAGACACTATATTTACAGAGGAGTGGTATATATATCTCGAAACATGTACAGGGGGGATGATGGAGAGGATAATCATAAAACGCACAAAATTAGTGGAGGAACTTCAACCTACCATTCAAAATTATAAGGAAATATTGTCCACACACCTCAGAAATAAACAATACCATCCACTCATGTCCAATCTCGTGGCACGCCTAAAGAAATTTGAGGCTGACACCATAGACACCAAACTTAAGAAACTAAACCGTGACAGATTAGCCTATGCCGAAAACAGAGAAAGGGAAAGGAAACCCAGATTTCCCCCCACTGTCCCTAGACCATCACAAAACCCCATACCACCCCCACTACCACTCATGAGTCTCAACATCCCACCCCCCTCACTACCCCCACCCCCATCATGGTTTCCACCCTTCCCCCCACCCCCGTGGATTCCCCCTCCTGTACTGGGTCCACCAATCACACCCCAAGTTAAAACCCCTTTACCCACAGAGGGTAAGGCTCTCAGCCTATTGACCCCAAAATTCAGTTTTGCACACTCTGATATTCTGACCAAAGCACTTATTGAAAAAGACAAAACGAAAATATCCCATCAGAATCCCAATCTTCTTCCCCCTCCGAAAAAGATAGGTTTCAACAAGAAACCTCAACCCACCAAAACTAAGGCCAATTCACAAGCCAGTGCACCATTGACCCCCTCCACCACCAAAACATTCAGTAAATTCAATTTCAATTTCAAAAATACACCTCATTGTACATTTCATAACGGGGCCCCTCCGGACACACTGGCCATCACGAACACACATCACACGGTCCAGACACAAGATTTAACCCAACCAACACACACAGCCCCTAGTGACGAGCCAACTAATGAGGATACTTTAGGACTCTCACAACTCAGTGTTCACAGCACACCGCCCCCCACTTCCACTCCGCCCACCAGTTGCACTCCCACCACCAGCCTACAGACTAAACCTGGTCTCATTACCAACCATTTCAGCCCAGCTAATATATCTACCTCATCTTTTTTAGACTTACCCTCCACGATCACACAAACCACACTGGTCCTACCATTATCCAGCCCAACTATATCGAGAGTCTTCCTCCAACCCAAACACAAATTAAAACGATTACTCCCAGAATCAGAAAAAGAGGGAAAAGAGGGAAAAGAAAAAAGAAACCGCACACAATCGCTTACCCGCCAATAGAGCCCCCCACACAAACGCGCTGCATTTTCAATTTATCTGATCACACACTTTCCACAGCAGAAACCCAGTTACTGGAAAAAGGTCTTTCCTTTTGCCCTACCAATACTTCACAAATGTCCAAACTGTTTGCCGAACTCAATTCATATATACGCAAACTAACACTGAAAAGACACTTTGCTATTAAACAACACCAATCTATTCTATCAGACTCTGCCAATAATCTCATCCTTACCAATAATGACCAACACCCCACCTATCTAGTCAATTCTAATGACATGGCCACTGAAAAATTCATCACTACTCAGCTGAAAGGCAGATCTAGATTCTACCCCACAGCTTCAAAAGGTAACTACATCGAAACTTTCTACACTCTAGTTCTCAGTGACCTTCAAAAATTAGATTTGGACCCCCAACCCTCCACCTCCAACCTAACAAAACTGGAACAAAAGGCCCTCCATTCAATTAGGAACAACCGTGATGTCATTATCAAACCCGCAGACAAAGGAGGGGGTATAGTGATTCTCAATACTACAGATTACATTACAGAATCCCACAGATTATTGGACAACCCCCTTCACTACACAAAGCTCACCACAGATCCCACTCCAACATTTAATCTCATCCTCAAATCCTTCATTAACCAGGCCTTTCTCAATAACATTATAACTAAAAATGAACGCAATTTTATCATCAATCATCATCCGAAAACTCCATTCTTCTACTACCTTCCAAAAATTCATAAAAATCTCACGAACCCTCCTGGTAGACCGATCATATCTGGTATAGATTCTATGACCAGCAATTTATCTAAATTTATAGACACACATCTACAACCACTAGTACAGTCACTACCATCCTATCTGAAGGACTCCCAACATCTCATCAATTTACTTGAAAACGTCACATGGAAGGCCGATTACTGTTGGCTGACATGTGACGTTTCATCACTGTATACAAACATTCCACATTCATTTGGACTCAAGGCATTAGACCATTATCTAGCAACCAACCTCAATATGCCCTCCACACAACAACATTTCTTGCGAAATTGCGCAGAATTTATTCTGCAACACAATGTATTCTCTTTTGCAGACAGTTTTTACCACCAAGCTACGGGAACAGCAATGGGGAGCTTCTTCGCACCTTCATATGCGAATCTAGCAATGGGATATCTGGAGTTACTCAAATTCAATGACCAAAGTCCATATATCAATAACATCATTTTTTACAGAAGGTATATAGATGACCTCATACTGATTTGGAGGGGCGAGCGCACCCTTATTCCAACTTTTCTAGAATATCTCAACAATAATCCAGCAGGCCTTACATTCACTACCCAACATCATCCCACATCTATAGAATTTCTGGACCTGGTACTCTACATACAAGATGCAATTATCAAAACTAAAACACATTTTAAAACAGTTGATTCAAACAACTACATACATTTTAACAGTTTTCACTATCGCCCTTGGACCACCAACACACCCTATTGTCAATATCGCAGAATCTTCCGGAATTGTACAGACCCATCCATATTTCAGTCTCAATCTACCGTGTTAACCAAAAAATTTACAGAACGAGGATATCCGAAAAAACTCATTCAAGACGCAAAACACAAAGCCATGATCACTCCAGTTATTAATAGGTCACTCAATGAATCCCAGAATAACCCTGTCTTCCCACGATTCATTACGGGCTACAGTACCCAACACACACAGATCCGGTCCATTCTAAAAAAAAAGGTGGGAGATTTTAATGCAAGATCCACATCTGAGACCCACATTACCCAAAGACCCCCTTTTGACGTTTAGAAGGGCCCCGAATTTACGGGGACTCTTGGCTCCAAGTAAACTCAGATCCGTTTCCACCCCGGCCACACCCCTTACAGACTCAGCGACCCCAGGCTCTTCTCCGTGCAATCACCCACGCTGTACAGCTTGTCAGTTTGTGGACACTACGGACATTTTTCATTCCACTACTACAAATATAACTTTTCGCATTAAACACAACCTAAACTGTATGTCAAAAAACGTCATATACCTTATATCTTGCCCCTGTAAACTACAGTACGTAGGACGTACCACACAATTGGTTAGGGATAGAATCGGACAACACAAAAGGAACATCCTCAAAAAATACTCCTCACACAGTGTGTCCAAACACTTCAGTACTCATCACAATGGAGATCCCAAGTTCCTCAGGATCACGCTCATAGAGCTTATACACACCACGGTTATTTCTGAGGCGATACGGACGAAGGAGATGTATTGGATCCAGACACTAAGAACCCTCGTTCCGGAAGGGCTTAACGAAGTGCTGGAAAAATTATACTAATTAAAAATTTTACTAATCAATTATACTCAACTTATATTCAAAAGTTTCTACTACAGTCCTCTCTTTTATCCATACTTTCTTTTTATACATTTTTATACAATTTTTATATAATCTCTGTATTATTTTTACTCTATTTCTAATGTATTTATTTCTAACGCATTTATTGAATGTATTTCTTATTTATCTATTTATAATACAGTCACTATGATTATGCCAATTGGGACACTAATTGAGGGTAACATGGGTTTACCCCATCGACTATTAACGACTAATCTTTGTCACTAACATCAAGGAGTGTTATATAACTTGTGTGTAATTTTTTACAGGTAAGGATGGTGAACATAGGGATAAATTTCCTCAAAGTATACATTATGTTTCACACTCATATACTGTTACAGGATAGGTGCAATTTACTTTCTAACCACTGGGTGGCAGTAAATAGCCACACAGTGACTGTTAATATGACCCTACAGCGATGTGGGCTCTCACCTGATAGCAGTACATTATGGTGTAGTTAGTCCCAGCTAGAAAGTGCCAGATTGTCACTCAAAACGTTTTTTACCAATAGAGACATCTTTCTATGTCTCTATACTAATCTACCACGCCTCGTAGCAAGCCTGGCAATTTGCCCTGGTCAGACATGGCGCTGACAGCGCTTCTCTTTGCCTACACGCATGCGCCGCCGCCCATCCGCACACGCTCCGACAATCCCCTTCACTCCAGCACTGGCGTCATCACGCATGCGCTCTATGCGTAATGCGTACAATGAACGCGACACAGCCGTCACATTGTGCGGCCCTATCTTCTGCTAAGGCCAGGTCTATTCTTGACGCATGGTGCGACCCAAGCGTCATGTCCGCTTCCGGTCCCCTAATCTGCTCGGCGGGAGATCCAGCCGCCAATAACTCAATAAAAACAATCAGAGGGGAGCGTTCTCGTTCTACAGAGGCGCTCTAGCTTTCAATTGACCTACACTGGGTAAGTGTCACTGGTTTTTATACCACCACCTTTACATGCCGCCGTGCATGATTAACACTGCACCTAATTTATATCTGCTATACTGATCTATGCAAATTTTATCCACCATAGTGGGATAGGCACTGTATAATATAAAGACATAAGGATTATATGGATCTACAACTTTATAGGGGCATGTTTAGAGATATTGGGATAAATAGCCCACGTTTTAGAAAACCAAACAGATTTTGCTATGGATATTTATGAAAACAATATGACAAATGGTTGTGAAAGTTTTTGAGTACCTCCTAGCATTGTTTCTCTTTTGTTTTTTGTTCTCCCCTTTAGTGTTCTCCTACCTCAATTGCCTGATGAAGCGGGATGTGTGCCCGTGAAACGCGTTGCACTGTATTTGGAGACTAATAAATATTTTCTTGCATTATTTACGGCTTGATTTAGCCTGGTCATTTTTAGTGAGGGTAGTGGATCCACCCACCCCCTCCTTTTAAACGGTTTTTAACCCATCTTATCCTATTTTGGCGCCTCTATTAACCATTTTTACTCATATCTTGTCCACCCTGGGTGGAGGGGTGTTACCCCATTTTTTTCTTTCTATAGAGAGCGACTTTTTATACCTGAGTGGGGTCAGGTGATAATTCTCCCCATCTGCTATTACAGTGGTCGCCTGTGTGGTGACCCACACTTGTGAGTATATTCTCATTTATATACCTTTTCCATATTGGTTGTACTTACTACACTAGATTTGGCTCTCGGTTTTTTCCTGTTTTTCAAGCCTAGTAGTTCAGCGGTTCCTGAGGACATACCCAGGCGTGGCGGATCTTCTGTTGAAGGTGCGTCGGGTGGCCAAACATTGTAGAAATTCCAGTACTGTTTCGGGGGCACTCGCCAAGATGCAGGAGCGCTTCAATCTCCCCCACCATCGCTTGCTGTGTGATGTCCCTACGCACTGGAATTCTACGCTGCACATGCTAGCCCACTTTTGTGAGCAGAAGAGTGCAGTGGTCCAGTACATGACGGCGCAGTACCGAGGCGCATCCGGACAGCTGACAAGCTTCTGTGGATCCGATTGGGCCAACATGTTGGACCTCTGCCAAGTCCTCCAAAATTTTGAGCAATCCACGTTGCTTGTGAGCAATGACAACTCTTCAGTCAGCATTACCATACCACTGCTGTGTTTACTGAAGAGGTCAATGTTGAAAATCAAGGAAACAGCTGTCATGATGCAACTGGGGGAATCTGAAGGAGAAAACGATCAGCGTGATGGTACCAACATCAGGCCATCCGCCTCAGGGAACGCTGGCCCCAGCAGCTATGACGAAGAAGAGGAGGAGGAACAGCTGGAGTTGGAGCAGGAATTTCATGCCACCACTGACGAGGGCCAGAGTGGTGTTGGACTTCCACAATTCAGCGCGAATGGTCAGCAGAAGCAGACCAGGAGGAAGGTGACGACTATGATGCATCACAACAACTATCACAACGCTCACAAGAGGATGATGAGGATTCTGGTAGGACTCTGGCACACATGGCTCAATTCATGCTAGACTGCATTGAACGTGACCCACGCATTGTGCGCATTCTGGACAACACCAATTACTGGGTTTATACCCTTCTGGATCCACGGTACAAACACAATGTTCCAAAACTGCTTGAAGAAAGAGTCAGACAGGTCAAAGTGGAAGAATACCAGCAGGCCCTTGTGGAGACTTTAGAGAGGAGATTGACATCCTCCCCCTCCTCTAGCCAGTTGTACGCCGACAGACTGACTTCCGCAAACCCAGGACGACCAGGAGGGCAGCAAACAACGCAAGCCGCAGCTAGTGCCCAAAAGGGAATGGTATCGGCAGTGTCCTTGGAGTGGGAGTAATCTCATTCGCGCTTTAAGGTTGGCTAAGCTGACACACATCCCTTGCCTGGCGCACGTGATGAACCTAGTAGTTCAGCGGTTCCTGAGGACATACCCAGGCGTGGCCGATCTTCTGTTGAAGGTGCGTCGGGTGGCCAAACATTGTAGAAATTCCAGTACTGTTTCGGGGGCACTCGCCAAGATGCAGGAGCGCTTCAATCTCCCCCACCATCGCTTGCTGTGTGATGTCCCTACGCACTGGAATTCTACGCTGCACATGCTAGCCCACTTTTGTGAGCAGAAGAGTGCAGTGGTCCAGTACATGACGGCGCAGTACCGAGGCGCATCCGGACAGCTGACAAGCTTCTGTGGATCCGATTGGGCCAACATGTTGGACCTCTGCCAAGTCCTCCAAAATTTTGAGCAATCCACGTTGCTTGTGAGCAATGACAACTCTTCAGTCAGCATTACCATACCACTGCTGTGTTTACTGAAGAGGTCAATGTTGAAAATCAAGGAAACAGCTGTCATGATGCAACTGGGGGAATCTGAAGGAGAAAACGATCAGCGTGATGGTACCAACATCAGGCCATCCGCCTCAGGGAACGCTGGCCCCAGCAGCTATGACGAAGAAGAGGAGGAGGAACAGCTGGAGTTGGAGCAGGAATTTCATGCCACCACTGACGAGGGCCAGAGTGGTGTTGGACTTCCACAATTCAGCGCGAATGGTCAGCAGAAGCAGACCAGGAGGAAGGTGACGACTATGATGCATCACAACAACTATCACAACGCTCACAAGAGGATGATGAGGATTCTGGTAGGACTCTGGCACACATGGCTCAATTCATGCTAGACTGCATTGAACGTGACCCACGCATTGTGCGCATTCTGGACAACACCAATTACTGGGTTTATACCCTTCTGGATCCACGGTACAAACACAATGTTCCAAAACTGCTTGAAGAAAGAGTCAGACAGGTCAAAGTGGAAGAATACCAGCAGGCCCTTGTGGAGACTTTAGAGAGGAGATTGACATCCTCCCCCTCCTCTAGCCAGTTGTACGCCGACAGACTGACTTCCGCAAACCCAGGACGACCAGGAGGGCAGCAAACAACGCAAGCCGCAGCTAGTGCCCAAAAGGGAATGGTATCGGCAGTGTCCTTGGAGTGGAAAAATTTTCTGACACCCATGCAGCAGCAGCCCACTGAACAGCAAGCGTGCAGATCCACCTCCAACACCGATCGCCAGGAGAAGATGGTCAAGGACTACATGTCAGATGACGTAGCTGTGTCGAACAATCCATCTGCACCCTTCAACTATTGGGTATCGAAGCTAGACACCTGGCACGAACTGGCAATGTACGCAATAGAGGTGCTGGCTTGCCCGGCAGCCAGCGTTATGTCGGAACGCTGTTTCAGTGCTGCCGGAGGCATCGTCACAGATCGGCGTATCCGCCTCTCCACAGAAAATGCAGACCGTCTGACTCAAATTAAAATGAATCAATCCTGGATTGGAAATGACTACGCAACACTCCAGGACCCCAACCAAGTAACATGAACAATGAACATCTGGGATGGTGTAGCGTTTCCGGTCCCTGTTTATTGAACCTCTCATCTGTATTACATTTATGACTGCATGGCGGCAAAAAGCATTGCTGCTATATCCGCACGCTTTTTGTCCTCATGCAAGGCCTGGGTTGTTGTGTCTCAAAAAGCATGGCCTTCTCCTCCTGCGCCTCCTCCTGTTCCATCACGTCTGCTGCTGCTGGGTTAGCGTTGCTGCGTGGTCCCTGTTTATTGAACCACTTATCTTTATTACATTTATGACTGCATGGCGGTACAAAGCATGCTATCCGCACGCTTCTTGTCCTCATGCAAGGCCTGGGTTGTTGTTTCTCACAAAGCGTGGCCTTCTCCTCCTGCGCCTCCTCCTGTTCCATCACGTCTGCTGCTGCTGGGTTAGCGTTGCCGCGTGGTCCCTGTTTATTGAACCACTTATCTTTATTACATTTATGACTGCATGGCGGTACAAAGCATGCTATCCGCACGCTTCTTGTCCTCATGCAAGGCCTGGGTTGTTGTGTCTCACAAAGCGTGGCCTTCTCCTCCTGCGCCTCCTCCTGTTCCATCACGTCTGCTGCTGCTGGTGCTGGGTTAGCGTTACCGGTCCCTTTTCCTGGAACCTCTTCTCTGTATTACATTTATGACTGCATGGCGAAAAAAAGCAAAGAAACATGACATTTTCCACATTTAAAAGACAGTTTTTCCTTTGAAACTTTACAATCAATTTTCTCAAAAACTATGAGCTCTTTTTCAAATATTTTTTTTCCTCTTGTACCCACTCCCAAGGTACACATACCCTGCTAATTTGGGGTATGTAGCATGTAAGGAAGCTTTACAAAGCACGAAAGTTCGGGTCCCCATTGACTTCCATTATGTTCGGAGTTCGGCGCGAACACCCGAACATCGCGGCGATGTTCGGCGAACGTTCGCGAACCCGAACATCTAGGTGTTCACCCAACACTAGTTATGATGTAGTACAGTCCCATAGATATGATGTAGTACAGTCCCATAGATATGATGTAGTACAGTCCCACAGTTATGATGTAGTACAGTGCCACAAATATGATGTAGTACAGTCCCAAAGTTATGATGTAGTACAGTCCCACAGTTATGATGTAGTACAGTCCCACAGTTATGATGTAGTACAGTCCCACAGATATGATGTAGTACACTCCCACAGATATGATGTAGTACAGTCCCACAGTTATGATGTAATACCGTCCCACAGATTTGATGTAGTACAGTCCCACAGTTATGATGTAGTACAATCCCACAGTTATGATGTAGTACAGTCCCACAGTTATGATGTAGTACCGTCCCACAGATATGATGTAGTACAGTCCCAAAGTTATGATGTAGTACAGTGCCACAAATATGATGTAGTACAGTCCCACAGTTATGATGTAGTACAGTCCCACAGTTATGATGTAGTACCGTCCCACAGATTTGATGTAGTACAGTCCCACAGTTATGATGTAGTACACTCCCACAGATATGATGTAGTACAGTCCCACAGTTATGATGTAGTGCCGTCCTACAGATATGATGTAGTACAGTCCCATAGATATGATGTAGTACAGTCCCATAGATATGATGTAGTACAGTCCCACAGTTATGATGTAGTACAGTGCCACAAATATGATGTAGTACAGTCCCAAAGTTATGATGTAGTACAGTCCCACAGTTATGATGTAGTACAGTCCCACAGTTATGATGTAGTACAGTCCCACAGATATGATGTAGTACACTCCCACAGATATGATGTAGTACAGTCCCACAGTTATGATGTAATACCGTCCCACAGATTTGATGTAGTACAGTCCCACAGTTATGATGTAGTACAATCCCACAGTTATGATATAGTACAGTCCCACAGTTATGATGTAGTACCGTCCCACAGATATGATGTAGTACAGTCCCAAAGTTATGATGTAGTACAGTGCCACAAATATGATGTAGTACAGTCCCACAGTTATGATGTAGTACAGTCCCACAGTTATGATGTACAGTGTTCTCCCCAGGCTCTTTTAGCTGGGTGCTCCACCCGGCTAGATTTTGTGACCACCCGGCTGTCATCGGCTCACCTCACCACCTCCTATGCTGTAAGCAGAGTTGCCCTGCATTTTCATCTCATCCCACCCGGCTGCTTTTTCATGCCACCCGGCTACTATTTCATGCCACCCAGCTGGAAAAAAATTCTGGGGAGAACACTGATGTAGTACCGTCCCACAGATTTGATGTAGTACAGTCCCACAGTTATGATGTAGTACACTCCCACAGATATGATGTAGTACAGTCCCACAGTTATGATGTAGTACAGTCCCACAGTTATGATATAGTACCGTCCCACAGATTTGATGTAGTACAGTCCCACAGTTATGATGTAGTACACTCCCACAGATATGATGTAGTACAGTCCCACAGTTATGATGTAGTACAGTGCCACAGATATGATGTAGTACTGTCCCACAGATACGATGTAGTACAGTCCCACAGTTATGATGTAGTACCGTCCCACAGATTTGATGTAGTACAATCCCACAGATATGATTTAGTACAGTCCCTTGGATATGAGCACTACCCACCCCACCCATGCTTTGCTGCTTTATTTTCAGTACAAATGTCCAAATGTGGAGGATATTTAGATAGAAAAAAATAAAAAACATTTGGGGGAAAAATGGCACAGTGTTACTCGTTAATGAGTACCGGAACTGGGACACCTAGAAGTCTTTGGATAGTAAAGAGGTTACTCCGATCTCCTAACACCCCTCCGTTCCTGTGCTCAGTCCCTCTAAACACATTCAGCAATATGTTACTCATGGCATCCAGAGGCTTCTCTCTACTGACGCAAGTATCAAGTGGAGTATCTAATTATTTTTCTTTCTCTCCATTCAGATTTGCTTTAAAGTACGCCTGAAAGGGATATAGAGGCTGACATATTTGGTTCCTTTTAAACAATACCAGTTCCCTGGCAGTCCTGCTTATCGTTCTGACATTAGTAGTGTCTGAATCACACACCTAAATCAAGCTTGCAGCTAATCTTTTTGGTAGAAACATCTGATCTGCATGCTTGTTCAGGGTCTATGGCTAAAAACGTTAGAGGCAGAGGATCAGCAGGACAGCCAGTCAACTGGTATTACTTTTAAGGAAATAAATATGGCAACATCCGTATCCCTCTCACTTTAGGTGTCCTTTAAAACCACAAACACAAACTGGATGTATATATACGTCCAGTGAAGTTGTGGTGGGTGCACCACCAGTTTGTTACTAAATAAGCCACATGTGGTATCATTTTAACCGTGACAAGTTGTAGAACTCGTACAATACATTTTGGTGTGTTGTAAAGCTTGGACCCATGTCCCATAAAAAAATGGGTAGTGATAATCTCAATGCAACATAAAAAAAAACATTTTTAAAATTATAATCAAACTTGGGAAAGTTTTATCAAAACTACACGAGGTAACTGTATGGGGTAACATTTTAACTGTAATAAGTAGCAGAATAGATTTTAGCATGTTTTAGGGTCTTGCATGTCAAAACAATAGTTTTCGTATATTCTGTACCAAAATAAAAGACTTGTAAAAAAAAAACAAAGTGACAGAATATTAAAGAAAAAATATACATTGTATTTATATATATATTGTTACCTTAGGAACTTGGCTTTTTAAATATGTTTTTCATGAGAATATATTAGTATTATTTTTGCAAATAAGGTCTTATAATCATCGATAGTGTACAATGAGAAAGCAAAAAACAGAAAAAAGGCACCTTTATTTCTAAATAACTTGTAACCATACATTTTACTAGGAACACAATCTAAATGTGGTAATAACCAAAATGGATTAACAAGTAACATTTGTGGGTTCATCTTGTAGTAAGCACAGTTTATTGTAAAGTTGTAATGGATGTAAATGGTGAAATAGTGTGTTTTTTCAATTGTTCCCTTATTTTCCCTTTAAAATGCATAAAAAGTAAGGTAATTACTAAACAAAGATATCAACAACTAAAAGCCTATTTTGTCCTGAAAAAAACAATATATAGATTATTTAGGTGTGATAAGTAGTAATAAAGTTATTGGCGAAAGAATGGGAGTAGCGCTGATATGTAAAAATTGCACGGGGGCTGAAGTGGTTTTGTGCTGCAGCACTTAATGTGCTATTCAAGGCAATGGTCCTCAAGGTAAATACAGCCCTGGCGATGTGGGTGAGCTATTAAGCAGCAATCTATCACTGCTTTAGGCCCCTGAGTGCTATCCATTTTCTAAATTATTCTCTGTACTCCTCACCATCTGAATCTGAATAGAGCCGTAAGAAAAAAAAAACCCTAAAAAACATCAGACAAACAAGAGGAAGGAGAAGAGATATGGAGAGAGCTGCGCTGACTCCCGCCTGGAGTTTAGCTGATGTGTGCAGAGTTTGGCTGCGAGATGAATCGGTGATATTGACTGACAGAAAATGTTCTTTTAAATTTGTCTTTTTATCTCAGATGTGCTGTGTTTACTTTCTGCAGGGAGGGGGGAGGGGAGCGGAGGAGGGGGGAAATGAGGAACCGACCATACGCTTGAAAAGCAAACTCCATGACGCTTCATTGGATTAAACACTGAATAGAAGTAACATTTGTAATTCATACCATTTAAAAATGTTCTCTTCACAAGCTATTAAAGTGTACCTGTCACGAGGGGAAAAAGAGGATTTAGCGTATTTTTCAGACTATAAGAAGACACACTTTTTCTTCCCTAAAAGTGTGTGTGTGTGTGGGGGGGGGGGGGGGAGTCCCTGCGTCCTATGGTTCAAATACAGGGAGTGCTCGACTTAAAGCGGAATATAACCCTGCATTTCAACTTTGCTCTAAAACATTATTTACAGTATATTATATGCAACCAGCATTTTTTTTTTTACTAGACCAGCATTGGAAGGGTTACACAGGGCTTTAAAGTCCCTAGAGATTTCTGCAGACGCATCCGAACTTGAGTTAGATACTTTTTGTTTACAAATATGTGTTTATTATGACTCATCTCTCTCACTGAGAAGGAGCTTGGAGGACAGCCAAAGAGATGTATCTATTGATAAACAGTTACACACTAACTAAATAGAATGTAACTATCTGAATGTCTGCACGGAACTTAAAACCTCTGTGTTTAACCCTTCCAATGCTGGTCTAGTAAAAAAAAAAATGCTTTTTGCATATAATATGCTGTAAATAATGTTTTAGAGCAAAGTTGAAATGCAGGGTTATATTCCGCTTTAAGATAGCCCGGCGTTACGAACTGGTGACCTGCCGCAATGTCGGGGACTCCTTGTGTGGCAGCACTTCGTTTTCCTGTCATTTCACACGCGACTGGCACTGGGGGGAAGAGCGAGTGAGAGAAAAGCAGCTGATCGCTGGGGGGTCAGGTGAGAGATACAGGCGGCTGTCACTGCTAATTGAATTACACAGGGGGAGTTCAGGAGACACGGAAGACGATAGAGAACATGCTTATGGGCCTGGAGGTAGCACCTGGTGAGTATGAAATCTTTAGGTATCATAGTCTCTGGTTTCCTTTAAAGTATCCCTGATCCGGGGTAAAATCTATCAAATTTAGGCCATGGTGGACTTTGTAGAAGTGTTCATGGTTGTCCTTGGGGTTCCCCTTCTCCAGCCCTCGTAGCTCCCAGGTTCGCCCAGAAGTTCCTCCATGTGGCGCAGAGCTATCCTGGAGTGCAAGTGGGAGTTTTGAGCTGCACCTGCATAGTGAAAGAAAGCGTTGCTTCCTCTGTGCTTGCAAGATTTGGAACTTGTGCATGCGCAGTTCTGATTGACACACCACTACTAGAGGGAGATTCCTGGTTTTTATATTTAATTGGAGGATTCCTTCAACTATAAAGATCACCAGGGATCAGGAGGGTCCCCGAGGACGTATCTGCAAATGTAATCTAGCCCACCATGGGCTTCATTCCCCCCCCCCCCCCCCCCAGTTCAGGGGTACTTTCAAGCACACCTGAACTGTGCTTAAACTTGTAGACTTTTACTTTGCTGAGGCTTCTTCCAGCTCTCTGTAGTCCGTGAGGTCCCTCAACATCCTCTGGGTCCCCTCTGTTCTCCTGCTGGCAGCTCTGTAAGATATGCGACCATAGAGGGGAGGGGACCCAGAGGGACCTGACGGACTATGAGGGGCTGGAAGAAGCCCCAGGGAAGTATACCATATTTTTCAGACTATTGGATGCACCTAGGCGAAGAGGACAAAAACCAGGGAAAAAACATACTAAACTCGGTGCATCCATGGTCCAGGAGCATCTTGTAGAGGTTCTCCCTCCTGTCCCCCTTGTGTCCTCCTCCTGTCCCCCTTGGTGTCCAGACCACGGGAGGACGGCGAGGTACTCAGACATGCTTATGGGGCTGGAGGAAGCCCCGGGTAAGTATTAAATCTTTAGGTATCGCCGTCTCTGGTACATTTTAAGCCTTGCACACATTCTAGATACTCTGTGGCTGGTCTTTCCTCACTCTCTCGTTTGAGAATCTAGCGCGTCATCTTTGCCTTCAGATGTAGTTTAGTGACCTGTCACATTAAATTCTGAGTGAGTAGTGACTGATGAGCTACTTGCCTGGCCACCAAAGGTCGCTCACTTATGCATTACCTCATTATCTCTCCTCAAAAATGTGTGTGGACAATGATGGGGCCTCAAAGTTCATGATTAGTAGTTACGTCTCCGTTATTGACTACATCACCTAATAAAGTGTCTATAATGACAGTTGCGTAGCTAAGGAACTATACACCCCAGTGCAGGTTTTACATTTGACACCTTAAATAGGAAGTGTAGTAAAAATAACAATGCAATTTGTAGTATAACTGCATTCACAGTTAAACACAGCACATTGTTCTTCAGTGAAAAGCTTCAGGCTGCATCTAAAGAGGTGATAACATTGTTATTTGCATTCCTTTGTCAGATACATTTAGTAAACATTAGCAAAGTGCTGAAACTGACTTCTCTCTGCTTCTAGTATGTGTTCAGCCGAGAAGTGATCACTAGATATACTGTATTTTAATATATAAATACAGCAGCTATGCTATAAAATGCCATGGCAGCTTTCAGAGCAGATAAACTGTACTTTGGGAATTTGTAGACAGACAATATTACTTGTGTACAAAAGCAGATAACTGTTTTGATAATAAAACAGTAGGAAAACACATTTTTATTGAATGTTATGTCAGAGTTTTATCCCACTTTTATACAGATTTTTGAATGTAAGTATAATCTGCTTGGTTTCTTGGGAGCAGATAGATCAGGGATGAATGGAGGCCTGGTGTGTCTGGCGCAGGAGTGTGCAGCGGGTGACATGCTGCTGAAGCAGCGGCATGAGGCCTCTGAGGCGCGCTTCCCAGAAGGTCAGGCTGTCTATATGGCGGCACAAAGTACCCATATAGCTGCCTTTGATTTTCTGACACATCTGCCTCATCTTAACGGATGGCCTGTGAGAGTCTTTGAAGAGAAAATAGAAGGTTTATATTTAAAACCACCTGCTTAAACTTTAAAGGGGCTGTTTGATGCACACAAAAAAATTAAAATGGTATACACATTTTCATAGGGATATCCACAGTTTATTTCAGTAACAAAGAAAGATCCCAGTTACCTGTAACTCTTTTCCAAGCTGTTATTTTTGCACTGTAGTGCTAGATCTCTGAAAAGGCTGCATAGTGTAAAGTCTAGAGGAGCCGCCTTCAAATAGAGATGTTGGTGGAGGAGGGCTACACATGGAAGGAGAGGCTTGACAGGGGACAGGATGAAGAAAAAGGCTAGACGTGGAAAATAGGGACTGGTGTCAGGGCCGGTGCTACCAACTGGGCAATTGCCCCAGGGCCTCGAGCCGTCTGCCACTCAGGAGTCTCCCTAACTTAAAGAGACACTGAAGTGTCTTTTTTTAACCTTAGTTTTGTATCCAGCCATCTTAAGTATTAATTTACAAGTTGATTCGCCGTATTCCTGCAACAGAGCGAGTGATTTATGCCCCAGAAATAGCCTAGGGAAGTTACACACTTTCCAGGATTTTGCTTCCTGGTAGAGGCAGAGCAGTGCGCAGTAGCTCTGCCTCTTATCCAATCAATCAATCAAAATCTGCAACTTGAAAAGTCTCTTTAACTGTTGCTTGGTATGTGTTCATCAGAGAAGCGTCTTGCCTGTGCCGGTGGGCACAGTCCTCTGTCAATGCTTGTGGGAGAGTTGGCAGGCACTCGGGGAACGCTGCAAATGCTGGCATATGTTTGATACACCAAGTATAACTATGTGCTCAAGACAACAGGCAAGAGTTATTGCAAAACATCAGGAGGCAAGAAATGTCTGGCACTATAGTTTATTAGTGCAGCATCATGCAAAAAACGTATTGTGGCAAAAACAGTTTCAACATCAAAAACGTGCAGGTAAACTTGTGTCAAAATTGGCATTACAAATGCATGTAGGCTGTACCTGGATGTGGAGGGGAGGTAGCAGGTGTGGGCGCCAAATGGTGCACGGTCCTTACGACCATTTCGCAGGGTGACTGCCTACCTTCATCTGAGGTGTGCACAATGTGTCCGGAACAGCAGCGGAACTAAGTAAGCGCCTGTCAATAGGCGCACTTCCGGTATGCTGCTAGGACCCACCCTCGCTATGTGGTTGGTCCAAGATGGTGCTCCAATGAAACCTGAGGTGGGTGGCGCCCAGCAAGTTAGAAAGGGGTCGCGCACGCACACGTCATAGAGGACGTAGCGAGCAAGCAGCCAATGACTGGGCGTCTCCATTCCCAGATTGTTTACAAGTGCTGCAGTTGCTTGGTGACGAGATGCATCTCGCCCACGACAGTCCGGGCAACCCCGCCCCATGTAAACATTGGTAGCAGTGTATGCTCGGAGAGCCGTAGCGAGTGCAAATCCCGCACAAAGCATAAGTGAGCTAGCTGAGCACCAGCGTCCAGTCCAGGGACAACCGGCCATAGTCAGCAATCACTATGAAGTGTGGAGCAACTCTCACACACTGGGGCTTATTAGCTATGCATGCAGCAAATAGAGCAAAAAAGAATGGGGTCACAATAGAGAAAGGAATGGGAGGTGAACTGGGGTGTACCAGTGAGTGCAAGTGAAAGGAAGAGGTGGGGGTTAAAGAAAAGGGGAAAAAAGGAATGTGAAGGGTACACTAAAGAGATGACCTGAAAGGGAAGAAGTGGAGTGTCATAGTACCAGACAGACACCACATAGACATGAAGAGGAACAGGTTACATCATGGCATATTAAAAATTTCCTTTATTGCATTATGTAAAAATGCCCGTAAGCGGGTTCAAGTACAAAAGTTGCTGAATAAAAAGCCATTTAGAAGAATATATAAGTGGCTAAAGGATTGTTTAAGCAAAAAATACTTAAAAGATGCCATGCTATAAGCCATGGGCAACAAAGGGTGGCAATATAGGAGGCATGAATAAGAGAAAGACACACCTAAGGGTCGAGGAAGCAGGCAAGATCGACATAGTCGTTAAGACCCAACGCATTGGTGCGTAAAATCCACTGCGCCTCTTGTCTAAGCAATAGTTTCTTCTTATCACCACCTCTGCGAGGGGTATTGCAGACGTCAATACATGCAAAAGATAAGAGATTGAGCACAATACGTTTTTTGCATGATGCTGCACTAATAAACTATAGTGCCAGTCAGTCCTCTGTCAGTTGGTGGCTCCATGCATTCCTGTCTTCATCCTCCTGCCCTTCACCCTCTCCTCCGTGACACAGCACATGTTATTATGTAATAACCGGCCCCAGGTCACAGAGAAGATGCAGCCAGCTGTGGATGAGGACGGGGAGCACAGAGCCAAGGGCGGACAGAGTAGATTGCCTGCTGGGACAGGTGAGACTCTACTCTGCCAAAGACTCTGAGGGGGTCCCGGGGAGAAACAGTTGAGTTGGGGGTGACCTGGGGGAACCCGACAGTTGGATTGGGGGCCCTGGGGGGAATTTGGAATCAACAAATGGGCCCCTAGATTCTTCTTGACTTGTCTGCAGCTTTTGATACTGTGGATCATGAAATACTAATCCATCAATTGAAGAATGACTGTGGCCTAAGGGGTGCTGTTCTACAATAATTACAAAATTGGACTAACACCAGCTGGTTGAGGCTAAAATAAACTCTGACAAAACAGCGGTATTGGTGCTAGGCATTGGATAAAGTCCAAAACTGTTCCCAATTCACACTAGCAATTAAAGGAGATACCGTACAGTATAAAGACTGCGAAACCTTGGGGTGATCCTGGATGGAAAGCTAACACTCAGACAGCACGTATCAGCTGTCTTCAAGTCTTCCATCTGATAAATATAGCAAGAATCAAGCACCTTATCCCAGCTGAAGACCTACCTGCCCTGGTTCATGCATTTGTATCCTCCCGCCTGGACTACTGCAATGTCCTGTTCATCGGATCTACAGAAAAGGTTCTGCGCCCCTTACAGCTAGTACAGAATGCTGCAGCCAGACTCCTAACCAGTGCCCCCCGCAGCTCACACATCACCCCAGTACTGCAAACTCTTCACTGGTTGCCAGTAAAATGGAGAATCAATTTTAAGATCTGCCTGCTGACATTCAAGGCACTACACCACATGGGACCCAAATACATAGCGGTTCTTTTGGAACGTTATGCCCCTCCACGCACCCTCCACTCTGCCAATAAGATGAATCTGGTTATTCCCAGGATACACAGAAATACATTTGGTGCTCGGCCCTTTGCCTATGCAGCCCCTACTCTATGGAACTCACTTCCAAAGTCAGTACGAGAGGCTCCCTCTCTGGACAGCTTTAAAGCAGATCCGAGATGAAAAAGTAACTATAACAAATAACTTGTCTAGATATCTTATCTAAAGTTTAGATAGTTTACACAGCAAATCTAGCTGCAAACAGCTTTAAAAGTTTATGATTATTTATTGCTGCCTGCTGCGATACAATGAGGGCAGCCATGTTCTGTTTGTCACATTGTCACAGGTCTGAGGGCTGGAGATGCTATCAGCTTGCCTGTGTGTAAATTCAGTCCCCTCTCCTCCTCTCTCCTCCCCTCTGCCTCTGAAATCAATGGCTAGTAACCTCCTCCTGCCCAGACTGAGCTCCCATAAGCCCTTGCTACCTGGGACTGAGTGCCAAGGCTCTCTGAAAAGCTGTGGAAGCAAGGAGTTTTGAATCAGGATGATACCATTTGTTGGCTAACTATGGCCTCTTGCACACTGCATGCATTTCCAATTCTGCTTTTTAATCGGTTGTTATATCCGATTCAGATTTTTAATCTTTACTGCAGACTGGTTCCTGACAAACACTGAAAAACACAGCTTATATACACTGACATACAGAGGAGAACCATTCTTTAGCAAACATAAATGTAATTTGATGCCTTCACTGTTACTCAGGAGGCTTTCCCAGGCATCCTGGCTAAATTGATAAGATCAACTGTTCCCTCAACATAACATAAAGCAGACTCTGGTGATGAAGAGACATCGTAAATTTTGAGTTCAAATTGTAACTGGGCTGGTTACATGCACCATTAATTCTAAGCTAAAGAGAATTGTGGCATTTAAAACCAGCACATGAAAGCAAATAAAATGAATAGTGACAGTAAACACCATCTTACACAGCAAGTGGCACAAAAAATGAATCAAAAGTAGAAACATTAAAAGAATTGTGGCATTTAAAACCCATCGTACCAGCACAAGAAGTTAGAGTCCTTGTTTAAACCATTTTCTACAGCTTTGAACCAATGTATAAATGTAACAAACGTGGCAGAGGCAGCTGCGGTGAACAGCGCTACCACCGCAGCTGCCTCCAGCTCCCTGCCTAGCAATCTATCCGTGCCTCAGGCGTCTAGCACGCCGAGGACGGGTCAGTCAGCCGCACATAGGGCTGCATTATCGCAGGCGCACAGACAGGACCTTTATGCGGGGAGGAGGAGCGTCAGCTGACCGGCCGGTCGGCTGACGTCAGAGGAGACGCTCGCCGCTCCTCATTGGCTAATAGGAGGGGGCGTGCCAGAGGGGTCTCCTCTGCTTTATAAGCCTAGCTGAATCACTCGCAACTTGTCTGCTGTTGCGAATACTCTGTGTTAGCGCTCAGACCCTTAGATAGTTCCGGTGTGCTTTGATCCGGGAGGAAACCGGGGATTTCTCACAAGATAGGAATTGTTTGATAGCCTTAAAGATTTACATTACTGTGTTATTATTTGTGCATGACTCTGGCTCGTTCTGACTACTCTTCTGCTCAGTGTCTCTGTACCTCTGCCCATCTGATCTTGCTGCCAACTCTGCTTGTTTATTCCTTCCAGTCTCTGCCTTCCGATTTTGTACTGCATCTGTCTGTCTGTTGCCGAACCCAATCTGTCTGACCATTCTACTCTCACCAGAGGGCCCTTGACTCTGGTGAGGGGCACTGTACTGTTAGTACCCACCAGCTCCTCTGGTGAGTTATTGCCAAAGCTATCAGTACTACTGTTGCACCAATCACTCATTGCTATATGTTGTCACATCAGCTTCTTACATACCAGCATTATAGGTGATTCTGCAGATCACCATATAATCAGGTATATATCTGCATTATAGGTGATACTGCAGATCACCTAATAATCAGAATTCTGTTCTTTGCTGACACAAATCATTACACCTGTCAGAGATTTGGCGTCTAAATTTGTTGATGTATTTGTCCAGGGTAGGATTTTTTCCAGGTGTAGGGATCCATCCGCGTTTTTTTGTGGATCTGGTGTGTGTTGGCTCATTATCAGTAGTGTTGCAAGATTCCATGTCATAGTAGTGTTCCTTGAGTCGTAGCTTCCTGAAGAATTATTCCATATCACCACAGAGTGCAATCTTGTCTATGGGCTTTGCAGGGCAAAATGACAGGCCTTTGGACAGTACTGCCGTTTCAGCGTCAGTGGCCTGAAAATCTGTGGGCGAGGCTTGTTAAGTTTATAGGGAATTAGAGTATTAAAACAAAACAAAAAAAGTGTTGGCTGGAGGAATGCCCTATACACTATATGTAAGGAACACAATTATGCAATGAGTAAAAGTTTATCTCGGATCCACTTGAAGAAAAGGCTAAAAACCCACCTCTTTTCCCGAGCCTTTGAGACTGCATAATGCAGGTCACAGCGCGGAGTCCCCAGGGAGAAAAGCGCTATAAAAATATTATTGTTATTGTTAGCGCTGCTCCAGGGAAGGGGGATCAGGTGGGGGGGTTCCAGGGGGGACCCCTAGGTTAATTTTGCCCGGGCCCCATTGTAGCAAGAGCCAGTCCTGATTGGCATCAACGCAGGAGAAGGGCAGCTGCAAGTGAGGGTTGCACATGAAAGTTGGGAATAGAGGGCATGTATGTATATTATGTGTGTGTGTGTGTGGGGGGGGGGGATTTGCTGCCCATAAAAAAGGAGAGGCTCTCGCAAATGGAAGAAAAAAGCTGGTAGGGCCAAGGCAGAGGTTCCAGAAGTGCCTGCCTTGGGTGCAGAGCATCGAGAGTACAGGGGAGTTGGCGTGTCACTTCTTTCCAACTTCCTGTCCTTTGACCCCCCCCCCCCCCCCCTGTTCTAACTCGGATTTACACACAGCTGGTGTTTACAATAGAGACTCACCGCCTCCCGGCTCAAGGCGCTAGAGGCTCTGCCTGTCTTCAGCGCCGTCCATCCTTTGCCTCTCTGATCTGAGAATCAGGAAGTAGAGAGCGTGGGGTGAGGAGGGGGAGTGCACATTGGAATCTTTTCCTTTGGTGCTGGAGAACCTTGTCCCAAACCTGCTAGGAAACAAACTGTATTAGCTGTTAACCCTTTCCTATTGCACGATGTTAGTAGCGATGGTCAATGAGATTAAAAAAAAAAATCATGAGTTGATGCAGGATTATGCAAATTTTGAATGCAAATGTATACAGCTTGAAAATGGACCAATCAAATTCCACTTGGTGGTATTTGATTGGACACTCAAGCTTTTGAGCTGTGTTCCCTGATTGCTGTGCAATACATTAGACAGGCCAAAGCCTCTGTGCTGTGGTAAATGGTATGAATGTAGCAATCTCTACGGAAACGCAATGGATTCCAATTTGCAATACTGTCAAAGAAAGAGAAGCTCTTTAGAAGATTTTCAAACTGATTAGTATAAAGTTATTTATATATGTTCTATTCTTGGATTGTTGAATTATTGTACAAACACTTTCTAATGGTGAATTCATTTTCTCTTTACAGAGCGATTAGGACCCCCGCTGGATATCGACCTTGAAGCCATAAACTGCACAGCATTCAGTGTAACATGGAGGATGCCCCGGCAGCACGCCAGCACCATCAATGGCTACACTGTAAGTGATAATAACGCTCATTCATGAATGCTGAGAGAGGAATGAGATGTAATAAAGTGTACCTGTCACCATACATCTGTGCTTTTTCTTGTATATGTCGGTGAGGATGAGCTATTAATATGTGGCAATTAAACTGGAGATGGGGCTCTTTTCCTTAAATAGCTGAACTGAGCACTTGTCAGGCAGCTCAGTCACCCTTCTGCTGGCCACAAGTGCATTTTTGCTGTAATTACATGCAGAGAAATGGGAGCGCTTAATAACACTGTGCTCAGGGGTGTAGCAATAGCCCCTGCAAGGGATGCAGCTGCAGGGGGCCCCAGAAACCACAGGGGGCCCTGTGTGGAGAGAAGTTTCTTTTCCCTGTCCTGAGAGACTGACAACGAAGGGCACAAAGAGAAAAAGATTTCTGCTCTCTGCACAATTGTTCTAATGGCTGCATCTGCTCAGCCACTGATAACGAATCATACAAATCAAGCAAAGCTTTGTAGACAGTCCCTATTCAGTGTCCCTCTTCAGTGTGCAGCAGGCTCTTTTGCACAGCCCCCTACCCCCAACCTCTCTACTCCTCTCCAAGTACAGTCTACTGTAGTGATCTTAGAGAAGTCTGCAAAGCCAGTTCTGCGCCATCAGTCATGGACAGAGTTAGTGTAATAAGCTGAGGCTTTTTCTGTATGCATTTTCTGTACACCATGTGTGTCTGTATGTGTGAAAACATGCACAATTTATTAGTAACCACTGCATGCCAGGAACACACCTACAAGATATTTTGGAGACATTTGCATCCTGGCTTCTACCCAGAGCTGGGACAAGGTCCTTCAGCACCCAAGGCTGAGACAGCAAAGTGCGCCCCTCCATCCCTTCCACCCAAGCTGTCACACACTGATTGCTATTAGACTAAGAGGGCCACAGGGCCCACAACCTCCCCAACACCTTAACCACTTGAGGACCTAGCCTTTACCCCCCCTTAAGGACCAGCGCTGTATTTTCAGATCTGTGCTGGGTGGGCTCTACAGCCCCCAGCACAGATCAGCTGGCATGCAGAGCGATCAGATCGCCCCCCTTTTTTCCCCCCTAGGGGGATGATGTGCTGGGGGGGTCTGATTGCTTCTGCATGCTGTGGGTGTTGCGGGGGGGGGGCACCTCAAAGCCCCCCTCCGCGGCGAAATTCCCCCCTCCCTCTCCTACCTTCTACACCTCCGGTGATCGGGGCTGCACAGGACGCTATCCGTCCTGTGCAGCCAGTGACAGGCTGTCACATGGCGGCGATCCCCGGCCGCTGATTGGCCGGGGATCGCCGATCTGCCTTACGGCGCTGCTGCGCAGCAGCGCCGTACAATGTAAACAAAGCGGATTATTTCCGCTTGTGTTTACATTTATCCTGCGAGCCGCGATCGGCAGCCCGCAGGCTATTCACGGAGCCCCCCGCCGTGAATTGACAGGAAGCAGCCGCTCGCGCGAGCAGCTGCTTCCTGATTAATTAGCCTGCAGCCGGCGACGCAGTACTGCGTCGCTGGTCCTGCAGCTGCCACTTTGCCGACGCGCGTTATGAGTGCGCGGTCGGCAAGTGGTTAATCTCTAGTTATCTGGCTTGCAGTCACTGCCAATCCCCTTTTCTTATTTCTCTCTGCTTCAAAAACAATAGGGGAATGATAGCTGAGTGAGTTATGCACCCCCTCCTACACTGCGCCCTGAGGCTGGAGCCTCTCCAGCCTATGCCTCAGCCCGGCCCAAAATTTGGCCATAATCAAAGTCCCCCAGATTCTCCTGCCTGGTCCTCTTGCTTTCACCGCCGAATCTTCATGAACTGACTGTTCACTCCTTGCCCAATATATCTCACTCCTCCATAGATGCAATTGTAACGAGGAGATCAATGTGATACATTTTACCTCTCAGTGGTTTTACTGTTGATGATAATCGGTGTAGCCTTTAAAATATTATTACCGTGTTGGCAATGTTGCAATTATAATAGGGACTTAGATTGGAAAAATAAAAGCTGGGTGTGAATTAACCACTTGAGGACCGCTGTGTTAAACCCCCCTAAATACCAGGCCATTTTTCAAGAAATAGGCCACTGCAGCTTTAAGGCCTCGCTGCAGGGCCGAACATGTCAGCACACAAGTGATTCCCCCCCCAACAGAAAGCTGATTGCACCCCCAATGTTTATTTATTTTTTTATTAATATTTATTTGATTATTTTTTAAATAAAAATACCTATTTTTGTATATATATTTTCTATACCCCCCCCTCCTCCCTCCCCCGCCAGCCAATCACTGTGATCGGCTGTCACAGGCTGACCCCCCTGAGCCTGCCAGGGGAACAGCCATGTCACACGGCTGTCCCCAGTACAGCTCTGCCTTAGATCACAGCGCTGTACGGGGTAATTAGACGGGGGTTCGCTGTCTAACAGTCTCCTAGCTGCGATCACCACTGGGAGTCTGAAGGAGTATGGGTCGGAGCTCCGCCTACCAAGCGGAGATGCGTTATCTCCTGCAAAACATTACGCCGATCGGCGTTAGGCGGTCCTGGGGCTGCCGCCGTGGCCACGCCCATTGGCGTGATGCGGTCGGCAAGTGGAGGGCGGCAGAACTGCAGAGAGGGACCACATAGACTGCTAGCGGCTGTAAGAAGCCCCAGGTAAGTAAAACGAAACTGTAACCTTTCAGCTCGGATGTCCTTTAAAGCAAGCCGGAAGCCAAAATAAACTTATGAGATAATGAATTGTATGTGTAGTAGAAATAGAACATTAGTAACAAAGAAAAGAGTCTCGTATTGTTTCCAGTACAGGAAGAGTTAAGAAACGTCAGTAGTTATCTATGCAGAAGAGCTTCTCTGAGCTCTCCGACCCAACTCGTGTCAAAGACCATCCTGTTTTCATAGCACTTAAACAACCAAGAAACAGCGAGAGACAGGTTGAGATAAAGTTTTACTGCAGGAAAGTTCAAAGAGTTATTAGGTCTGTTTTATAGTTTAAAATTCAGAGTGTGGTTTGTAAACTTCAAATATGACAGAATGAGGCAACATTATGAAAAAAAATCTATATAACTGAAAATAAAAATGAGACTCTTTTTGCTACTAATGTTCTATTCATTATCCGTACTACACATACAATTCATTATATCATTCGCTCCAGGTTTGCTTTAACATTTTCACTTGGCACTCTGCAGGGAGCAGGTAGTATTTTGGCATCCATTATAGATGAATCTGTCCATCAGACCTCCAGATGGTGACGCGTGAGTCCATCACCCGAGGGAATTCATTTCCACTCCTCCGCAGTCCGGCGGCAGTGCGCTTTGCATTACTCCTCCCCACAGGTGATTTTAGGATTGTGTTTTGCTGCCAATACAAGCTCGGGTCGCAATGAATGGTTCTTGTGCTGACGAGGTTTCCAGAGGCAGTCAGAAGATTGGCAGCGAATGCTGCAATGAAGAGCAGATGAATTTAACATGCAACATGCTTCTTCGCTCAGTATTCTCTCCCTGCAACCTTGTGTGGCCTGTCACTTTACTGCTTGGCTGTTGTTGTTGTTGCTGCTAAATAGTCCCAGTTCAGGACAGCAGAGCTACAGAGAGGTCTGGTGAGGTAGAAATCTGATGAACCGATTCCCTGCAAAGTTGGCTTTCAATGACAGTGGCATCCGGAAGGTCTCTGAGTTCCTCAGAATGACTCATTCTCTGTTTGTCTAGGAAGATTGAGTGACTGTATGATTGGGTTTATGCACCTGGTAGTAGTGGGCGTGAATGAGTGTGTGTTTGTGTGTGTGTGTGTGTGTGTGTGTGGAGGGGGGCAGGGGGGGGGGGGTTGAGAGACCAGGATGCTGTTCTGGTCATGTCACTGCCCTGGATTACACCAGGAAGAGGGAGATCTAATCTTCAATCCTTGCTTTGCTTTACTCTTAGCAAAAAAACAAATACTCAAACAAAACAAAAAATTATAGTTTTGTAAACTTTAAAGAGCACTTTGGTTGCAGTATATATAGACTTGGGCCGTTTGGCTGAGATTTTCACAAATCTCACTAATATTATAAATGCGAAAGTTTGGATGTTTGTTACTCAATCACACAACAATTGCTGAACGGATTTGAATGAAATTTGGAGCACACATAGTACATTACCTGGAATAACATGTAGGATACTTTTCATCACCATAGCCAAAAAGTGGGAGACAAATACAAATTTCACTGGGAAAATGTAAACTGCATCTATTCTTACACTGTTAATGGCAGGGTTCTCAAACTTTGCACAATTGGGCACTGGGTTACTGAGATTAAAATTCAGAAAAGTTGGTGGAGCCTACCAAAGCCAATCAAAATGCACGTATATTATATATAGGAATATTTAATTGCTGCCATTCTTGCACTGTTAATGGCATACATCTCAAACCTGTTGGAATTGTAAGGCTTAGGCAGAGGGAGGGTGAGTAGGCACGGGCAATAGTATACCTGGTCCCAGGCGATCACGTCTCCTTCACTTCCTTGTTAGTTTTCAGCTGTTCTGCAGCAAGCCAATCACCATGCGACTTAAGTCCCCATATGGTGATTGGCTGGCTGCAGGACTCCTGCACACTAAACAGGAAGTGGAGGAGGAGACGCGATCGCCGGGACCAGGTAATAGATTAGAGATGCTGATAATGACAACTTGTTACTAAGGTTATTTAATGTTTTAGGATAATTCTGAAATGTTAAATACCCTTAGTAGCAAGATGCAATTATCGGCATCACCATGCGTCATTTTTTTCGCCGCGCCATTTTTTGCCACATCATTTTTGAATGCACCCGAAAGTGGTACCCCATGTGTCTGATTTTATACGTCTCTGTGGGCATAGTACACTGTTAAAACCACTTCATGTCTGGACCTTATGGACCTGACCAATTCTGACATTTAAGCTATGTTAGGTTAACCAGCAATACCTTTACCCCTACCTATCTGCCACCTAAATGATATAAATAGTTTTTCCTTCAAGACATTCAGACTTTTTTTTTTTGGGGGAAACATTAGAGTTTTATTGGGTTTTTGTACATTTACAAACATACATTGCAACTGAAGATACAGTATATAACAATTGCTTTAACAATTTAAAGTCAACAACCACTTTACCACCGCAGGTGCGTATATCTCCGTCCCTTTGCACAACCTTTAACCACCAGGGACGGAGATATACGCACCTCCCGCCGCTACGCGTGCTCTCGCTCGCTCATGCACGCGCTCCCGCACGCCACCGCCCGCTCGCCTGGAGATCAATGAACGGGAATAACCATTTCCCGTTCGTTGATCTAAGCCCCCCAGCAATGATCGGCTGCTTCTATGAGAAGCAGCACGATCATTGTGAAAAAAAAAAAGTTTCCCAGCCTCCATGAACTTCCTGCAAGAGTACTTCCTATGCTTGCAGGACGCATTCACAAAAAGTTACTGTGGCCATCTTGTGGCCAAATAGTAAAACTACACCCAAAAGCATTTTTCATATACATATACATAGTTTTACATTATAAATGAACTTATTACCTCCCACACTCCCCAAATTATTTTTTTTTTGTAATGAAAAAAGAAAAATTACAATAAAAAAAAAATACATAAACAGGGACTGAACTCTGTCAAGAGGGTATAACACTGTTACTTTATAAACTATAGGCTTGTAATTAGGGATGAACGCAAAACTGAAAAAAATGCACCTTTATTTCCAAATAAAATATTGGCGTCAAACATTGCGATAGGGACTTAATTTAAACGGTGTAATAACCGGGACAAATGGGCAAATAAATTTCATGGGTTTTAATTACAGTAGCATGCATTATTTAAAAACTATAATGGTCGAAAACTGAAAAATAATGATTTTTTCCAAATGTTTTCCTATTTTCCCATTAAAACACATTTAGAATAAAATAATTCTTGGCATAATGTCCCACCTAAAGAAAGCCTAATTGGTGGCGAAAAAAGCAAGATATAGTTCATTTCATTGCGATAAGTAATAATAAAGTTATAGACGAATGAATGGAAGGAGCGCTGAAAGGTGAAAATTGCTCTGGTGCTCAAGGGGTAAAACCCCTCAGTGGTCAAGTGGTTAAGTACATGTGACTGATAAGGCAAAGAAATCACTAGTCAACAAAAACGTATTTAAATATAGATTGATATGTTGAGTCTCTCCTGTCAGAGCTGCATTTACTTGGCCACTTGGGCTGCAGATCTAGCAGGTGCATTTTAATGGAGAACCAAGACCAGAATTGGTTCATCCAAGTCAAAATACCATATACCGTATATACTCGCATACAAGCCGAATATTTGACCCCCAAGAAGGGGGCCAAAAGTTGGGGGGTCGGCTTGTATGCGAGTCGTGGGTGGTGGTCCGCGGCCCATCCCCCCGCCCGCTCCCTCCGCGGCCGCCGCTGCTATTACCTGTTCAGCCGGCCCCTCTTGCTCTCCATCATACATATAAGTGTATCACAGCAGCGCGCCCGGCGCTGCTGCTGTGACGAGGCAGGAGAGAGCGGTTCCCCTGGTAACAGTGAAGTGTATCGCACCACATGATGGAGAGCGAGAGGGGCACCCAGGTTAGAGGAAGCGGCCGCCGGTTGAACAGGTAATAGCAGCGGCGGCCGCGGGAGGGGGGGGGGGATCACTATACTGGCTATACTGGGCACTATACTGGCTATACTGGGCACTATACTGGGCCCTATACTGGATATACTGGGCACTATACTGGCTATACTGGGCACAATACTGGCTATACTGGGCACTTTACTGGCTAAACTGGGCACTTTACTAGCTATACTGGGCACTATACTGGCTATACTGGGCACTATACTAGCTATACTGGGCACTATACTGGCTATACTGGGCACTTTACTGGCTATACTGGGCACTTTACTAGCTATACTGGGCACTATACTAGCTATACTGTGCACTTTACTAGCTCTACTGGGGCACTACCTACCAATACTGGGGCACTATACTATCTATACTGGGCACTTTACTGGCCATACTGGGCACTTTACTGGCTATACTGGGCACTTTACTAGCTATACTAGGAACTATACTAGCTATACTGTGCACTTTACTAGCTCTACTGGGGCACTACCTACCAATAATGGGGCACTATACTAGCTATACTGGGCACTATACTAGCTATACTGGACACTTTACTAGCTATACTGGGGTACTACCTACCTATACTGGGCACTATACTAGCTATACTGGGCACTATACTAGCTATACTGAGGCACTATCTACCCATACTGGGCACTATACTAGCTATACTGGGACACACTGGGGGGGTCACGAGGCCAGCACCAATCCAGCATTTCCTACCCCTCGGCTCTAGCTCTGCTCATCATCATCACTAAAAGGAGAGATGCCTGGAATCTGAAGGATAACTGTTAAAAGTTTTATTGCCACATCATATCGCAATGTCCATTATTTTCTCACAAATGCTCCTTATTTTTGCACCACCTGTCGTCCAACATTCCATCTCCATTGAGTAATACATGCTTCTTAGTTATAGCCAGACAGTGTATCTGTATGTATGAGCAGTGGTGTAGGGATCACCATAGCAGCTGTCAGGGTGTGCTTTGCCATCGGCGATACGAAGCCTGCCCGTCAACATGGGCACCCACGGCCGGGCCCCCAAGGTGAAGATTAGCGCCAGCGGAGCATAAGAGAAGTGACTCGCCTCCCCAGGCTCCACCGGTGATCTACAGTCTCCAAGGGTCCCCATCTCCATGACTACAGCACCCTCTCTCATCACGTTACACTGGGGGTACCTCTGGCTAGCTAAAATTGGACATGTGTGTGGAAAGGCGCAAAAGTGCCTCACTTTTTTTTTGGGGGGGGGGGGGGGGGGGCAACTAGATGAGCTTTTCCCATGACTCAGTCCAAAACAAAGAGGGACGCAGGTCAGGCAGGAGGTTAGAGGACGTATATTCTGCAATCTATGTATCAGAATTTCTCAATATAACAAGATCAAGATTTCACAACAATATTACATTAAACTGCAGTATAGTAAAACCACAAGATGTCACTGTGTGTAAAATGTAATGAGGATCTTTACATAGTTACATAGTTACATAGTTACTTTGGTTGAAAAAAGACATACGTCCATCGAGTTCAACCAGTACAAAGTACAACTCCAGCCTGCTCCCTCACATATCCCTGTTGATCATAAAATCCCTGGATTAACATCATTGGCATTACCTAGTAATTGTAGCCATGGATGTCATTCAACGCAAGGAAAGCATCTAAGCCCCCTTTAAATGCAGGTATAGAGTTTGCCATAACGACTTCCTGTGGCAATGCATTCCACATCTTAATCACTCTTACTGTAAAGAACCCTTTCCTAAATAAATGGCTAAAACGTTTTTCCTCCATGCGCAGATCATGTCCTCTAGTCCTTTGAGAAGGCCTAGGGACAAAAAGCTCATCCGCCAAGCTATTATATTGCCCTCTGATGTATTTATACATGTTAATTAGATCTCCTCTAAGGCGTCTTTTCTCTAGACTAAATAAACCCAGTTTATCTAACCTTTCTTGGTAAGTGAGACCTTCCATCCCACGTATCAATTTTGTTGCTCGTCTCTGCACCTGCTCTAAAACTGCAATATCTTTTTTGTAATGTGGTGCCCAGAACTGAATTCCATATTCCAGATGTGGCCTTACTAGAGAGTTAAACAGGGGCAATATTATGCTAGCATCTCGAGTTTTTATTTCCCTTTTAATGCATCCCAAAATTTTGTTAGCTTTAGCTGCAGCGGCTTGGCATTGAGTACGATTATTTAACTTGTTGTCGATGAGTACTCCTAAGTCCTTCTCCAAGTTTGATGTCCCCAACTGTATCCCATTTATTTTGTATGGTGTTAGACCATTGGTACGACCAAAATGCATGACTTTACATTTGTCAACATTGAATTTCATCTGCCATGTATGTGCCCATATAGCCATCCTATCCAGATCCTGTTGCAATATAACACTATCTTTATGAGATTGTTATTTCCTGCATTCTTTATGTTTCTCTCTGTTTTAAGCAAACTGCCTTTCCTGATGGTGGTGTGTGATATTTGCATGTTTTTCTTCAGTAAAGAGTTCTAACTTGTTATACTGGGTGCCTATCTCCGTGCACAGACCACTCTGCTCCGCCAATTTACCCTAGCCACATGGAAAGCAGGAATGCCCGGACATACACTCGAAGTTTAGTGGTTATTAATTCAACTTCTTCTCTAGATCTTTACATCTTAAATTTAAAAAAAAAAGTCTTTCACCTCTAGCAAGTTAATTACGCTCCTAGTTTTGTTCCTATCCATCAGGCCTAGAAGTGGACTCCGTCACCGAGGGCATCGCGTAGGCTGTTTTATGGGTGTCGCTGATTGGCTGGGCCCACTTTCCTCTGCTCTCTCTGCTCCTCCTGGGCCTTATATTTAAAACCCATCTGCATAAAACCACTGGCTGCCAGCAAGATTTAACAAGAAGCAAAACAATGAGAGACAAGCTTAATAAATTATCTGCAGAAAGCGTATAGGAGGCTGGCACTTCCAAGCGTGAAAAAAGCTCTTTTATTGAAACATTAAAAAGTGGTAATACAGCGACAGCCCGCTGTTTCAGGTATCAGCCTTTCTTCAAGCTGTTTCAACCACAAATGAGATATCACATACATTGTCCATATATAGTGTCAACCCATTAAAACATCCAATCAGTTTAAACTGCCCGCAGCCAATCACCTTACCTGCACTCCACGGCGGACCTGAGGGGAGACTGCATCCCTAACATGCAAATAAAGCAGGATTACATCATCACGGAGAATACCGGCGCCCCACGCCAGCATCAGCCATAACTCCGTGTTCTCACTCGCTGGGGTCAGGTCAGGTGACCTAAAAACATGACGTCATCACGCATACGCCGCCGCACGTCCATACACAGACCATGCGCAAGCTCAGTGCGCTTAGAGTCACTACAATGACAGTAGGGGCAGCCCCTCCCAGAGGCATGTCTCTCCAACGTCATATGTAAACAAAGCCGCTGCAACAGCGCGACTAATTAATAGACATGGGGCTGCGCATCCCTGACAACGCTAATATCCGCATAAAATTATAGACGGATTTCACTCACCCATACCTCCCCAGCGAGTCAATCATCAGGGATATCTCCAAACAGTTCCTCCAGCACAGGCAAGGATGACAGCTCTGCAGAAAAGAGCATATAAAATACATTAGAACATGCATAGTATCCTAGCCATCATCATCAAATACAAAATCCCAGATCGTATTCTTTGTTTAATCCCCCTTCCCCCAACACACCCAATCTTTTGATCCAGCTCGCTTCTCTCCTAAGCAACTCCTTTAGTCTAGAATGTTTTCCCCTCCAAGATACCGGCACCCCATCAATAACCTGAACTTTTAATTGAGTGACATTATGATGCATCATAGTCCAACATTCCATCTCCATTGAGTAATACATGCTTCTTAGTTATAGCCAGACAGTGTATCTGTATGTATGAGCAGTGGTGTAGGGATCACCATAGCAGCTGTCAGCGTGTGCTTTGCCATCGGCGATACGAAGCCCGCCCGTCAACATGGGCACCCACGGCTGGGCCCCCAAGGTGAAGATTAGCGCCAGCGGAGCATAAGAGAAGTGACTCGCCTCCCCAGGCTCCACCGGTGATCTACAGTCTCCAAGGGTCCCCATCTCCATGACTACAGCACCCTCTCTCATCACGTTACACTGGGGGTACCTCTGGCTAGCTAAAATTGGACATGTGTGTGGAAAGGCGCAAAAGTGCCTCACTTTTTTTTGGGGGGGGGGGGGCAACTAGATGAGCTTTTCCCATGACTCAGTCCAAAACAAAGAGGGACGCAGGTCAGGCAGGAGGTTAGAGGACGTCTATTCTGCAATCTATGTATCAGAATTTCTCAATATAACAAGATCAAGATTTCACAACAATATTACATTAAACTGCAGTATAGTAAAACCACAAGATGTCACTGTGTGTAAAATGTAATGAGGATCTTTATGAGATTGTTATTTCCTGAATTCTTTATGTTTCTCTCTGTTTTAAGCAAACTGCCTTTCCTGATGGTGGTGTGTGATATTTGCATGTTTTTCTTCAGTAAAGAGTTCTAACTTGTTATACTGGGTGCCTATCTCGTTGCACAGACCACTCTTCTCCGCCAACTTACCCTAGCCACATGGAAAGCAGGAATGCCCGGACATACACTCGAAGTTTAGTGGTTATTCAACTTCTTCTCTAGATCTTTACATCTTAAATTTAAAAAAAAAAGTCTTTCACCTCTAGCAAGTTAATTACGCTCCTAGTTTTGTTCCTATCCATCAGGCCTAGAAGTGGACTCGCGTAGGCTGTTTTATGGGTGTCGCTGATTGGCTGGGCCCACTTTCCTCTGCTCTCTCTGCTCCTCCTGGGCCTTATATTTAAAACCCATCTGCATAAAACCACTGGCTGCCAGCAAGATTTAACAAGAAGCAAAACAATGAGAGACAAGCTTAATAAATTATCTGCAGAAGCAGCCGTAAAAATTAATTGTACATGGCCCCCGGGTATTGGAGTTCTGAGGAAGTGAGAGACCAATTACTTCTATTGATGAAAAATTAAATCATAAATTACAGGTGCTTGAAGTTAAAATGCGGACGGGCTGGAAATTCTTAATGGCGCTGCCTGGCGTGAAAAGGCGTTTTTTTTTTGCCGGCGAGAATCGTTAGACACGGCCGCGGTTTTGTAGATCGAAACTGAAAGATGTGTTATGTAGAACCGTGTCATTTATTGAAACAGAAAATGAGTTTATCCTCCAGAGATGATGCTGGAGAGGAGAAGGGGGTCCCCGCAGACCGGCCTGCTGTACCTCCATGACAATTTCCACCTAATTAGTAACAATGGGATGGACAGGACAATCAATACAGGCATGTAGCTGGAAGAGGGCAGAAGACAGATGAAAATGGGAAGATCATTCCATGTATCTCATATGGATGGCTCGCTAGTTTCCCCGCCTCTAGGGGGACATATCCTGTGTCACTTAGCAGCGAAATAGCATTATGAAATATATTGGGAAAGGGTGTGTTTGATTATTTAAAGTGGACCTGAACTCTTGCACTGGACAGAAGTAAAATACGGAGAATTGCGCCCTGTATGTATTTAGAGAGTTTAACCTGTTTAATTCCCCCTCATTTGTGTGAGGAAACGCGGAAAAGCCGCC
Source organism: Hyperolius riggenbachi (assembly GCF_040937935.1). Classification (NCBI taxonomy): domain Eukaryota; kingdom Metazoa; phylum Chordata; class Amphibia; order Anura; family Hyperoliidae; genus Hyperolius; species Hyperolius riggenbachi. The sequence continues at coordinate 617,110,087 of NC_090646.1, read as the reverse complement.
GCGTGTACTCAGAACGGGGTGGCTGATTCCATGTCCAACGCGGCGGTTTGCACGCATGGGCCTACGTCCAGTAAGATGGCCGAACGCGGAGGAACCGCCGCATGTCGTGATAGCGGTGCGGCGGATTCCGCGTCCAGCACGGCAGGTGATTTGCAACACATGTCTGGTGTGGCTGGGACTGATAGTCCACACAGGTTCAGAAGGACGCGCGCGCGCGCAGAGAGGCAGAACTTTTATGACAGCCAGAAGGGAGTCAGCTGACCAAGCCGGTCAACTGACGATTCAACAAGTTCCCATTGGTCCAGCACTTAGGGGAGGCGCTGGAGAGTGCTTTGCTATATATACTGGGTGCTGGTCATTCTCTGGTTGTCTGCCGTTGCGATCACTACGTGGAAGCACTCAGACCTTTTGTCAGATTCTGTGTTATATCTCTGTTATACTTCAGACTAGTTCCAGGGTGTTGATGATCACGGACCTCACACCCAGATTAGGGACTTGTGTTATATCTCTGTTATACTTCAGACTAGTTCCAGGGTGTTGATGATCACGGACCTCACACCCAGATTAGGGACTTGTGTTATATCTCTGTTATACTTCAGACTAGTTCCAGGGTGTTGATGATCACGGACCTCACACCCAGATTAGGGACTTGTGTTATATCTCTGTTATGCTTCAGACTAGTTCCAGGGTGTTGATGATCAAGGAGCTCACACCCAGATTAGGGACTTGTGTTACCAACCTGTTATACGTCAGACTAGTTCCAGGGTGTTGATGATCACGGACCTCACACCCAGATTAGGGACTTGTATTATCATTCTGTTATTCTTCAGACTAGTTCCAGGGTGTTGATGATCACGGAGCTCACGCCGAGACTAGACATTGTATATTATCTGTTATGACCTTCTGCTTTCCTGACCATCCCTCTGCTTTCTGATTCGGTACCACGCATATCTGATATCACGTTGCCAAACCCTGCCTGTCTTGGATACCGAATCAGCCTTCTGTCTTTGTACCTTATCTGTCTGTCTGTTGCCGACCTGGCTAGTCCGATCTCGAGAACTATCTCCTCTGTTTAGAGATAGTTCACAGATCTGTCAGTGACACCACACCCTTGGTGTCACTCACACTCTGGTCCTTCCTTCACTCAACCTGACTCCCCCCCTTTGGGAGCCTCAGGCCGAGGAAGGAGCCTGTCCTTCAGGCAGTATCCCATACTGCCTTGTATCCCCTTTACGGGGACCCTCCTCAATGTATTACTGTTGCACCAAACACTCATATTACTCAGGTGTCCAGAGGTTAGAGATATATCTGATTGTCGGTGATACTGCAGATCATCAATAATCAGGTATATATCTGTATTCTCGGTGATACTGCAGATCACCAGTAATCAGATCCTCTCTGTGTTACACCGATCGTTACAATTTGTGTCTAATCACAAGTTGTAATTTGATCTCTCCCTGTGTCACATGACTGCCAAGGCAGATAAGCTCATTTGAAAGCACAGGATATGAACAATATGTCTGCTTCCATGAATCAGGAAGTAGAATCAGTGCAGATTTATTTTAGGATTTGTATCAGCTGTAACAAAGAAATGTTGTTCGTTTAAAGGTTACTATGCTGTTGTGTATCTTTTAGAGCAGAGAGGACGTTCTGAGTTCAGGTCCTCTTTAACCTCCTTGGCGGTAACCCCGAACCTAGTTTGGGGTAAGCCGCGCAGGAGATTTTCTCAGACCCTGCTGGGCCGATTTCCGTAATTTTTTTTTTTGCTGGACGCAGCTAGCACTTTGATATCTGCGCCAGCACACCGCTATCCGCGCCGCCGAAGAGCCCCCCCCCTAGACCCCTGCTCTTTCCATGGCCTATCAGCGCCAGGCAACGCTAAGGGGTGGATCGGGACTCCCTTCGACGTCACGACGTCCATGACGTCCATCCAGGAAATCCCGTTCTTTGAACGGGATTTCCTGATCGCCTATCGCCGGAGGCGATCGGAGGGGCTGGGGGGATGCCGCTGAGCAGCGGCTATCATGTAGCGAGCCCTAGGCTCGCTACATGATTTAAAAAACAAACCCAAAAAAAGGCAGCGCTGCCCCCTGGCGGTTTTTAATATACCGCCAGGGAGGTTAAAGTGAACCTGAGGTGACAATAAACTGATGAGATAAACAATTGTATTTATCCATTTTTTTAGCTATCCCGGCCCATATGCAATTCACCTTTTCTCTTGCGTTTTCTCCTAGGTGATAATTTTTCATCTTTGATTTAAAGAGACTCTAAAGCGAGTCTTAAAGCATGTCATTACTGTAAAGCACTATAGATATGCCTAAACCGCCGCATCCCCGCGGCAAAAGGAGGGGTTATACCCCCCAAATCCCCTCAGCAAACTTGGGGGAGCGCTTCCTGAGGAGGCAGAGCTTAGCTCTGTAGCTCTGCCTCGTATTGCGTCAGTCCCCGCTGATCGCCGCCTCTCCCCGCCCCTCTCAATCTGCCTTCACTGAGAGGGGCAGGGGAGAGGCGGAGATCTGTGCGGCGATTGACGCAAATGGAGGCAGAGCTACAGCTGAAAGCTCTGCCTCCATGGGCAGCAAAATCCACGCCCAAGAAAGTCGTGGATTTTGCAGGGGGGATTTGAGGGGTATAAAACCCCTCATTTTGCCGCACGAATGCGGCGGTTTAGCACTATCTATAGTGTATTACAGTAATAACATGATTTAAGACTCGCTTCAGAGTCTATTTAAAATAACTTTTTAGCACTTTGCAATGGAAAAAGTACCAAAAGGAAGGTGAAAAAAGTACTGTCAAGATTATTCTCAGTATTTGTTTGCTTGCTGGTGTTTTAAAAGGCATTATATTTATAAGTTGTGAAAATGTCACCTAGTCCTAGAAGAAAACTCAGGTGAAAAACTAAATTGCATATGCGCCCCCCCCCCCCCCCATGGTTTTACTTCATAGTTAAAGAGAACCAGAGACAAAGCACCCTCATGTATTTTACCATATATATATATATATATATATATATATATATATATATACACACACACACACACACACACACATATATATATTTTACCACATATGTAGTACACCTACCCTGGTCTCTGTTTCATTCTTCTCTGCTAAATCTGCCAGTTATCAGCCCTGATAAGAATCCCGACTGAGCATTCAGTCTAGCTTTTCCTGGAATGATTATAGCGGAGTCAGTCATCTGTGATGTCTTTTAAAGCCCAAGTCTGCCCCCTTGTGACTCTGCTTTGCTGCTATTTATCCTCGAAGCAGGGAAGCAGAGCCACTAGGGGGCAGGCTTGGGCTTGAAAAGACATCACAGAAGACTGACTCAGCTATAATCATTCTGGTGAAAGCTATACTGAATGCTCAGTCGGGATTCTTATCAGGGCTGATAACAGGCAGATTTAGCAGAGAAGAATGAAGCAGAGAGCAGGGTGGGTGTTTACTGTCATGTTCCCACTGATATATATGGTAAAATACATGAGGGTGCTTTGCCTCTGGTTCCCTTTAAACATTTACAAAGTAGATTGAATGTTTTGTTGCCTTTGCTGGGTGGCAGCCTATTAAAGGAACTATTGACCTTTGTTCTATCTCTCCCTGCTCTCAGAAGTTGTATTCTGCCAGGAAAACTTTTTTGGCTGTAATTTGCTTCTCACTGTCACTGTCACTCGCTGTCACTTTTATGCCCGAAAATTACCTCTTTCAGGCAGCAAAGTCAAAGTAAAACAGGCTTTTTTATATGTTTTACACTGTACATACACATGTTTATCTCATCATGTCACATGTTGTGCCTTGGTTAAACTTGAAAGCACACCTGTACTCATCCTGGGTGTTTCTTTTTTTTTATTAAGGGGGGGGGGGGGGTTGGCAAAAAGCATGTTTTTATTATTATTTATGTACCATTTATGTAGCATTGACATCTACAGCATCTCATAAGAGTGTGTACACATTGTACATTTTTGTAAATATTTAATTATATCTTTTTATGCGACAACACTGAAGATATAGGTGAAACGATAAAAATTTGAATATAGTGCAAAAGTCCATTTATTTCAGTTATCTGTCATCTTAAAAGGTGAAACTAATATATATAATATATATGAAATAGACTCATCCCAGAACCTTCTGTCATGCCGCTCCTACATTATGGAACTCCTTACCTCAGCAGATCAGAACAGCTCCATCTCTGGACGTGTTTAAATCCAGACTGAAAACCCACCTGTTCAGTTTGGAATTTGCAGAAATATAATTTTGTTGTGTTAAAGGAAACATCCAAGCTAAAAAAAAAAAAAAAAAAAAAGATCCATTTACCTGGGGCTTCCTCCAGCCCGTGGCAGCCGTCTTATGCCCTTGCCGCAGCTCCGGTGGCTCCCGGTCTTCTCCGCTGCAGAACCCGACCTCGCCAGGTCGGGTTCCAGGTCGGCGTCTTCTGCGCTCCACCCCGCGGGTCACATGGTCCGGCCGACGTCATCAGGACGGTAATGCGCAGGCACAGAAGTTCTGTGCCTGCTCAGTACCGCGCTGATGACATTGGCCGGTCCATGTGACCCGCGGGGTGGAGCGCAGAAGATGCCGAACCGCAGCAGAGAAGACCGGGAGCCTCCGGAGCTGCGGCGAGGGCACAGGACGGCTGCCACGGGCTGGAGGAAGCCCCAGGTAAATGGATCTCTTTTTTCTTTTTAGCTTGGACCTTTACTTTAAAGCCGCATCTACACGCGTAGATGCGGCCGCGATGCTCCTTATCAATCGAGCCGTTGATGCGGCTCGATTGATAAGATCCGACAGGTCGGATCTTGCTTTCGCCGCTTCCCTGCTCGCTCCCCGCGAGGGGACAATGGCAGGGAATCGAGCTGAAGATAAGCGGCGCCGGTGGGGACGAGCGGGGAATCGAATGCGGCGCATGCGCGGCGAGCGGGGACGCGGCGGGGACGCGGAAGAGGCGATCCGGCGGCTAATCGACCCGCCGGATCGCCACAACATCTACCCGTGTAGACAGGGCTTAACACTTCATCCTACTACCAATTCCTGAATTTGAGAGAGCCTACGCACTTTGAGTCCTAAGGGAGAAAAACACTATAGGAATGTTATTGTTATTACATGCAAAGCGAGATATTTTAAGCATTTATTTGTTATACTTTTGATAATTATAGCTTACAGTTTATGAAAACCCCAAAAATCTAAATCTCAGACCAGTAGAATATTGCGAAATGATAAATATTCTAGACTCAAAGTGCCAGACTCAATCAGCTAATTAATCCAAAACACCTTCAAAGGGTTCCTATTTCATGTATTTGTTTCACCTTTTAAGTTGAATTACTGAAATACATGAACTTTTGCACGATAATCTAATTTTCGAGTTTCTCCTGTACAAGACTTTGTTGCAATGAAAAGTAGTCAGAGACAGAGTGAATTTGCAGTCCCATGAAAATAACTCAACACACGTATTAATGTCTAAACCACTGTCAACAAAAGTGAGTACAATGTCAAAGTTGTTCCCAACTGGACATTTTACATCTCCAGGTCAAGTTATTCGTTAGTGTTAACAGGTCTCAGGTGGGAATGGAGAGCAGGTGTGTTACATTTATATTTATATGGCAGGTGTGTTAAATTTGTAAGTGAATATTGCACGAAATAAGCAATTTTGTTATTTACATTTTTTACAGTACAGTTCCTCCTTAACTGCTTTTGGTGGTTGTCAAGAGATTCCATTTTTTTAGCCACCCATCTTGTGAAGGATCTATTTCTAAATGGGTGGCAAAATCTCCTTTCCTCCATATGTAGATCATATCTCTAAGGCTGGGTGCACACATAACATAACGTGAAAGGCTGTGTTTTATGTCATGTGCAGTTTTTTGTATGTATTTTTGCAGCGTTTTTACTACGTTTTTGATGCGTTTGCATTAGTGTCTTATTACCGCAGATGCATTTTTCAAGCGTTTTGCATGGATTTTAATGCATTTGCATTTCGCATATACAAAACGCATATGTTTTTTATGCGTTTTTCAGTTGCGTTTTATGCTAATCACTAGAAAGACAACAGGAAGCGGAAATGTATAACAAAACAATTTAAAAAAAACCAAACATGTAGAAAGCATGAAAAACGCATACCATTGCGTTCCAATTGACTTTCATTATGTGCGCTTTTGATGTCTTTTATAATATAAGGGCCTGTACACACTGCTGTGCTTGCTCACAAGGTTTTTTGAAAAATAATGAAAATCGTGAAGACCTGTACACACTGGTGTGATGCGCTTTTTCTATTCTCATTAAGGCTTGCGATTTAAAAATCGCATGCGATTTTGAAAAGTGCAGCAGTGTGTACAGGCCCTTATGCGACAAAACCTGCGTTTTTAAAAACGCTTGTTTGAAAACGCATAGAAAATGCATATGCATTTTTTATATTCGTTTTTTCCTCATTGCCCATAGACTTCCATTAGCGGCAAAAACGCAGAGTTTTCCACAACGCTAGCATTTCTGCTAAGTGTGCACCCGGCCTCATCCTTTGCTGGATTCATTTTGCAGTGCTGGGTCCCTGGTTGCAGCCTGGACTGCTTCAGTTTTGCGAGTTTCCTCAGGACTGGATTACTCCTGCATCCTAAAAACACATAAAACAGTTATGGCCGGTTTCCACTATGCCGGAGTGCGTCTTGCAGGCCGTACGGCGGCACTAGCAGTAATGTGAGTACGCATCTGAATCCCTGTTGCTGTGCTATGCAGGGCTATAGGGATTCAGAAGCATGCTGTAGTAAAGCAAGCCCATTGATGGAATAGGCAACATTTTCCTGCTCAAACCGCTTGCGGTGAAGCGCTGCAGATTCCGCAGCAGTGGAAATAGGTCCTTAATTGTTAACCCAAATTAGGTCTTAGACTATGATGGGCACATGACAATAGTAGATATTAGATCGTGACCTCCTCTTAAAGCAGGAGGATTTGCCATACTATGCCAGGGGGAAAAAACACATATAGAAGTAGATAAATACTTGCATAACACATGTATTGTACTATCCACGTTTTGATTTCAGTGAATGTTGTATAGTAAATGAAGAGAATTCTGTTCCTGGTGGGAACCATATCTTTTGCCCCCAGTTTGAGGCTAAATCCTGATGTCATTTCTGCCCTTAACTTTTTTCTTTTCTCCTCCAATCGCTGAGTCACCTCAGCCTTGCTTGTAAACACAAGTGAGCACAGGATCCTCTTTCAGATAGACATCTAGGTAGGGAAATAAATAGAAGAGGAGGAATATAGAGGCCTCAATTCACTAAGCAGTTTAGACTAGTCTACAGATGGTTTTTAGTCTACTGATAGTTTGGTGTGATGTTTTAGACCTGTTTTTAGACCTGGTCTAACATTCAGTAATTACACAATTCACAAAGGCAAACAAGGAGTAACCAGTCCACTTTTTCTGACAGAGATTAGACCAGCTGATTTCTGTAGGTAAAGCAATTATGTGAGGTATTTTAGATGTGAGGATGGAACCTTTTGAATGAATTATGCAGGATTTAAATTGTATGCAGAGGAGAGCTCATCAAAGGAGAAGGATGTCAGTCAAAGCTACTCGTTTATGAATTGCATCTTTTGTCTTTTGATAATTTCCCCTGCTTTACCCACCTAATTACCAAATGGTTTAGACCAGGTCTAAAAACAGGTCTAAAACATTTGATACCAAACCACCAGTAGACTAAAAACCATTAGTAGACTAGTCTAAACTGCTGGGTGAATTGAGGCCATTATAGATAAAAAGAACCCCCAGCATGCAACTGTTTGGCACTGACTATTAAAGGGCCAGTGCTCCTAAAGTATGTGATAACTCTGAACCATAACATCAGAAAAAGTTTTGAAAGTTTTGAATGCAGGATTAGCATCTTTATCACTTAATACACTCAGACCAGTTGCTGTTGAAATTTGATTTGTATGGTGACAATCCCGCTTTAAGCCCCATACCCACGCTCAAGAGAGTTAGTGGCACAACTATATGCTCTGTAAAGCACTGCAAAATAAAAAAATATAAAAAGTTAATTAGGCTCTCCTGAGGTTTTGTGGATTTCCTCAGAGCAGGCTGGTTTACTTTCACGTCCCAAAGACACAATACGTTAGTTGGTTACGGCAAAATTGTCCTTAGAATAAGTATTATGAAATTCCGAACACCCGGATACTGCAGAACAGCATGTGTCTTGTCTTCTTCTAGCTTCTTCTTCTGTCTTCTTGGTGTAGCTAGTGTAGAGGCAGCGGAGCTTCTCTCTCCTGTCCATTGTTGCTTTTTCTCGTGTCTTATCTCCACCGCTCTGGCTTCTTCCTGTCTCTTCTCTCTCTCGAGGAGCTGTGTGCCTCTGTCGCTGGAGGCCAAACACTAGGACCACCATGGCAATACCTTTCTCATCCACTAGAGGCCTTTAGTATTTGCCTTGAGACACACAGCTCCTCAGGAGAGAAGAGACAGGAAGAAGCCGGTCGCTGGGGAGAAAACACAGGAGAAAGTACCAGCGGACAGGTGAGGAAAGATCAGGCCAAAATCAAACAACGCAAGCAAAACCGAACGTTCAGGAATCGTTTGCGTTATTGATATCTAGCAATGTAATCTAGAAATGTAATCAAATTATCGAGTCGGCTGGATATCACTAAAGGTGACCACTAACGATCCCATTTCTAGCAAAAATCATTTGAGCGATCAGATAATTAGATCAGAAGAAAAATTGGTTCACTGAACCATCAACGAACCAATTTTTTGCTTCCTCTTTATCACAACCAACAAGAAAATCCAAATTTTGGTTTGATGAAAATCCAATCGGTCGACTGTTTTTATAATCATTCATAATCGATTGTGCCCATCAACAGAGATTATTTACTACTAATTTGATCAGAATTTCTAATCACTCGAACGATTTTTCGCTAGAAATTGGACTGTTAGTGGCCACTTTAAAGTGAACGGGAACCGCATTTAAAAAAAATGAGACAGATACTTACCCAAGGAGAGGGAAGGCTCTGGGTCCTATAGAGCCTTCTGGCTCCTCTCCTGGTCCCCTCGTTCCAGTGCTGGCTTGCCCGGTAGCAGTATTTGACTAAATTAGTCAAATACTGCTTTATCCGGCCGAAGGAGGCTTCAGAAGTCTTCAGGGAGCCCGAGTGCTCCTGAAGAAGGGCGGACCTGTACTGCGCCTGCACAAGCACGCTCTCTTGCACGCTCACGCATGTGCAGTATGGAGCCGCACGTCTTCGGGAGGACACGGCTCCCGAAGACTTCCAAATACCTTTTCAGCGGGGGATTGAAACGGGGGGGGGGGGGGGGGGGCCAGCACAGGACCGAGAGAGGAGACGAAAGGCTCTATACGACCCAGAGCCTTCCCTCTTCTTAGGTAAGTATTTGCTTCATTTTTTTAAAAAAATGCAGTTCCCATTCACTTTAAGGAATATCGATTAGTGTATGGCCAGCCTTACTCTGCTTGAAGTTTGCTCTTATATTCTTTCTTTTTCCTCACATCCCCTATACTTCTGACTGTCAGAGCTGAATGTTCAGGGCGTAAACAAGGTACATCACCCTCAGTGACTCCCGCTTTCGGTGCCATTTTACAGACCGACTTTACCACATAAGCATCTGGGTGATATTTGAGCTAGCCGGGTAATCATAGTTATCTTAAATATTTTATCTGGCCTTTGTTTTTAATAACTTCCCAAGTACATTGTTAATGGTAAGTGACTGAGATCACTCTTATATTGAAATTAAAGTTCAGTTAAAAGTTGTGTTAAAAGTACAGATTGTCTGTAAAAAAAAAAAAGTACAGATTGTCTGGCGGTCTTCATTTTCTCCTCCCTCCCTTCCCCCTTGTTTTGCAGGTTTTCTACACCGCGGTAATTAACGGAAAACATGTAAAACAGCTAACTCAGGATGTTCCCCTTAAATTGGAGATGTTGAACTTGGTGAGTTAATTATGTGAATATATTTAGAATGTTGATACTGAATAATTTACGGTTATCAGCTACACGGCACATTCTCCCAATTATCAGGTAACCGACGCAGAGTGGTTGTATCTAGATGGATTTATGAGGATAAACTGTGTGTTAAAGAGACACGGAAGCAAACAAATATATATGATATAATGAATTGGTTGTGTACTATGAATAATTACTAGAAGTTTAGCAGCAAAGAAAATATTCTCATATTTTTATTTTCAGGTATATAGTGTTTTTTCTAACATTGCATCATTCTCTAATATGTGCAGTTTACACAACACTCAGCATTCAAAATGATTCTTTCAGAGCAGTCTGTGAACTAATGACCTCTCCTCTGGCAGAGAAAAAGAAAATTGTTCACTAACAGTTGAGATAATAAAAGTCAGAAGACAGCCCTCTCCACAACTTTGAAAGTTGTAGAGCTTAAAGGGTTTTTGCATAGAGATAACAACTGAAGTTTCTTAACTCTTCCTGTACTGGAAACAATTAGACTGATGTATCTGATCTTAATGTTTTATTTCTTAGCTGTACTACATATACAAATCATAATATCATAATTTTTTTTTCGCTTCAGTGTTTCTTTAATGCAAATGTAAGTTGTAGCTTAAAGGGAACCTGAAGTGAGAGGGATATGGAGGCTGCCATATTTATTTCCTTTTTAAAGGACGACCATTGCGAAAAATTGTAAAATACATGTAAACACATACATATAAGAAGTAGGTTTCTTCCAGAATAAAATGAGCTATAAATGTCTTTTCTCCTATGTTGCTGTCACTTATTGTACTGTAGTTAGCACAAATCTGATGAAACCAGTAGGTTTTTGACTAGTCCATTTATTCTTTACAAACGCAATACCTGTAAAAGGATCTATACAAAGATGCCAGCTGCCCCCCTACCTGCTTGCACACTGTTCTGGCAGCTGGACTGAGCAACTGCCATTCATTAAGTGCTTTTGAAAATTTTAAAAATAATGAAAACCCTAAGAATCTCCCATGAGGAAATGGGCTATTCCAAAACCAGTCATTTTTGTCAGATTTCTTCTACCTACTGTAAGGGCCTTTTTCCACTAGCCTGCGATTTGCTTCTGATCGCAAATCGCAAGGTACATTAAACTAATGGAAACTGCAGCAGCAATTTCCATTAGTGCGATCCGATTGCGATGCGATTTTGGTCAAAGCGCAATCGTCGTCCTGCCGCGTTTTGTATGCGATTGAGCTGGACTATAATGAGTATAGTAGCTCAATCGCAATTGCAATCGCATGGTGGAAATTGAAACGCGATTGCGATCGGAATGGCGATTGCGATGGCATTTCATAGTGGAAAAGAGCCCTAAGTGACAGCAACATAGGAGAAAAATAATTTATAGCACGTTTTACTTTACATGAACAATGTACTTTTCGTGAATGTGTTTTCATGTATTTTAAATTTTACATTTTTTTGCTATAGTGGTCCTTTAACAATGCGAGTTGCCTGGCTGTCTTTTGATCCACTTCCTCTGATACTTTTAGCCATAGACTCTGAACAAGCGTGCAGATCTGATGTTTCTGACAAAAATCTGACAAGATTAACTGCATGCTTGTTTCAGGTGTGTGATTCCCACTACTGCAGCCAGAGAGATCGGCAGGATAGCCAGGCAACTGGCATTGTTTAAAACGATACAAATATGGCAGCCTCCATATCCCTCTCACGTCAGCTATCCTTTAAAGTGGCAGTTCATATTTAATGTCAAATTATTTACTATTAAAGGCATATTTATAAAACCCCATTTGTTTATATGCAATGAATACAAAATGATCTTAAATTAAATATTGATAATAAGCTCTGCAGAAAATGTTGTAGCTATTGCAGATTCTGCATTCATGTGTGGATATTCATCTACTCCTCCTTCACCTAGCCACCTGCTCACTCAGCCTGTGCGAAACACTCCCCTTTTAGTCACATGGGCACACAGAGGGGTCCCGACACCTGACCTTACATCAGCCTCTGCATTGGAGTAGAGGCTGGCTTACAATCGTGGGTGGGAAGGGGGAAGAGCCCTAACTTGCAAAGCCACATCCCCACTCACTTATCTAAATGTGGTGTGAACTTGGGCTTATGGAGGGGGAGGGGGGTGTTATAGGAAAATGTGTTGCCCCATAGGTACCCATGTTATTATCAGTAATTGAGTAAAATTTGGGGGCCTGATAGCGGCCATTTGTAGCCATAGCAGGCCACTATTTTATCGGACGGCCCAGGTGCCCACATTTCCCTAATTTACCAATACTATCATGGGCACCCCATAGGCTTCCGCGGCACCCAATATTTTCCATCTACTGCGGTGAAAATGGCACAGTAAAAAAAACGCTATCGCGAAGATCTTAAATTTTTAAATACATGTAAACATATACAAATAAAAGGTACATTTCTTCCAGAGTAAAATGAGACATACATTACTTTTCTCCTATTTTGCTGTCACTTACAGTAGGTAGTAGAAATGAAGGATGTAGGCGAACCGTTCGCCGGCGAACCCCTATGTGCCGGGTCACTATGACCCATAGTAGTACGGCTGCGCTGGGCCGGCGGTGCACGTCTTTGATCTCGCGCCTGTTGCCGTCACTCATGGCGACCCAGAAGTAGTACAGGGTGAGATGCTCGCCGGCGAACGGTTCCCGAACCGATCGCCGACATCTCTAGTAGAAATCTGACAGAACCAGCAGGTTTTGGACTAGCCCATCTCCTCATTGGGGATTCTGAGGATTTTCTTTATTTTCAAAAGCACTTAGTGAATGGCAGTTGCTCTGTCCAACTGCCAAAAAAGTGTGCAGCGAGCAGGGAGGCTGGCCACCATCTTTTTACAAATTATTTTCAGGGAGTGTCTTTATAAAAAATAAAGGCCTTGCTTAGAATTCCCCATGAAGAAATGGACTAGTCCAAAGCCTGTCAGTAATGTCAGATTTCTACTACCTACTGTTAGTGAAAGCAACTTAGGAGAAAAGTAGTTTATGGCTCATTTTACTCTGGAAAAAACATACTTCTTATTTCTATGTGTTTACATGTATTTTAAATGTTATAATTTTCGCGATAGTGGTCCATTAATGGAAGGTTTGCGGGGGAGGGGGTGCTTAGGGTTAGGTTTCGTGGGTGGTTGCTTATGGTTAGGCATCATGGGTTTTTCTCCAGGCACTCTGGTTTCCTCCCACATCCCAAAAACAAACAGATAAGTTAATTGGCTTCCCCCTAAATTGGACCTAGACTACTATACATACACTACACGGTACATACATAGACATAGGACTATGGTAGGGATTAGATTGGGAGCCCCTCTGAGGGACAGTTAAGAGACTATATATTCTGTACAGCGCTGCGGAAGATGTCAGCGCCATATAAATACTACATAATAATAATAGTCATTGGTGCGGGAGTTGGTTAGGGTTAGTGAAGTCCTGACATCACACTGTGGGAGGGGTTTTACCACATTTCAGCCACACAAACCCCCCCCCCCCCCCCCACCCTAATGATATATTTGAGAAAAGGTAAAGATTTCTCATGGGAAAGGGGGTATCATCTACTGATTGGGATGAAGTTCAATCCTCGGTTACGTCTTTAATGATAAATTTAACTAACTTGGCGCATTTAAAAATGCAATCCATGATGGATATTTTAAGAGCTTGTTTAAAGGAAAACCCCTAACTTGGCTGTTTAATGTTGTCTTTCAGGGGACGCTGGAAGCCGTGGAGACATTTGTAAGTAGCTCTGTTTATTGGCTGGATTTATGGCTGATGCACTGTGCATTGCTATTGTGTTATTGGCGGCTGTTCTTATACAGCAGTGCGGATGGACTTGCAGGATTTAGACGGGCAACAGATGGTTTGTGAAAGATTTTTTAACTTTCTGCTGTAATTAAAGCATCCTCAGCTCTGAGTCATCCGGCCTCCCACATGGCGATTGGGTACGCCGTTTACTCTTAACTAAACTAAAAAAAATCTTCAGCACAAATTTGCAATATCATTGCCATCTGTCAGTTAGGAACTTGATGAAAATAACTCTTTCTCTGCTTAGCCCGAGGTCTGATTCGAGAAGCAAAATTTTAGGATAAAAATTTGTAAAAAAAACAAACCAAACTTTTGTTGGTATTTGAATAAATGTGGAATAAAAAATAAACACCAAATATTATTATTATTTTAACATTATTTTAGATTTCTGTAGCGCCAGGATCTTATGGCAAATATATGTTCTTTTAAAGTGAACCCGAGGTGAAAATAAACTTATGAGATAAACACTTGTATTTTTCCTCCTACTCCTAAAATTGACTTTTTTAGATATTCCATGGTTTTATATTCAGACACTTACACAGTAGATTTTATGTTTTCTTTTTCCCTTTGCTCAGTGGCAGCCTAATAAGTGTCCCAGAGTTAGAAAAAGGTCAATAGTGCATATAGGTTATCTCCCTCTGCTCTCAGAAGTTGCATTCTGCAAGGAAAACTTTATGGCTGTAATTTGCTTATCAGTGATGTTTACCATATTCCCAACAAGGTACAGACAAGACAGATGCTGTCACTTCCATGCCCAGAAAATTAACTCAGGCAGCAAAATAGAACAAGTAAAACAGCCTGGTTATTAATACTGTATGTTTTACACTGTAGATACACATATTTATCTCATTATGTCACATGTCACCTCGGGTACACTTTAAAGGACTTACGAGCCCAAACCAGTAAAAAAATGTCTTTACCTGTATGAAGTTGTAAGGCACGGAGGACGCCATCCGCGCCCTCCGTGCAGCTCCGCCGGGTCCCCGCTGCCTTTGCTCCCCCCGGCCGGACCCTGACCGCTGGAGGAGGCCGCGGCTGCGCAGTCCGCACCGGCGCGAGTGCGGCTGCGCAGCTCTAGGGCCTCCGTCCCCGATCTACGCTACGTAGCGTGGATCGGGGAGGGAGGCCCTAGAGCTGCGCAGTCCTGAGCTGTGGGGTCGGGGTCCGGCTGGGGGGAGCAAAGGCAGCGGGGACCCGGCGGAGCTGCACGGAGGGCACGGATGGCGTCCTCCGTGCCTTACAACTTCATACAGGTAAAGACATTTTTTACTGGTTTGGGCTCGTAAGTCCTTTAACCACTTAAGGACTGCAGTCATAAAACCCCTTAAGGACCAGAGCCTTTTTTTCCATTCAGACCACTGCAGCTTTCACGGTTTATTGCTCGGTCATACAACCTACCACCTAAATGAATTTTACCTCCTTTTCTTCTCTCTAATATAGCTTTCTTTTGATGCTATTTGATTGCTCCTGTGATTTTTACTTTTTATTATATTCATCAAAAAAGACATGAATTTTGGCAAAAAAATGATTTTTTTAACTTTCTGTGCTGACATTTTTCAAATAAAGTAAAATTTCTGTATACATGCAGCGCGAAAAATATGGACAAACATGTTTTTGATTAAAAAAAACCCATTCAGTGTATATTTATTGGTTTGGGTAAAAGTTATAGCGTTTACAAACTATGGTGCAAAAAGTGAATTTTGCCATTTTGAAGCATCTCCGACTTTTCTGACCCCCTGTCATGTTTCATGAGGGGCTAAAATTCCAGGATAGTATAAATATCCCCCAAATGACCCCATTTTGGGAAGAAGACATCCCAAAGTATTCACTGAGAGGCATGGTGAGTTCATAGAAGATTTTATTTTTTGTCACAAGTTAGCGGAAAATGACATTTTGTGACAAAAAAAAAGGGAAAAAAAAAATTCCATTTCTTCTAACTTGCGACAAAAAAAAATGAAATCTGCCACGGACTCACTATGCTCCTCTCTGAATACCTTGAAGTGTCTACTTTCCAAAATGGGGTCATTTATGGGGTGTGTTTACTGTCCTGGCATTTTGGGGGGTGCTAAATTGTAAGCACCCCTGTAAAGCCTAAAGGTGCTCATTGCACTTAGGGCCCCTTAGCGCAGTTAGGCTGCAAAAAAGTGCCACACATGTGGTATCGCCGTACTCAGGAGAAGTAGTATAATGTGTTTTGGGGTGTATTTTTACACATACCCATGCTGGGTGGGAGAAATATCTCTGTAAATCACAATTTTTTGATTTTTTTACACAC
This sequence comes from Hyperolius riggenbachi, assembly GCF_040937935.1. Taxonomy (NCBI): domain Eukaryota; kingdom Metazoa; phylum Chordata; class Amphibia; order Anura; family Hyperoliidae; genus Hyperolius; species Hyperolius riggenbachi. Next base: position 617,094,076 of record NC_090646.1, on the reverse strand, counting down.
AATTGTCCATTTACAGAGATATTTCTCCCACTCAGCATGGGTATGTGTAAAAATACACCCCGAAACACATCATACTACTTCTCCTGAGTACGGCGATACCACATGTGTGGCACTTTTTTGCACCCCAACTGCGCTAAGGGGCCCAAAGTCCAATGAGTACCTTTAGGATTTCACAGGTCATTTTACAAGTTAGCGGAAAATGACACTTTGTGAAAAAAAACAATTAAAATCAATTTCCGCTAACTTGTGACAAAAAAATAAAATCTTCTATGAACTCACCATACTCCTAACTAAATACCTTGGGGTGTCTCCTTTCTAAAATGGGGTCACTTGTGGGGTTCCTATACTGCCCTGGGATTTTAGGGGCCCTAAACCGTGAGGAGTAGTCTTGAAACCAAATGTCGCAAAATGACCTGTGAAATCTTAAAGGTACTCATTGGACTTTGGGCCCCTTAGCGCAGTTAAGGTGCAAAAAAGTGCCACACATGAGGTATCCCCGTACTCAGGAGAAGTAGTATAATTTGTTTTGCGGTGTATTTCTACACATACCCATGCTGGGTGGGAGAAATATCTCTGTAAATGGACAATTGTGTGTAAAAAAATTAAAAAATTGTGATTTACAGAGATATTTCTCCCACCCAGCACGGGTATGTGTAAAAATACACCCCAAAACACATTATACTACTTCTCCTAAGTACGGCGATACCACATGTGTGGCACTTTTTTGCACCCCAACTGCGCTAAGGGGCCCAAAGTCCAATGAGTACCTTTAGGATTTCACAGGTCATTTTGCGAAATTTGGTTTCAAGACTACACCTCACGGTTTAGGGCCCCTAAAATGCCAGGGCAGTATAGGAACCCCACAAGTGACCCCATTTTAGAAAGAAGACACCCCAAGGTATTCAGTTAGGAGTATGGTGAGTTCATAGAAGATTTTATTTTTTGTCACAAGTTAGCGGAAAATGACACTTTGTGAAAAAAAACAATTAAAATCAATTTCCGCTAACTTGTGACAAAAAAATAAAATCTTCTATGAACTCACCATACTCCTAAGTAAATACCTTGGGGTGTCTCCTTTCTAAAATGGGGTCACTTGTGGGGTTCCTATACTGCCCTGGGATTTTAGGGGCCCTAAACCGTGAGGAGTAGTCTTGAAACCAAATGTCGCAAAATGACCTGTGAAATCTTAAAGGTACTCATTGGACTTTGGGCCCCTTAGCGCAGTTGGGGTGCAAAAAAGTGCCACACATGAGGTATTCCCGTACTCAGGAGAAGTAGTATAATTTGTTTTGCGGTGTATTTTTACACATACCCATGCTGGGTGGGAGAAATATCTCTGTAAATGGACAATTGTGTGTAAAAAAATTAAAAAATTGTGATTTACAGAGATATTTCTCCCACCCAGCATGGGTATGTGTAAAAATACACCCCAAAACACATTATACTACTTCTCCTGAGTACAGCGATACCTCATGTGTGACACTTTTTTAGCAGCCTAGTTGCGCAAAGGGGCCCAAAGTCCAATGAGCACCTTTAGGCTTTACAGGGGTGCTCACAATTTAGCAACCCCCCCACATGCCAGGACCGTGAACAAAGCCCACAAATGACCCCATTTTGGAAAGAAGACACCCCAAGGTATTCCATGAGGGGCATGGTGAGCTCATAGAAAAAAAAATTTTTTGTCATAAGTGAGCGGAAAATGACATTTTGTGAAAAAAAACATACAACAATTTCTGCTAACTTGTGACAAAAAAATAAAATATTCTATGAACTCACCATGCACCTCACGTAATACTTTGGGGTGTCCTCTTTCCAAAATGGCATCATTCGTGGGGTCTGTCCTGGCATTTTAGGGTCTCTGCAATCATTACATGTATGGCCAGTATTAGAAGTTTCTGCTATACTCCTTATTTTGGGCATACGGGTACTGCACTCTGGGCTGAAAGGAAAAATGACAGTCAATCAATCAATCAATGTGGATGAAAAAATATCTGCCAAAAAAATGTGAAAAAAAAGAGGGGAAGGCGTCTGCCAGGACATAGGAGCTGCCACCCAAAAACGTCCACCCACTCAGCTTGTATGCCCTGGCAAAGCCGATTTATCCATTCACACCGATCGATGTGGATGAACAAATCATTGCCAGAGTTCTTTTTTGATACAAAGTGCTTGCCAAAGCATAGGAGCTCCAACACCACCCCTCAGCTCATATGCCTCGGCAAACGTATCTTTTTTACTGCAGAGGAGAAATCTCGTCCTGCAGCGCTGCATGCACCGACTTGTGTGTAATCTGACAGACACACAATGCTTCTGTCAGGATGCACCATCAGTGCTGCAGCTGGTTGGTCGGTCGGTCGGTCCACCTGGAAGGGTAAAGGATGGAAAAAAGAGAGAAAAACACACACAAAAAAAACAAGCAAGCAGCAAAGCAATAACTTCATTAACATCAACTTTTATAAACTTTAATGAACATTTTTAACCCAAACATTAACATTGGGAACCAAACATTAACTTTTTTGCTGACCTGTTTTTTTATTTGTTTTTTTTTTTCTTACCTTTCTGAGGACAAACCTCTCGTCCCCCATGGGACAATATGCAAAGTGCAAATCGCACAGAGATGTGGCGAAGTACATTATGCACTTTGTCCCAAGTGAAAGGAGAGGTTTCTGGCAGCACTGTGTATTAGGGTCTCTGGAAACCTGATGTCTGGGTTCACACTGCATATTGGCGTATCCGGTGGGTCGCGCGCACCGCATCGCCCCAAACAGACCTTCAGAGAATACCGCTAGAGTAGCATTCGACAGTAATCGCATTCGGCCTAGTAAGTAACTGCGTCGCCGTAGACTAACATGACTTCCGGGCCGACCCAAATTGCCACAGAAGCCACCCAGTAACGTAGGCAGTAGGCATGCACTAGCGTTAAGTCAAGCACTTCCGGCGTAGGGGGGGGACCGCAAAGTGTGACTTTCGCTAGGCAATTTTCCCTAACGCATCACGCCAGTGTGAAATAGCACAGAGACCCTTGTGTGCCTACTGCTATGTTTGGAGTTCCCTACTCTCTAAAAGTGTATCTGCTCATGATACCTCTGGAAACACTCCCCTAGGCATAGACCAGGCTGGTCAGGACACATGGGACAGTAAACAGAGGTGTCACGCCTTGTTCCAGCCCTGCTGCAGACACGACAACGTTTTCTTGGGGTGCGTTGATTTGGGCCACACGGAATGGGAAAGGCGTAGTGCCTTTCATGCAGCCGGCTAACTGCATTTTGGGGTTGGGCCACGGCACCTCCTGGATACAGGAGTTCCATAACGATGTCTTCCTGGAATTTAAGGAACGCTCCAGTTCTCCCAGCCTTACTGTAGAGAACAAAGCTGTTGTAAATACCCAATTGAATTAGATAAACAGACACTTTTTTATACCAGCGTCTGGTTTTGCGGGAAACTAAATAGGGCCCTAACATCTGGTCATTGAAGTCCACCCCTCCCATGTAAGCATTATAGTCGTGGACGGCGAGAGGTTTTTCAGTGACCTCAGTTGCCCGTTGAATTTGGACTGTCGTGTCTGTGTGAATGATGGACAGAAGGTAAACGTCCCTCTTGTCCTTCCATTTCACCGCGAGCAGGTCATCTGTACACAAGGCAGCCCTCTCCCCCCGTGCAAGCCGGGTACTAACGAGCCGTTGGGGGAAGCCCCGGCGACTAGGCCGCACGGTGCCACAGCAGCGGATCCCTTCTATCTTTAAATGCTGATAGAGGGCCACACTTGTGTAGAAGTTGTCCACATAAAGATGGTACCCCTCCTGGAACAAAGGTGACACCAAGTCCCACACAATCTTGCCACTGCTCCCCAGGTAGTCAGGGCATCCGACCGGCTCCAATTTTGAGTCTTTTCCCTCATAGACCCTAAAACCATAAGTATAGCCTGTGGCCCTTTCACAGAGCTTATACAGTTTCACCCCATACCGGGCGCGCTTGCTTGGGATGTACTGTTTGATGCCAAGGCGCCCGGTAAAATGTATGAGGGACTCGTCTACACAAATGTGCTGTTCAGGGGTATAAGCATCTGCAAATTTTGATGACATGTGGTCTATGAGGGGCCGAATTTTGTGGAGCCGGTCATAAGCAGGGTGGTCACTCCGATGACAGGTTGTGTTGTCATTGAAGTGCAGGAAGCGCAGGATCATCTCAAACCGTGTCCTGGACATGATAGCAGAGAACATGGGCAGGTGATATATTGGGCGCGTAGACCAATAAGACCGCAATACATTCAATTTGACTAGACCCATGTTAAGGAGAAGGCCCAAAAAAGTTTTAAGTTCGGAAACTTGGAGTGGTTTCCACCGGTAAGCCTGGGAATAGTACTTATTCGGGTTGTCGGTGATGTATTGTGTGGCATAACGGTTGGTCTCAGCCACAATTAAGTCGTAGAGATCCTCGGTGAAGAACAGATGAAAAAAGTCTAGGGCCGTTACTAGATTATCTGTCTCCACCTGGACTCCAGACTGGGCGGTGAAAGGGGGCAGTACGGGTGCGGCGGAACCAGGGGATTGCCAATTGGGATTTGCCAGCACCTCTGGAAGACTATGGGTTGTACGGGCCCGTTTTCTTGGTGGCTGCGACTCGGGTCTTAATGCACGTGCCACCGAACCAGTTTCAACTTCCCTTCTGGTGCTCACCACTTCACCAGGGTCTACGGAAGTACTGGTGCCAGGTCCAGGAGATGCTGCGCTGCTGGTGTATGCCTCACCATGAAACCTCAGACCAGCGCTAGCACCACTCTGCTGCCCTTGAGGCAGATCCTGCGCCACCTGCGGTCCAGTGACATGGGGTGTGGTACGCCTGGCTCTAGCCGGGACCTCAACCTCGTTATCGCTATCGGTCAGCGAGCCACTGCTGTCCACAGGTTCGTACTCTGACCCAGAAGATTCGTCGGATGAGATGTCCCAATCGTCCTCATCCGACTGGGCCATGTACCTGAGAACCTCATCATCGGAATACCCCTTTCTTGCCATGGTGGGCTGCTAAATTTAGGGGGTATTCCTCTGAGACTACCCAGGAAAAAGAGCACCTACCTAGCAAAAGGGAGTACTTGCGGAGCAGAAAGCTGTGGTCACTGAGTTTTGGAAAAAAAAAATCAAAACTGATCTTTACAGTGCCACAGCTACTGTACAGTGTTTTTTGCAGTGATCAGAAAAAAAATTCTGTCACTGCGGTGGGGCAGGCTGAACGCAAGTGCAGGCGAACGATCAGGCCTGATCGGCAAACACTGCGTTTTTAGTGGATCCTAATGACCCCAATATAGATCTGTGTGCGATGAGTAATGATCACTTACAGATACTATATAGTACCAATGCTGATTAGCGACAGTGATGACGCTAATCAGCGACTAATTAGTGACTGTGGTGCGGTGGGCTGAGCGCTAACTGACACTAACACAGGGGCCTAGCTAACTGGCCTAACTGTTAACACTAGTGATACTAAAAACACTATTTTTAGATCACTAGGATAGTGACCAGGGGGGGGGGGGGGAATCAGGGGGCAATCAGACAGCAATGGGGGCAATCAGAAACAATCACAGACAATCAGAGGGCAATCAAGGCAATTACAACACAATTAGAGCCAATAAGAGTGATTAGAGGGCAATCACAGCCAGTCAGCGCAATCAAAGCCAATCGCGGGGCAATCGAAGCCAATCACAATACAATCGAAAACCAATCACGGGACAATCGAAGCCAATCACGGGACAATCGAAGCCAATCACGGGACAATCAAAGCCAATCACGGGACAATCGAAGCCAATCACAGCACAATCGAAGCCAATCACGGGACAATCGAAGCCAATCACGGGACAATCGAAGCCAATCACGGGACAATCGAAGCCAATCACAGCACAATCGAAGCCAATCACAGGACAATCAAAAACCAATCACGGGACAATCTAAGTCAGTCACAGGGCAATTGAGACAATTGGAGCCAATCAAAGCACAATCAAGCATTACAGACAGGAGATTAGATATACACAATGGCAGGGGGGTGATCTAGGGCAGGGTGGAGTGATCAGAGGGAGATATAAGGGCAGGGGGGAGGGTGATCAGGAGCCTGCAGTGACAGGTGGTGACGGGGTGATTGATAGGTAATTACAGAGGAGAAAATAAGCAAGCAATGCACTGGCGGGGGGTCTGTGGGCGATCTGAGGGTTCGGGTGGGTGATTGGGTGCCCGCAAGGGGCAGATTAGGGTCTAATCTGATGGGTAGCAGTGACAGGGGGTGACGGGGTGATTGATAGGTGATCAGAAGGTAATTACAGGGTAGAATATATGCAAGCAATGCACTGGCAAGTTGATCAGAGGGGGTCTCAGGGCAATCTGAGGGGGTGGGCGGGTGATTGGGTGCCCAAAAGGGGCAGATTAGGGACTGATCTGATGGGTAGCAGTGACAGGTAGTGACAGGGGGTGATTGATGGGTGATTGATGGGTGATCAGTAGGTGTTTAGAGGAGAGAAAAGATGTAAACAATGCACTTGGTAGGTGTTATGAGGGTGGGCCTGTGGGCGATCTGAGCGTGTGGGTGGGTGATCAGATGCCCGCAAAGGGCAGGTTAGGGTCTAATCTGATGGGTGGCAGTGACAGGTGATGACAGGGGGTGATCGATGGGTGATTGACAGGTGATTGACAGGTGATTACAGAGAATAGCTGTATACAGTACAGGGGGGGGGGGAGGTCTGGGGGGGGGGTCTGGGGAGGATCTGAGGGTGTGGGGGGGTGATCAGGCGCCCCCAGGGGGAAGTTTAGGACCTGATCTAAAAGATAGCGTTGACAGTTAGTGACAGGGGGTGATTGATAGGTGATTAGGGGGGTGATTGGGTGCAAACAGTGCTGTCAGGGGGTGGGCAGGGGGGGGTCTGATGGGTGCTGTGGGCGATTAGTGTGCAGGGGGGGCAGGATCAGTGTGCTGGCATTTGGACTCACAGTGCTGCCTTCCTCTCTGGTGGTCGATCGAGCGCTGTGACCACCAGGGAGGAGGCAGCGTGTATAATACGCTTTGTTTACCTAACAAAGCGTATTATACACTTTCAATTGGCCATTTCAAAAAGTTGCAACCCGCCGGCGCTGCTGATTGGCCGGCGGGTTGACGTCACATGTGGGCGGAGCCTAATGCCGGCGATGCGCGCGCAGTCCGCGCGCGCGATCGCCCGCAATCCCCTCCCCCAGGACCCGACGCCATTCTGCGTTACGTGGTCCTGGGGCTGCCACTTTGCCGCCGCCAATATGAAGTAGGCGGTCGGCAAGTGGTTAAAGAGGAGCTGTTAGGTATAGGGTCTCAGTGAAAAAAAACACATATATCAGTAGCTAAATATTGGCTGTACTTACATTACATATGCATTTCACTGTTCACGTTTGGATTTCACAGAATTTGTATATAGTATTTGCAGAGAATGATGCTCCTGACAGCTCATGGCAGGTTCCATGTTTGACTGTCTTGTATGAAGCCAGTTGTGATGTAATATCCTCCCTTACCCTGCTTCCTGATGATTGGACTCACAAAAAAGATCAGGATCAAAGATCCTAATGGTTTATGATCCGGACAACACTACTGTGCAGTGAATATTAATTAGCCATGTGGCTAGGAACAACAGCAGACTCCTGCAGTATACTCTAATGGAACATGTGCCCTGTGAACAGCACATTGATTTTTCAGTGTTGTGAGCTTGGCTGCAAGTTACAAGCTGCTGTAACATGAGCCTGTAACTTCTCACTGGGAAAGCAGCCTTAGGGCGGGATAGGGAAATGAAGGGGAGGACCAAGGGAGTGCAATGGGGAGAAGAAGCAGCCCCAGAATGCTTTGCAGTATCTGTTATGCGTCCTGCCGACCTCCTTAGGAGCTTGGGAATATAGAGCCTTGCTGTTCAGCAAACATCAAAGTAAGAGAGATTTTTAACTTCAGTATTGCCTTTTTGGCTTCCTTCTAAACTGTTTAACACAGGAGAATAGAGGTTTAAATTAGCTTTTGCAGCCTGAAAATTACTCTTTAAGTTAAGTTTTCACGTCTTTTAATTTAGTTACAGCAAACCTAAGTAAAAATAAACCTATGAAAGAAATTACTGTGCCTATATATCTAGTGGGGGAAAACCTGAGCCTGATGGGCTCCGGGCTACTGCGCTGGTGCAAGATGTTCTGCGCCTGTGCTAGTTTACGGATAGGAGCGCGGCCACACGCACTCAAGGCTTGTTGAATAGGTTCCAAGGGTCCCAGCGCTGGAATGGTGGAGGTAAAAGGGACAGGGGACGCTTCTGAATTATCCATGGCCATTTGAGGTATTATTTTCCCTTTATCTTTACTTTGAGGTGCCATTAATGGAGTGTTCTCCCCAGGCTCTTTTAGCTGAGTGCTCCACCTGGGCTAATGTGGTGAGCACCCAGCTGTCATCGGCTCATCTCCTCCTATGCTGTAAGCAGAGTTGCACCAGCCCTGCATTCCACCCTTGTGCCCCACCCAGCTACTTTTTCATGCCACCCGTCTGGAAAAAGAATTCTGGGGAGAAAACTGTAATGGTACAATTTTTAGTGGACATCATATTTTCATTTAAATTATTCTGATTGTATTGGTGGGCCCAATCGATCATGAATGGTCACATAATTGATTGCTTCCATAAAGAATTGTTTGTTTGCTAGGGTGGATTCTTTGATTTGGCAGCTAGTTTTGATATGGGGAATAGTTTGGATTATTTAGGCAGAATTCACATTTTTAGGTTTCAAAATTAAAATCACTGTGATCGCGATGTTTAAAAAAATTGCAATCGTGGCGATTTGACCTTGATTTTAATGCAAGTCAATTGGAGCGTTTTTTGTTTTTTTTTAAACGCTCAGACAGCACTGATTGTCAGAAAATCTCTCAGAAAGGGCTCAGGGCTCGTTCACACCAGGGGCGTTTTCTGCCTTATTTCAAGCTCAGGTGATTTTTAAAATCGCCCACAAAACGCTGGTGCAATGAATCTCTATGGGAAGGTTCATATCAGCGCGGTTCGTGCGCTGTGCGTTCAGCAAAGCGGTGCCTGTACTATTTCTGGGGAGATTTTGCCTCAATGGAAGGGAGAGGAAAAAAAAGCAAACGCTCACAAAATCGCTATGTGCAGCGATTGTGTTCACGTTTTTAAGAATAAATACGTTGTATTTATCCTTTTTCCGGGTCAAAGAGTTCACTTCCTACTAAATCATCTCCCTAACCATATGCGTTTTAGATATTATCAATTATCACATGCAGCCAAAGCTCAATTTGGGGAAGAGAGAATTTTGATTGATTCTGATCCACTTGAATTGCTACTCATCAGAGAACATCTTGATAAACCACTATCTGCTATTTATACAGAACTTATTATTCAGATAGGTCAAAATACAGATAAAATCCACAGACAATGGGAACAGGATCTGGGGGACATAGATGAAGAGGAATGGGAGGAGGTGATGGCTAGGGGGGCGTCAGTGTCGATCTCGTCCAGGGATCGGCTAATTCAACTGAAATACTTGCATAGAATATACTACACACCGGTAAGGCTACACAAAATAAATACCTCACACTCCATTCTGTGCACTAGGTGCCACTCAGCAGAAGGAAGTTTCATGCACATGTTCTGGTCATGCCCAGCACTAGCTAAATATTGGGACCAGATAAGGAATACTATTAGCAATGTGTTAGATCTCCCGTTTATACTAGAACCAAAAATGGCGATGCTGGGCATTTTTGCTAAAGGTAGCTATAATAAGTATAAGATAGCAATGATCTATTCACTATGTCATGTAGCTAGGAAAGTAATTTTAGTTCATTGGAACCAGTCGGTTATACCTACCAAGACTGAATGGATTAACATGGTCAACAAAATGCTCCCATTATGCAAGATGACATACAAAAGCAGGAACTGCCCCAATAAGTTTGATAATATTTGGTCTAACTGGTGTGATAAATACTGTAAAGAGGTGCTGACTGAACTTTAGACATGTTATAATGGAATACAGGTAATGGCAAGGTGTCAAGGGTTGGGGTACGGTGCAAAAGTCACTATAAACACTGCAAATTATAATTGATAAAAAACCCTTTGCTAAAGAGAGACCTCACGGAGTCTAGCCCTGATGGGGACCAGATCGTGGCCTGGGGATTGGTGCGGAGGTGCTGGTGAACCCTGGTGGGTGGGAGGGTGCATGTCCTCGATGATCCTTACACCTAAACACCTTCTGTAACAGGTGGCTCTACCCTTATGAAAAAATCACTTTATAATACGGAAATATGTAAAATAAATGGTTTATTAAAGGTCACAAGGATGAAGGCTGCAATAGCGTTGCAATATTCTATTTTAACACTGTCGTAAATGCAATCTGAGTATTGATAGCTATATGTGAATTCGCAATGGGATAATTTCTTCTTCTTCTCTTCTTTTTCCTCTCCCGCAACCTTCTTCGTGGGAGATCTGCTTTTTCCTCTATTGGTCTTGTTACCTCTGATGCAATGACCTAATAATTAGATGTCATATGCGGACCCTACTGGTCCTGCAATGGGTTTTATGATACATTGTAACTGGTTAAATGTTCTGTTGTTGTTACTTAATAATTGAACATTTTAATAAAAACTTACCTGTTAAAAAAAAAAAAAGAGTTCACTTCCTGACTTGCGTCAGGGAGTGAATTAAAAATCCGCTTTGGAAAAGCGCTTAGAAAAGCGCTTTTACCAGAAACACAGCGCGCAGTAGAGCACCAGGAGGGGATAAAAAAGCGCACAAAAGCACAAAACGCTTGCATTTTCGATTTCAGGTGTGAATGAGGCCTCACAGTATGTCTCAGGCCTAAGGCTTTTCGCTAATGCAATGCTATGGGGGATTTTTATAAAATCACATTGCTCCAGTGAGAACACACACATAGCATTTCATTAGCACAAGCTTTTCAAATCGCTAATGCTTAGAAAAAACCCTTGCAGTGTGAACCCTGGATAGGTAGGTCAGGGGTTTGGAAACCACTGACCGAATGCAGGTTGCAGAGTGACAACGGCAGAATGTGTTGCTGTTTTTTTAAGTAAAGATGGCAGCCTCCATATTCTCACTTAGCTATTAAAAAAAAAAAAAAAAGAGAGAGAGAGAAAAAAAATCACTTTATGCAAAATTAAACATTTTTCATTGATTTTGTGTCAATCGAGATGGCAGGTTTATCTGTCTATTCGATGGCATGTCAATCGCCAGCTCATAACTATTCATTTATCGATTTTAAAGGATAACAGCACCTTTAGATCTTCCTCTACAGAATGCATTAATAGCTTCTGATCGATAATGCAAAGAAGCTGCAGTATTGATGTTGCCTCTTTTCCAAGATTGTAGATGACCTGCTTTGAAACAGATAGGTCAGCTGACCGGGCACTGGAATATGGGAAGCTTCTAGGCTAAATAACACTCAGGTTGTGCAGGCAAAAGTGTGGGTGGAGACATGAGACGTGGGTAGAGAGGGAAGATGTGCAACATGACCACAGCAGGTTGAGGGATGCCAAATAATGGCCACTATATAAAGGTACAAGGTTACATGCTGTAGTTGCTGTGTTAATGTGGTATTACTTCCTGTACTCTTATAATATGCCACAAATATTACTGGACCACATGCAAGATTCACTGCTCCTCATGCCACAGTGTCACACCATACTGTTTCCCTACAAGATGCGTCCTATATTTCTGGACCACAATCAAGCTTCACTGCTCCTCATGCCACAGTGTCACACATTACTGCAGGACTGTGGAGTCAATAGAAAAATCATATGCCTCCAACTGTGACTCCTCAGTTTATGACACCACCTATTCCACGTACCCCAAAATTATTCCGACACTGACTCCAAAGCCTCACCTTACTGTTTCCCTTATATGGTATGTACCATTTATTACTAAACCACAAGCGAGCATAACTACTTCTCAGGCCACAGTGGCACACCTTACTGTTTCCCTTCAATATGCCTCATAAATTACAGGGCCACAAGCATGTATGATTGCCTCTTATGTCATAGTGTCACACCTTACTGTATCCATGCCTCCATGGACTTGATTCACTAACCGGCGCTAAGTGTTTGCGCCGTTGTGAAAAGCCACTTAGTGGCCCAAAAGTAGCTTTGTGTACAATGATAACGTCACACTCGCTGCCCTGTAAACGTCGCACCCGGGGCACCGAAACCGTCACACTGATGCGCCGTTTCGGGGACACCTGATGCGCTGTTTTTGGCGCACCAGGTGCGACTTTTACAGGGCAGCGGGTGCGACGTTATAGCCACGCACTATTACGGCGCACCGCGCTGTGCACACTGCTGTGCACGATGCGTGGGGCGCAAACTACCTAACTCCGTGGTTTGCACCCACTGGGTATTAAGGCTCACTAGCTGGCTTAGTGCCGGTTAGTGAAACAAGCTCCATATGTCTTACTGGGGCCACAAGCATCACTGCTCCTCAGACCATAGTTTTGTAAATGTAAGCAGTCAAGTCTTTCATGGCTTGAATTTCACATTTTTTTCTGATGAGTCTTAGCTTTTTTTGTTACTGTATTTAAACAAAAAAACACCTAGAAAGTAAAAAAAAACTACAAAGCATAGTTGCTGCCCTACTAGTGAAATTTTGTCTACCTTTTCAGTAGTTTTGATAACTTCCATTGAATATGCTAGTGTTGTTTTTCCATGCTATCAAATGTGTGGTTTATCAGTCGAAACTGTGATTTGCTGTAGAGGTCATTTTTATCAAGCACAAGGCTTTGTACCTGCACTGCGGGTTACAAAGCCTGCAGCTTCAGCAGTCCTGTTGATACGTTATCAGATTTGTGATCATCGGGTGGAGTACCATGGTCTCTGGTCTCTTTGTTACATGATCAGATTTGTGATCAGTGGGCAGAGCCCCATGGTCGTTGGTCTCCAATTGACTTTAAGGGTATCTAAAGTCAAATAAAGGTGGTCAGCTTAACTTACCTGGGGTTCCTTCCAGCCCCCTTTAGTCCTTCAGGTCCCTCGCAGTCCTCTGCTCTGCTCCACTTAGCAGCTGTGCTCCTCTGATAGCTGGACAGCTGGGCCAGCTGCGGGCTACTGTGCATGTGTGGCCCTAGTCACGCGCCTCCTCGATTAAGAGTTTGGTGCAGACACAGTTGCATTTTTTACGAAGGGAGAACAAGGATGCCTGAGGCCGTGCATGCAGCTTTCAGAGGGACACAGTTGCTGAATGGATCAGTGTCAAATGCCTACAGGGGGGCTGGAAGAAGCCACAGGTAAGTTAAACCGGCATTCTTTATTGCGCTTTAGGTTACCTTTAAGCCTTGTACATGCGTTAGGTGGTCCTCGGCCTGCCATTGTCTCGACCATAGATCAGCTTGGTGGATCAGCTCAGCCAAGCACTGGCCAAGGATCATGTTCTCCCCACTCACCTAGCTCGCCTTGGACGGTGCACAGCCCAAAAGCTTCATCAGCCCTGCTCTCCCTTGCATAGCAACAGAACATTTTGCTAGCCTGGAGGCTAACGCTGTGTCTGTACAGCCTCGGTTCCGCACAGTCACTATCACAGTCCTTGTTTGTGTGCACAAGGCTTCCTACTACAGAAACTGATGGGTCAAGATAAGCCAAAGCCTTAAAGAGAATCTGTACTCAAAAATTCTTACAACAAAAAGCATACCATTCTATTCATTATGTTCTCCTGGGCCCCCCAAGTTTTATGCAGTGTTAACAAACAAAAGACATGGCTGCTAACAGCTTGTGATAGGCTCAGATAAGCACAGTGTTTGACTCATACAGAGCTTGCAGGGGCCTGGAGAGGGTGTGTATAGCTTCTATCCAATCACAAGCAGCACAGCACATTCCAGCCTGACTGCCTGAGCCCAATAGAGCCGACAGAAGAAAGAAGATTAGATCATATAACAGAGATAACTCAGCCACTGGGCAACTAGAAAAGGCTGCAGTAAGCCAGAGCACATTAGAACAGGCATGGGAACTTATAGGATAGAAGAACTAAGGCTGAAAATTTTGTTACAGAGTCTCTTTAAGGTGAGGTTAATTCCGACTTAGATCTGTGGTGAAATGTTATTTGTAGGACTCAAGAATCCAACCGATTAAAGTTGACCTATTTTGCCTAGTCTATTAATATTGCTTTTTCTCTGATCAGAAAGTTGTCCTCGGCAACCTGCAGCCAGAAACTCTGCACCGGGTCAGCATCGGAGCCTACAGCTGGGCGGGTAAAGGAAGAGCCAGCATGCCAAGAGATGTATCCACCTTATCTCAAGGTAAGAAGGGTATCTGGTATCTTGCTGGTCACTATACACCCGAAAACTAGATGTAGATATACAGCAGTAGCTGTAGCTGCATATGGCTAACAACACATTTATTGCAAATAGTGAGCAATGAAGCACTAGGCTAATCAGAACCTGCAGGAAGAGCACTGCATATAATTTGCATTACAGTGGCTTCCACGTTGGCAACCTTCTGAAGAATTTATGAAATGTTTTTTGATGACAGTTTCTTGCTGATTCTTCAATGGGGAGGTAAGTGTTACTTCGCTTGCTTTTATCTTTTTAATATATATGTGTACATATACATTTTACCGTTTTGGCTCCTCTGTTCCTGTTGTATACAATACTTCGAGTCCACCGTTGGTGGAGGGGTCTACCTCCTTCTCTCCTTTTCCTGTCTACAGAGAATAACATCTTAAAGGGACTCCGAGCACATCTCATGGGCATGCCTTTAAGCCAGACGACTTCCAACAAAGTCGTGCTATGGCCCCTCTGGAGGAGCTCCGCCCACCAAGCAGGAGATGCGCGCACAGCCTGTGCGTGATCTCCTGCAAACTGCTGCCCCACTACTTTACGCCGATCGGCGTTAGACGGTCCTGGGGCTGCCACGCCCAGCAGCGTAACGCGGTCGGCAAGCAGTTCGGCAAGCAGTTAATAAAAAGCACTAGGATAATGAGACCGTATAATGAGTGGCAGTGTAATGGGGGTAGTGAAATAGACAGCCTCACCTACTTTTAAAGACCTTGCCTCCTGCAAGATAAATACAGGGGTTCCTCGAGATCAAAACATTGTTTGCAGGGGTTTCTTGAGATCCAAAAGGTATTTGCAGGGTTCCTCCGGGGTAAAAAGGTTGAGAAAGGCTGTCTTAAACCCTTGAAGGGACGGGTATTGGTTCCCCTCTTGTCTGAAAAGTGGTTGCCTAATTGGTAACCCACACTTGTGATTATAAAATCTGCATATTTTTCCTAATCCTTCCCTTGGCATTGAAATATAACTGCATAGAGGGCTTTAGATTTTGTTTCCATAATTCCTTATAGAATTATTCCTTGACCATCTCTAGTAGAGAGTGTAATGATCTGCTCAGCTGCCTGTGCAGGCAGACAGCTTTTTGACCATTGTTTAGGTTTGCATGCTGCAGGACTCTGGAAAGAAGAGCTTCTGTCAGTTTTGCAGCTTGTGCTTGCTGAGGAATTTGCATATGTTGTCATGCAAATTGCCTGGCCACATTCATTGGAGGTGTGTACTATAAGTACTATGTGTTTCCCACAATGCTTCGCTGGTCATAAGGATTTAGTCCTGTGTAACACTCCTGGAGGGGTGTCAGCCTTACTCTCTGTTTGAAGATCAGCTTAGAGTAATTCCTGGAAAACTGCACTAGGCAGGTTTCCTTAGTGCAGTTAGGATTGCTTATCTGTTTGTTTGTTCTGTTGCTATTGTCCTGTCCCAGCGGTGGTCGGCAGGAAATGGTTCTGATCTCTGTTCTTGGAGTATAGCTGGTGCAGCGGTTGCTACCAGCTATCTCTTCTGATCTGTCTCACTTGGATCGCACTAGCAGCTTGCGCTAGCGCTGTGGATCCTTCTGTTCTGTCTCCTTGGATCGCGCTAGCCACTTTCCGCTAGTGCTGTGGATCCTTCTGTTCTGCTACTCTGTACCTGGATCGCGCTAGCCACTTTCACTAGTGCTGTGGATCCTTCTGTTCTGCTACTCTG
This sequence comes from Hyperolius riggenbachi, assembly GCF_040937935.1. Classification (NCBI taxonomy): domain Eukaryota; kingdom Metazoa; phylum Chordata; class Amphibia; order Anura; family Hyperoliidae; genus Hyperolius; species Hyperolius riggenbachi. The sequence continues at coordinate 617,078,097 of NC_090646.1, read as the reverse complement.
TCTGCCTGGATCGCACTCGCCTAGCGCTAGCGCTGTGGATCCTTCTGTTCTGTCTTCCTGGATCGCGCTAGCCATTTTCGCTAGTGCTGTGGATCCTATCTCTCACTTGTCCCTGTTTTCGTGTGTCTGTCTTGTCTGCTACGAACGCTTGCTGGAGGCTCGGTGAGGTAACCGTTAAGCAAGCGCTCACGTCCTCTGTTACATGTTTGTCTTGTCTTGGTTAGTTAGGCGTGCTTGTCTCTATTGTGCTTATCACATGGAGACCGCGCACGAACGCGTGCACTGTTGCGAATGAGTGCGGTGTTCGCGTTCAGTTAGCGTTTGTTATTTTCCTTGTTGTTCTCATTGTATTATTTGCTGTGCCTTTGCTAACCTCGTACTCTGTTCTGATCTGCCTTGTGTCATGTCTGGCGATCGCACCTCTCGCGATCGCGTTCCTATTTCATATCTGCTGTTGTGTGTGCACTGTCGCGGGGTGGCGACTAGGTTGGCGCACACACATACAACCTGTCCCTTTGCTCGTTCTCATTCGCAATCGCTTCTCTTGCGATTGCGTTCTGCGCTTCGTACAATTCCTGTTTGGCATTTGTGGAGGTACAGAGGATAGGTTCCTCTGCACTCCCCAGCGCCATCTGCCGACAGGAATTCCCCTCTACGGGTGCGTAGCACCTTTTGCTGGGTTCCTGCAAACATACGCTTGTGGAGGATTTCCGCCGTATCAGCGCATGCGTTGTGCGCTGATCACGAAGAAAGTTCCACAATCGTTACAGAGAGGTTTTATTTACATGGGCTGGCTAGGAGGTTGAAGCAGACCAGAAGTCCCCCCAAAAAATACAAATAACAGCAAGACTGCATTACAATAGGTTCACACTTGTTCTAAAAACATATCCGTGGCTTTGGTTTTTAGCCCAGTCAAAACCGGAGCGACGAATACCAGTGTAAAAAATAGCAGCCGTCTTCACTAAAAAACAAACCTGAACGGAAGGTCTGGATTTGCAACATTTTCACGGACCCCGGATACACTGAGGGGTAGTGAAAAGCAATGGTAAAACGGATCCCACTCTACACAGGCATCTTTGGACACAGAAACGGATCCGTTTTCTGTGTCCCAGCCTTGACTGTGGGTTGGAAGGGGCCGCTATGCTGGAGGGGGTAGTAGCCAGGACAGGGGCTGCAGCTCCCTCTCCAGCTAGTTTCAATAATTAAAATCAATTTAAAGCAATGTATAAAAGGCAAGCAGGGAACTTACTTTCTTGCGTTCCACCACTCGCTGCGTCACTTCCTGTAATGCTGCCCTCTGTACTTCATTGGGCGGCATTACAAGAAAGTTCCCCGCTCGCCGCTTGCCTTTTATACATTATACATTGTTTTAAATTGATTTTAATTAATGAAACTAGCTGGAGGGGGGAGCGAGGAAGGGGGGACCCAGGTGAGGGAGGGGGAGACCCCCCTCCCCTCTACGGTCCCCGTTGCCTCCCTTCCTGCCTGCTACCTCCTCCAGCATGGCAGCCCCACCACCCACGGCCAGGGCTGGGGACATTTCCACGGACTGGAAATGTAGGCTGTAATTACACGGCAGGCTCTCTTTTTTACTCTGAAAACAGAGGAAAAAAATTAACAAAAAACGGACCCGTTTGAAACGGATTTGATCCTGAATGGACAAGTGTAGACCTTGTAACGATTGTGGAATTCTCTCCGTGATCAGCGCACAAGACGTGCGCTGACACTGCAGAGATCCTCCACAAGCGTGTAATTTGAGGGAACCCAGCAAAAGGTGCAATGCACCTGTAGAGGGAAATTCCTGTCGGCAGGTGGAGCTGTGGAGTGCAGAGGAACAGCTCCTCTGCCCTACCACACGCGCCAGACAGGAATTGCACGAAGGGAAGAAACGCAGGGCAAGATAGCCCTGAATGAGATTGAGCAAAGGGACAGATTGTATGTGTGTGCACCAAACTAGTCGCCAACCCGCGACGGTGCATACACAACAGCAGATATGAAGTAGGAACGCAATCGCGAGAGAGGTGATTGCCAGAGGCGACACAAGGCTACAGCAAGGCAGAGCACGAGAGTAGCAAAGGCACAGCAAATCATACAATGAGAAGATACGGAAAATAACAAACGCTAGCTAAACGCAAACACCGCACTCATTCGCAACAGTGCATGCGTTTATGCGCGGTCTCCGCGTGATAAGCACAACAGAGACAAGCACTCCTAACTAACCACCGACAGACAAACATGAAACAGAGGACGCGAGCGCTTGCTTAACAGTTACCTCACCGAGCCTCCAGCAAGCGTTCATAGCAGACAAGACAGATACACGAAAACAGGAATAAGTGAGAGATAGGATCCACAGCACTAGCGCAAGAGGCTAGTGCGATCCAGGAAGACAGAACAGAAGGATCCACAGCACTAGCGCAAGGCGAGTGCGATCCAAGTACAGCAAGAGAGTAGCAGACCAGAAGGATCCACAGCACTAGCGCAAGGCGAGTGCGATCCTGGCAAGACAGATCAGATGAGATAGCTAGTAGCAACCGCTGCTCCAGCTATACTCTAAGAACAACAGATAAGAACGACTTCCTGTCGACCACCGCTGGGACAGGACAATCGCAACAGACAAACAAAACAGATATGCAATCCTAACTGCACTAGGGAAACTGCCTAGTGCAGTTCCAGGAATTACTCTAAGCTAATCTTCAAACAATGAGCAAGGCTGACACTCAGGAGTGTTCCACAGGACTAACTCTTATGACCAGCAAAGGACTCTTTGAAACATAGCTCTTTATACTGCCAGTCATCAAAGGAGGCAGGTAGGGGATTTGCATAACGAGTGTATGCAAATTCCTCAGCAGCAGAACAGACCAGAAACTTGTAATGGAAAGACAGGTCTCTCTTGCAGAGTCCTGCAGCCCACAGACTAGAGGAATGGTCAAACAGATGTCTGCCAGTGCATCCAGCTGAGCGGATCATTACAGACCTAGCCTAAATGTTGTCGTATTGATCACTTCCTCCTTGCCAGCTTTCTGTGTGTCACACTTTGCCAATTTCGGCTTGACCTTTTTTGTACATAAAAACTAAGAGGAACGTTAAATCAAGTTACTCTTCACTGGATCAGAGCTGTCAGACAGACATCTTCTGTATACAGAGATTTGCTAAAAATGGTTAGTGCGCCAGGGTCTCTGTGTACTGACTTAGTGTCAATGTCAGATTGCTGGATGGTAGTGTGCTCCAAAGGAGGGTGAATAAACATGCAAGGGTCTTTGCTGATCAGCTTTCTGTGCCCAGCAGGAGGTTTGGAAGTATTAGAACTATGAGAGTCTGTGTGCCTAGAAGGCGTTTGGGACAAGTCAGGTCGTTTCAGCACCCCTTCGGCACTGTGCTGCACCTGATTTGGTTGCCGGCATAGACCGTAATGTTAATTACGGCTATAACAGTGCATACAAAATTACAATAAGAGCACTGTGGCACTGTGCGGGCTAAAGAAAAAATTAGGTAATCATTAGGGGAATGTATTTGATATATTCCCCGAGATTACCTAGCACATGTAGAGTTGTCTTTCTGCTGTTCCATCAGCACAATGCCAACCAAATGCTGCCAGCTACCACCTATTACTATAATTTGCTATTGGTGGTTTCTGGGGTACATATTGTGGCGCTGCTGCATCAGTTGGGTGCCGGGTGGTAAATATTGACCGATATTTTACCACATACTACCCGGCACCTATTCTAACCTTAACCCTCCGCTCCACGTACCTAACCCTAACCCCTCACCTGATTCCTAACCCTAATCCTAACCCTAACACCCCTTGTAGGTACCTATCCGTGTATATGGCATCGCTCCGCTTTGTCACTTAGGTGCAGGGTGACGCTGCTGAAATACAGGGTGGTGTTAATTACTATTCCCCCTTTAGCTGTAGCAACTATGAGGGAGAAGTAATTTGTGGTCTGGCTATTTTCTGCACCCGAATTACACTGCTGCGTGGCCATAGACATAACACTGTGTCTATGGGGGCGCCCAGGTCAGCGTGGGGAAGTGCACCCACTGTGATGACCTACCTTGACCTAACCCCCCACCTAATGCCTACTCCTAACACCCAGAGTAGGTACCTCATGCCTATCCCTAAACTCTGCAGTAAGTGTCTAAAAAGAAGACCACCACACCTAATGCCTAACCCCTCGAACCCTCGTAGTTGTCTAACCTTAACCCCCCCCCCCAAGTAAGAGCCTAACACTAAGCAATAATCGGTCTCCCAAATGATCAGTTACTAGCAGCATCTGGCGCCCAATGACCGCCTGGGTGCTCGATTACCGAAAATTAACACAGGTGCCTATTAGAAACTTGCCGACCGCGGCACCCAGTTGTCCTGATCTGTGTTTCCTGGCTGTTCACTCCAGGTTAAAAAAGGCCATGGAAATGACTGTGTAACTGAGCCCCAAGTATCATGCTGTGCTTATACCAGTGTTCTTGTTTCTTCTGATCGAACCCTACAGTGATGGGCTGGTCCGCACTAATGCTGCTACACTACACTTTAAAAGTAACATTTACAACCAAATTTTAAATTACTTGGTGTTGGAGGAGGACATTAATGTATCGTCTTCCTGTGTCATCCGCCTGCACGTTTTAAAAATGATCTAGATTTTCCAATAATGAAAATCCGGCTCATATATTTTATACCAGTCATAAAAAAGTGATGTATTCGTGTATTCTTTTCTTTTTTGTCCAAGTTTATTTGCCGTGTGCTGCGGGCAACCTGCACAGGTCTCATGACCCTCTATGGAATTTTTCCTGAAATATTATGTTTTTTTAGCATCTAATGAGGAAAAATGTCAAAAATAGATGATAAAAATGATAGCAAAATTAAGGTAATCAGAAAAACATATAAAAAGTTAGAGCTGGGATCCATTTGCAGCATTTTTGCCTGCGTTTTGGCCAGTGTTTGTGCTTTGAAAAAAGCTCTCTCATTCACTTCTATGAGAATCACGGCAGAATCGTCACGAATGATCTTGCCGCAATTTTGAAATACCGCATTACTGCAACTCATTAATTTTACCCCAATCACAAAACTTGGAAGCATTGGATCAATCAGTGAATGAGTCAACTTAAAAGTATTTGGCCAATCAGACAATGCGATAAATTACCAAAAAAAAGACTCCTTAAAAATCAGAAATCTGCAGAATCGGTATTCGGCATTGGCCAAAATCGGAATTTTCGCAGGATTGGAAATCAGAATTTCCAACCGTTCCTTGCAAAAACGCTGCAGGTGGGTCCCAGGCTTTAGAAACAGTCCAGGTCCTGATACAATACAATAAACTTTTCTTCTCGGTGTATTCAAAGGAAATCTTACTTTCTAATTACTTCGTATTCTATTTTGGCCTTAGTTGAGCTTTCACTTTGGGACAATTTCTTTTTAGTATTTGCTTGCTTGGAGCTGATAAGGGAATTTATGGATAAGGTGAGAAAACATCTCAAGTGAGAACTTTCAGGGTAAGTACAGGTAGTCACCGGTTAACGAACGAGATAGGGACTGTAGATTTGTTCTTAACTTGAATCCGTTCTTAAGTTGAGACGTTTGAAACCGCTTCTTTAAACTTCCCCCACGGAAATGACATCATCACAACGGGATCGGGCCATTTGTATTGGCGGGTCGTTCGTAAGTCGGGCGTCTGTAAACCGGGGACTACCTGTACACACATCCAATTTTGATTGATTAGTCAACTTAACCACATCCATGGATTATAAGAGTTTACCTACACAATCTTCATAATATTCAATTGACTCTCATACTACACAGAAGTGGTAAAATTGGCCAAGCAGAATTGAATGTGTGTACGCTGGCCAATGAGCATCGTTTTTTTGCATCAGGGACCATGGACTTCCTGTGTTGCAGGACTCCATATTGTTTACATTTTCTGCCATGTGTGCTACTTCCATAGTTACTACCTTGTCTTGTATTGAGCATTTCCTGTCATATGAGCAGATACTGTAGTAAATGATAACCACATAATTGTGTCATGGGGGGGCTTTTTTCTATGGCCACGGTGAAATCTCAGTAATCAGCAGCTTATACATTTGGCTTATGTAGTTGCTGCTTTGCCATTGATTTTTGTGCTTGTGTGACAGTAATACTTCACAAACGAGCTGAGACTGATGAAGATGAATGTAATAAATCAATGAGGTAATCAGTTACAAATCGAATCAGTGATTTGTCTCTGGAGATTACACGAGGCTGGGTTAATGGTTATTCTCTTTCTCACACAATTTGTACATTTCGGAATACGTTTGTCTGCTCCCTGCTCGTCTTTACAGTCTGTTCTGCTCTGTTTTCCTCAGATAAGTGCCAAGTGCCTGATTCTCCATCCCAGCCCCAAGTGGTGGTCGTGTCGGATGTGGAGGTCGCCATCTCCTGGAAGCCTGGTGCCACTGAGGGCAGCTCGCCCATTCAGTACTACACTGTGTCATATATAAGGTCAGTACGGGTGGGTCACGTAAGTTTAGGTGCTAAATGCACCAAGTAAATTTGGGCGTCACCATAGGCACCCATGTAAAATGCCGTTGATATTAACTTAACGGTAAATGTGAGCACAGGAGTCACCCAATATATTAGCTGGTGCCGGTACAGTTTGGCATAGATAGTAGAGGGTTCAGGTGAGGGTTAGGGAGAGTTAGGATACAGTGAGCAATAATAAAATGACCAATATTCTATTATAGGTGATAAAAGAGTATTGGTAAAATCACCAATATTTTGATACCGTTCTTCACGCCCATTTTTCCTTGCGCCACTTTTAAATGTACGCGTACTGGTAGCAATTTTGCATTCCTTGTAATTTTACCGGACTTGTGATAGGAATAGTATTTATAAGCAAAAGATATTGGTGGGCACTGTGTGCCATGTTTGCTGGGAATGCGCACATGATATACATTGTTACATCCCTCAAGATTCCAATTGACCCTTCTGTGATGCTACTAGGGAATAAGCCCTCGAGTCTAACCCACATACCCTTTCCCCCTTTAAAATGAACTTATTACATTTATTAATTGGTCAAATGATATGGATGACAAGATGATGATGATGATGACAGATTACTGCAGTCTCAGGAGGTGTCATATTCTGCCAATGCTGTCACAGGTAGTCCCATGTGGCCACTCTTTCTGTCTATACAGACACAACCGGTCACAGTGTGTATTAGTGCAATCACAGGTGGTGTCAGTTCCTGTCAGTACAGTCACTGCTGGTCCCAGATTCTATCAGTGAAACTACTGCTGGTCCCAGTTCCTGTCAGTGCAGTCACTTGTGGTCCAGGGTTCCTGTCAGTGCAATCACTGCTGGTCCCAGTTCCTGTCAGTGCAGTCACTTCTGGTCCCAGTTCCTGTCAGTGCAATCACTGCTGGTCCCAGTTCCTGTCAGTGCAGTCACTTCTGGCCCCAGTTCCTGTCAGTGCAGTCACTGCTGGTCCCAGTGTCTGTCAGTGCAATCACTACTGGTCCCAGTTCCTGTCAGTGCAGTCACTTCTGGCCCCAGTTCCTGTCAGTGCAGTCACTGCTGGTCCCAGTGTCTGTCAGTGCAGTCACTACTGGTCCCAGTTCCTGTCAGTGCAGTCACTTCTGGCCCCAGTTCCTGTCAGTGCAGTCACTGCTGGTCCCAGTGTCTGTCAGTGCAATCACTGCTGGTCCCAGTTCCTGTCAGTGCAGTCATTTCTGGCCCCAGTTCCTGTCAGTGCAGTCACTGCTGGTCCCAGTGTCTGTCAGTACAGTCACTACTGGTCCCAGTTCCTGTCAGTGCAGTCACTGCTAGTGCCAGTTTTTAATCAGTGCAGTTGCAGCTGGTCTCGGATGTCGTCAGTAGCGACAGTGTTGGGTCTGACAATAATTAGTAAGGCCTGTAAAGCTTGTGTAAGCGATAGGGATACATCACGGGGTGCAAAACAGTACTAGGGGCACTAGTACATACTTCATTGGCTGCCTCTGGCTTGACTCTGGGATGTGCTCCTCCCTGAAATAATCTCCCCAATTCTCCTAAAGGGCCACATGGCTGTGTTGCCCCTAAAGATAAATGGTCTCAGTCTACTCTGTGCCACTGAGGGGACTTTTTAAAATTCTTTTCAAGTTTGCAGAATTTTAAAGAATTCTCTGTAATTTCACAAAAAGGAGAATTATTTTTCTGATATTGAATAAAGGACATGATGCAGATTATAGGAACTGATGCAATAAGACGCCTGTGCTTAACATTGTCATTGTACCATCTCCACCTACTTACTGCTTTATATAGCATATGCATTTTCTCATAAAATCTTTATTCTTTGTGCCTCATTATTTTTAATAAAAGTCATGGCAGTAAAGGTACCACAGGCATTCCATTATTATTTCCTGTTGTAAATCTCTCTGGAATGGCAAATGATGTCTCTGAGCTCATGAGACGTTCCGGAGCCACTGTAGACTGGTGACCATTTTCTCCTCATTCAAACCTAGAAATATTTATTCTGCGGTACCCATGCTTGTAAATGCTTATGGGGCAAACTTAATAAATTAAAACTGAAGTGAAGTGCAACCCCTTTGAAATAAAGTGGCGTAGCTACAGACCTCAGGGCCCTGATGCAGAATATGAGTGTGTTCAGGAGGTTTGCCAGATCTCTCATTAGACAGACAGAAAAGTGGGTGGGCTGTTTTCCTTCGCAGGATGCAGAGGAGGAAGCCCAGAGGATGAGCAAGCTTCTAAGTGAATTCCACTGTGAGCTGTGTGTATTTTGAGTTGGGAGGACTTGTGATTTTTACACAGATGACATTAGTTGGGGACAAAAGCAATACGGATAACTGTATGGGCTATAGTGATTTGGAAAACAAGTTTTCACTGTATATTATGCCAGACTGTAACTCCACTTTAAAGGTTGGCACATACGATGGAATTTTTCCCGTCAGAACAATTGGTCAATCAATAAAATCCAGCATGTCTGACCTGCTCCCTATTGAGAAAGGGATCAATTTTCAGATCAGTACTGCCCAAAATCGATCCCGTGCTCAGTTAAGAGAAGAGCAGACATGCCAGAAATTATCAGTCGACCCGTTGATCTGCATGTGCATCTAGTGTACCAGCCTGAAAGATTATTAAATTCCACACCATTAACTTCTAAATCTGAATCTCTCCCTATTTTCCTCTAGGCTATTGGTGTGCCAGTTTATTTTTAAATGTAATAGATGAGAATCCCACTATGGGCTCAACTACTCTCTTCTCCTTCCACATCTGTCCCATTATTGGTGCAGACTAACCAGCAAGCTCATGGTGACCCAGAACTCATTGGAGTGTGTAATGGACTACAATGGTCCTAAAAGCCCCCTTACTAAGATGTTACGAAAAACAAAAGTTTGCTTTCTTAAAACAGAAAGATTTTGCGATAATTCAGGTTGGAGTGATCTTGAGATGTCTCCCAGTGCATCACTGCTGAATATATGCAAATTAACCATTGTTACCCTTAACCAGACCTCATTGGAGTGTGTAAGTGGCTACAATGGTCCTAAAAGCCCCCTTACTAAAATGCTAAGAAAAACAAAAGTTTGCTTTCTTAGAACAGAAAGAATTTGCGATAATTCAGGTTGGAGTGAGCTTGAGATGTCTCCCAGTGCATCACTGCCGAATATATGCAAATTAAATTAATTTGCATATATTCAGCAGTGATGCACTGGGAGAAATCTCAAGCTCACTCCAACCTGAATTATCGTAAATTATTGGTGCAAAGGCCAAGAAATGACATCACCAGGGGGCGTGTCAGAAGTGTGATTGATGAAAGGGGCATGACCACCACAGAAGGGGGCGTGTCATTGGTGGGATGGGTGGGAGGGGCAGGACGACCACTGAAGAGGCGTGTAAGGGGTGGGATGGATGGGAGGGTCAGGACCACCACAAAAGGGGGCCTGTCAGTGGTGGGATGGATGGGAGGGAAAGGATTACCACTGAAGAGACTTGTAAGGGGTGGAATGTATGGGAGGGACAGGACCACCATAAAAAAGGCGTGTAAGGGGTGGAATGGATGGGAGGGGCAGGACCACCACAAAAGGGGCGTGTAAGGGGTGGAATGGATGGGAGGGGGTGTGACTCATTCATGCTGGTAGCCTGGCCAGCTGAGATGACAGCATTAAATGCTTTGTCACCAAAACCTCCACAGATTTTCATTATGCCAGAAACATAAAACACATGGGCCTCAATTCTCTAAGCTTTATCAAGCACTTTATTGAACGTTTTTGTTTTTTTTATCGAACGTTTACTTCATGAGTAAAATGTAATTTTGAATTCACTAAGGTGTTATATACTTAAATATTTTATCGATAAAACGTTCAATAAATCTATAACACCTTAGTGAATTTAAAATTAGATTTTACCCAGGAGGTAAATTATCAAACGTTCGATAAAGTGTTTGATAAAGCTTAGTGAAATGAGGCCATTGTGAGTACTTTGTAGCAGGAACAGATTTTAACGCTGTCACACACGGTATCTGTGGTCATTAACATTTTGATGGAATCTGCTTCAATTTTACTCTTTTTTGTGAAAATGATTGACAGCGTTTGAATGATGGAGAGTGGCAAAGTGGCTGGTAAACAGAATCAAGAGGGCCGGAAGATGAACGTCACATCGGCAGCGGGGCGGGTGACGGAATGGCGGCTTTGTGCTGCGTCAGCGGTATAGCACTCTGCACAGGGGTGCTACTGAGAGTCTCTGTTTACTTTTCTGCTAGAAATAGGATTAGAGTTTCTTCCTCAGTGAATAGCGATGAGTAAAAAATTGATCTGTTTTGCCCGAAGTTTTTACACTCCTCAGTCTTTAAAGTGAACCCAAGGTGAGAGTGATATGGAGGCTGCCATCTTTATTTCCTTTCAAAATATGCTAGTTGCCTACCAGCCCTGCTGATTTATTTGGCAGCAGTAGTGTCTGAATTACACACCTGAAACAAGCATGAGGATAACCCTGTCAGTTCTGAGAATGCTGTCAGAAATTTGGGATCTGCATATGCTTGTTCGGGGTCTATGGCTAAAGAGTATTAGAGGTAGAGAATCAGCAGGACAGCCAGGAAACTGGTATTGCTTAAAGAGACACTGAAGCGAAAAAAAAATGATATAATTAATTGGCTGTGTAGTACGGAGAATTACTAGAACATTAGTAGCAAAGAAAATATTATCATATTTTTATTTTCAGCTATATAGTGTTTTTTATAACATTGCATCATTCTCTAATATTTGCAGTTTACACACTACTCAGCATTCTGAATGATTTTACAGAGCAGGCCAGTGAACTATTGAACTTTCCTCTGGAGAGAAAAAGAAAATACAGTGACTGACAGTTGAGATAATAAGCTTCAGAAGACAGAGCTCTCTGCGACCTTGAAAGTCGTGGAGCGCAGTGGCTCTTTTGCATAGATACCAACTGGAGTTTCTTAACTCTTCCTGTACTGGAAACAATATTAGACTCATGTCTCTGTGCCTAATGTTTTATTTCTTAGCTGTACTACACATACAAATCATTATATCATAATTTTTTTTCCGCTTCAGTGTCTCTTTAAAAGTAAATAAATATGGCAGCCTCCGTATCCCTGTCACCTCGGGTTCACTATTTAACCGTTGCAGAATGAATTAAGGTACATGGCAGAAGCCAACATTTCCAATCTCCATCTTTCTTCTTCCCCTCTCCTGCTACATCAGGTAAATGGCACACATGTTATGAATGTCCTTAGCTAATCCAGTGAATGTTGCAAACCGGTATTGCAGACTCTGGACTGATGCACACCAGAGCGGTGCTGGAGCGTTTTTTAAAACGCCTGCAGGGGGAAAACCGCTTGGCTAATGAAAGTGAATGGGATGGTGCACACCAGAGCGGCTCGTTTTTTCCACAAACGCAAACTCAGGGGCTGCAGCATTTTTTAGATTTCTGAGGTGTTTCTACCTCAATGTTAAAGTATAGGAAAGTGGAAAACCGCTCTGAAAAACGCTAGATCAGAGCTGATTTCCAGTCGTTTTTGTTACAGAAGCTGTTCAATAACAGTTTTTACTGTAACAATATATGAAATCTGCTACACAAAAACGCTCCAAAAAACACTAGGCATGTTTAGAAAACCTCTCTGAACAGGCCTAGAATCGCTCTGAAATCTGCTTCAAGAACCTCTAGCGTTTTGCAGATCTAGAGGTTTTTGGTGTGCACTGGGCCACAAAGAGGCAAAACGCAAGGAACTGCATGCTACGGTAGGAATTGTAAAAATCTGTGCCTGCCATTGCGTTTTAGTATTTGTAGTGGTTACTCCCCAAACAATTCACTCCTTCTGAAAAAGATCATTGATAACAATTCTTGAAATCGTTGCATGTGGGAGAGCCATACATCTGGGCTACTCTGTAAACAGGAAAGACATCCTATAATATGAAGTAGATTGCAATCGCTGGCTTCCTGAGATAGCATGCAACAAAATGGAATTTCTAATGTAAATCACATAAACATTTTCATCCCTTCCTGTAACATTTATGAGTTTCTGCGATGTTAGCATGCAATATTTGTTTTGCTGTGACCCTGACCTGACACAGAAGGGTAATGACATGGCCTCCCGCTATCTGTGCAAGGGGCAGGAATTAAAATCCAATATGTAATTATATGGGCTGATCATTGTCCTTATGGTGTGGATATTCCATATTACATGCCTCATTTGTGCTATTGGACTTTCTGTGAAATGTGTTGCATATTGCTGTACCTATCTAGAATGAAAGGCTCTTTTGATGCTGAGTGTTTAGGGAGAGTGGTCACACGCAGGTCAATATTTCTGACAGATTCAATCAGTCTGGTCACATGTGCCAGTGATCTGTTGACCTCCAGAATTATACTTTTTTTTACTACCGGGGTACTGGGTTTGCAATGCTTACTTCCTGTACTACAGTGGCTTGCAAAAGTATCCGGCCCCCTTGAAGTTTTCCACATTTTGTCACATTACTGCCACAAACATAAATCAATTTTATTGGAATTCCACGTGAAAGACCAATACAAAGTGGTGTACACGTGAGAAGTGGAACGAAAGTCATACATGATTCCAAACATTTTTTACAAATCAATAACAAGAAAGGTTAGATAAACTGGGTTTATTTAGTCTAGAGAAAAGACGCCTTAGAGGAGATCTAATTAACATGTATAAATACATCAGAGGGCAATATAATAGCTTGGCGGATGAGCTTTTTGTCCCTAGGCCTTCTCAAAGGACTAGAGGACATGAGCTGCGCATGGAGGAAAAACGTTTTAGCCATTTATTTAGGAAAGGGTTCTTTACAGTAAGAGTGATTAAGATGTGGAATGCATTGCCACAGGAAGTCGTTATGGCAAACTCTATACCTGCATTTAAAGGGGGCTTAGATGCTTTCCTTGCGTTGAAAGACATCCATGGCTACAATTACTAGGTTATGCCTAATGATGTTGATTCAGAGATTTTATCTGATTGCCATCTGGAGTCGGGAAGGAATTTTTCCCTTTTGGGGCTAATTGGACCATGCCTTGTGGGGGGTTTTTCGCCTTCCTCTGGATCAACAGGGGTATGTGGGGGACGGGCTGGAGTAGTACTTTGTACTGGTTGAACTCGATGGACGTATGTCTTTTTTCAACCAAAATAACTATGTAACTATGTAACAGCGAAGTGGGGTGTGCATAATTATTCAGCCCCCCCCCCCCAATATTTTGTAGAACCACCTTTTGCTGCAATTACAACTGCCAGTCTTTTAGGGTATGTCTCTACCAGCTTTGCACATCTAGAGACTGAAATCCTTGCCCATTCTTCTTTGCAAAAATGCTCCAGCTCAGTCAGAATAGATGGAAAGCGTTTGTGAACAGCAGTTTTCAGATCTTGCCACAGATTCTCGATTGGATTTAGATCTGGACTTTGACTGGGCCATTCTTACACATGGATATGTTTTGTTTTAAACCATTCCATTGTTACCCTGGCTTTATGTTTAGGGTCATTGTCCTGCTGGAAGGTGAACCTCCACCCCAGTCTCAAGTCTTTTGCAGACTCCAAGAGGTTTTCTTCCAAGATTGCCCGTATTTGGCTCCATCCATCTTCACATCAACTCTGACCAGCTTCCCTGTCCCTACTAAAGAGAAGCACCCCCAGAGCATGATGCTGCCACCACCATATTTTACAGTGGAGATGGTGTGTTCTGAGCGATGTGCAGTGTTAGTTTTCTGCCACACATAGCGTTTTGCATTTTGGCCAAAAAGTTTTATTTTGGTCTCATCTGACCAGAGCACCTTCTTCCACATTTGCTGTGCCCTTCACATGGCTTGTGGCAAACTGCAAATGGGACTTCTTATGCTTTTCTGTTGACAATGGCTTTCTTCTTGCCACTCTTCCATAAAGGCCAACTTTGTGCTGTGCACGACTAATGCTGGGTACACACTATGAGATTTTCTGGTCGATTTACTGTCAGATCGATTATTTCCAACATGTCCGATTTGCTTTTCGATCGATTTCCGAGCATTTTCCGATCGATTTCTGTGCACTTCAATAGGAAATCGATCGGAAAATGCTCGGAAAACGATCGGAAAGCAAATCGAACATGTTGGAAATAATCGATCTGACAGTAAATCGACCAGAAAATCTCATAGTGTGTACCCAGCATTATAGTTGTCCTATGGACAGATTTCCCCACCTGAGCTGTATATCTCTGCAGCTCGTCCAGAGTCACCATGGGCCTCTTGACTGCATTTTTGATCAGCGCTCTCCTTGTTCTGCCTGTGAGTTTAGGTGGACGGCCTTGTCTTGGTAGGTTTACAGTTGTGCCATACTCCTTCCATTTCTGAATGATCGCTTGAACAGTGCTCCATGGGCCGTTCAAGGCTTTGGAAATCTTTTTGTAGCCTAAGCCTGCTTTACATTTCTCAATAACTTTATCCCTGACCTGTCTGGTGTGTTCTTTGGACTTCATGGTGTTGATGCTCCCAATATTCTCTTAGACAACTTCTGAGGCCGTCACAGAGCAGCTGTATTTGTACTGACATTAGATTACACACAGGCACACTCTATTTAGTCATTAGCACTCATCCGGCAATGTCTATGGGCAACTGACTGCACTCAGACCAAAGGGGGCTGAATAATTACGCACACCCCACTTTGCAGTTATTGATTTGTAAAAAAATGTTTGGAATTGTGTATGATTTTCGTTCCACTTCTCACGTGTACACCACTTTGTATTGGTCTTTCATGTGGAATTCCACTAAAATTGATGCATGTTTGTGGCAGTATTGTGACAAAAAGTGGAAAACTTCAAGGGGGCCGAATACTTTTGCAAGCCACTGTATGTCAGATTCTGGTAGGCTGAACAGTAGTGTGTCCAAACTCCTCCCATCCTCACCCTCATGAGGTAGTCAGGGAAGAGGTGGGAGGGAGCACCAGCTAGTCCTTTCCTGTAGACACAGAGCAGGCCCAGCCACCACTTCTCTGTGCACCACTCTTCTCGTGTGAACGTAGAGCTGGCCCCACCCACTCCTTTTGTGTGGTATCTACTCTTTTTCTTGTAAATGTAGAGTTGGCCTCACCCACCCCTTCCCTGGTGCTCCACTCTTTTCCTGCGAATGTAGAGCTGATCCCGCCCACCCCTTCCTTGAGCTCTACCCTTGTCCTGTGAATGTAGAGCTTTCCCCACCAACTCCTTTTGTGTGTTTTACTTTTTTCCTGTGAATGTAGCACTTGCCCCACCCACTCCTTTCATTGCCCGCCCACTCCTTTCATGTGCTCTACTCTATTCCAGTGAATGTAGAGCTGGCCCTGCCCACCTCTTCTCTGTGCTTTACTTTTTTTCCCCTGTAAACAAAGAGCTGGTCCCACCCACAACATCCCTAGGCTCTACACTTTTCTTGTGAATCTAGAGCTGACCCAACCCTTTCCCTGAGCTCAACCTTTGATTTTGTGGATGTAGAGCTTGTTCCACCTACCCCTTCCCTTTGCTCTACTCTTTTCCTGTGAATGTAAAGCTGGCCCCACCCACTCCTCCTTCTCCACTGGGAAAGGGAGTGGGCAGGTCAGGTGATGTCTATGTGCAGAGGAAGAGAAACTCCTACTCTGCAGGCAGTGAGATTCTAATACTTCCTGCTTGCAAGCAAATGCTATGCAGCAAGAAGTTAAACCAATACAAATTGGCAGGAAGCACATTTGATTGGATGAGTTCCAATCTGCATACAGTTTACATTCAAACTGGAAATATTAGCATCTCATTAGCCATCTCTAATACAGCAAGTAACAGAGGAGGTAAACCGGACTGTCTTGTCTTCCCATTTGAATGATTACGGGTGTGGCTTGCACTTTGACGTATTCTGATGGATGTTGTTCACAGTGCTTAAAGGACATGAATCAATTAAACCGACTTTTAAAAAAAATATACTGTATGTTAGAGCACACATTACCACAAGTACTAGGAGCAATTTCTTTCCTCACACAGCTCTGCCTCTCTGCTGTAAAATCATCCCCATGCCTCCAGAAACAAAAGGTGCCTGTGAAGGGCTAGACCATGTTCCTGCAGAGGGGTATTGCTGTTAACTCCTCAGTGTATAGTTTAGTAATCACCTAGCTGAAAGAATCTTATTCAGATCAGGGCCGGATTTGTACTTTCCAGCGCCCTAGGCCGGCTGTCACCAACCGCACCCCCCCCCCCCCATTCTGTCCAACTCTGACTAGTTTGAACGGGCCCCCCTCTGTTTTGCTGCTTTGCCCCGTTCAACAAAGAAGCAGTGCATGCTCTGTCCACTCCATGTAATTTTGCGCTCCAGCCTGGATGCACAGCAGCCGATAGTGTTCTGGGCTTGCATACTTCAGAAATGATGCTCATGTATGAGCAGCACTTGGCAAGTACGCATCCCATAACACTCCCAGCCTCGGCTGCTGTGCACATCCGTACAGGAGTGCAAAATTACAAGAAGCCCCAGTGGACAGCGCTGCTTCTTTGTCCTCTGTGCTACTTGCTGCCGTCAGAGCCACAAATAGGGGACATTGTAGCGTAATGGAGAAAAGCCCATCCAAACCAGAGAACAGGTAAGTATCAGGATCCGACACTACACACACTGGCATAGATGTAGAGTAATGCTAGGTACACATGATGCAATTTTCTGACAGATTTACTGTCAGGTTGATTATTTCCATCATGTCTGATCTAATTTAAATTTTTCGATCAATTTGCTGTTCACTTCTATGAAAAATCATTCAGAAAATTGATTGGAAAGCAGATTGGACATGTTGGAAATAGTCGATCTGACAGTAAAGCTGAAAATTGCATTGTGGGTACCCAGCATAAGCTCAGGTGTACTTTACACAGTGACAATTTAGCACTTAAAGAGACTCTGAAGCGAGAATAAATCTCGCTTCAGAGCTCATAGTTAGCAGGGGCATGTGTGCCCCTGCTAAAACGCCTCTATCCCGCGGCTAAACGGGGGTCCCTCCCTTCACCCCCAACCCCCCCCCCCCCCTGCAAAATCAACGACCAACTTGGACGTAAATTTTGCTCTTCCTGGAGGCAGGGCTAACTGCTGCAGCCCTGCCTCTCAGCGTGTCTATCAGACGCGCATCGCCACCTCTCCCAGTGAAGGAAGACTGAGAGGGGCGGGGGAGAGGCGGAGGTACACGTCTGACAGACGCGCGTGGGGCAGGGCTGCGGCGGTTAGCCCTGCCCCAATGCGGAAGCGCTCCCCCGCTGCACAGAGGGGATTTGGGGGATCAGGGACCCCCGTTAAGCCGCGGGATAGCGGCGTTTTAGCAGGGGCACACATGCCCCTGCTATCTATGAGGTCTGAAGCGAGATTTATTCTCGCTTCAGACTCTCTTTAAGACAGATCTTAAAATCAGTCAGCAGGAAGTTTTGTAACAGAATAACACTTTTTATTGGCTAACCAAAAGAAAAACAGTGAGCCTTTGGTTAATGAGCCTTCACACTTTGTTACTGTATACAAGATGTTAGGGCACACAGCTATATATACAGTCCGCAGGAGATGCGTTGATTGTTTTGTAAATATAAATAAATGTAACACAGTTGTCATTTTGTTTCAAAACATCCTGCTTTCACTGATGGTCAACACAGTACTTTGCTGGCAAAAAAAGCCAGGAAAGAGTTAAACTGTACCACAAAGAATGTTGTTGTCATTCTCTAGGGAAAAAAAGCCATAAATTTAACAGATCTGAGGTCTTTAACAGCACTGACCTACTAGTAATAAACTAACATCAGTCAGGGAGAAGGGAGAGCTGCTAATTCCTGCCCGTGAATGCGAGCTGCATGAAAAAAACTAATCGGAACTCAAGAGTTCTGCTACTTGAGCCCATATATTTTTCTTCTCACATCAGATTGTTTGTCCCCTCTCATCATACAGGTGACAGCAGATGCTGACTGCCATAACACACACTTTGCACAAGTAAGAGAGATGCAGGGATCTCTGGAATTCAGGCAGACCAGAGCAAAGCAGGAGAGGTGATTTACTTTGACATGTGACCTCTTATCTCTCCAAGTCCTGCGCCCTGCAGATTTTTATCGCTCTAGGCAATGGCCTCTGTGACCTTCCCAGAAATCCGGCCCTGATTCAGATGGTGATAAGGGGTTTACTTTCCAGCAATGTTTGTTTATTGCCTTCACTTATCTGACTGTGTAGAAAGATATTATCAGAATATCTTTATCAATGTTTCCCCCTTCCCAGCATGGACAGCACTGAGCAGCCAGAGCTTTGTTATATACTGCAGAGAAGTGTTACATCTCAAGGAGTCAGTCAGGAGTGGTGTATACATACCTCCCTGACTGCTAGTTATATTCCAGCAATATTACAGCACATCTAGCTACCTGTTGCCTCTTTTTCTAGCCTCCTCCTCAGACTCTCCTGTATGCTGTGAGGCGAACACAGTGAAGTATTTGTGAGCTGTGTTAGGCGTGAAGGATGATTTGAAAGCAGACAGAGAGAACTGGGCGAATAAATACTAAAAAAAGCAGAAGCAACCATGATAATAATCGTGAAAAGATGTAAAGAACGGCTAATTACATTTAATATACTAAATACAACCTAAAAAGGAAAACATTGAAATCCTGTCAGTGGAAAATGTAATAAAGCTTAACGTACATGTGACTTTCTAAGATCTATATTTAAAAATACTCCTGCATTATTAACTGTCTGAGTGATAATTAGGTTGTGTTGCCGATTGTAGGGAATAAAGATACCCCAAGCCTATTAGGAAGAAATGGTGCAGCGTAGTGTTAAGCCGGAGCGGATGATAATATTTTGCTGCTGTCGGATCTTCTCTCCTTCATGCCGCTCCTCTCAGATGAATCTTGTGTACTGATCTTTTGACACCAAGAAGTATAAATTTCTCTCCCTTTGGGGAAATTCTCTGGAGACACATCCGTATTTAATGACTGCAAATAGATGTTCTGTGCCAGTGTTTCCAACAGTCAGCGCTTCTGACACCAGAAAAAAAAGGGGAAAAGTATACTAAAAAAAAGTTTCTCTACTTACTAGAACAGGCAAGGAAGGAAGTTCATAATTGGTATCGCCATCCCTTTCCTCTCCTGACATAGCGAACACCCTGACCTCGCGGTGAGGGAGCTCTGCCTGGTGAGAGCAGTTACACTTGCTGGATTTGGGCAACTCATCAAGATTCAAAGTGCAAAGTGGCACCTATGCTAAGAAAAAGTAGAGCTCTGCTGGCGGGTGCAGTCTTGGCAGGGTCTTTCCAATTTATAAGTATGTCTATGTGCGGACATGGCCCAGAGGGATTGGAACCCAGCATTGAGGTTTCAGCTACGCAATTGGTAACTGTATCCTATTAGCTGGGCAACAGTGTTTTGCCAGAATGTGGCTCATTACAAAAAAAACACTTAAATTTTACCTCTTCTTTTTACATTTTAAAGTTTAGCAGAGGCTTTTTACCCTACTTCCACAGCCTGTCCAATCACATACATTTCAGGCAGATAAGGACTGAAGTAATTATATTATTGCACACAGTAGCCGAAGCTTTTATTGGGGGGAGGCAACATTCTACACCGTGCTTCAAAGACTTTAGAGAAGTCACAGATGCTATCTTCACACCTGTCCCTAGATAAATAATGGGCAGTTAGAAGGGGAGGGGGGACATGGCAGTTCCTATTGTTATTAGAAGCCAGGAAAGAAAAGTGGCACTTTTTAATGAAACCCTCCCCCTTCTCAAAGCCTAACCCTAACCTTAATGCTAACCACTATATGACTAGCCCCTCCTCCCTAATGCCCAGGGCTGCCATGAGAAATTTCTGGGCCTTATACTGGGCAAACCTACTGGGCCCCTCCCACTCCCCTCTGGCCCCACACCCCAAAACCCAATCTACGGAAAAAAAGCTCCAAAAACATAAAATAGGTCAGTATTTCCCTGTACAGGAAACATAATTAGTCAGCACATTCTTCAAAGATATTTAGGTAGCATTTCACATCAGTAGGCTGGGATTCCTCAAACATCATTATTTCCCCACCCTAAACTACTAAACATAAATAGGCATAGGAGTAGCCACCTCCCAAATAAAACACCAAACATAATTAGGCAGAGTAGCCCCATAGATCCCCAAACATAATGCCTTTTAGTCTGCAGCCTGACCTAATAGTGCCTTTTACCTCTGATAGTTTTTCCTGGTGCTTTAGGGATCTATCTCATTCCTTATAGTATTCCCTGGTCTTCTTGTGGTCCATCTCCTTCCTTATAGTATTCCCTGGTGTTCTTGTGGTCCATCTCCTTCCTTATAGTATTCCCTGGTGTTCTTGTGGTCCATTTATTCCCTGGTGTTCTTGTGGTCCATCTCCTTCCTCATAGTATTCCCTGGTGATCTTGTGGTCCATCTCCTTCCTTATAGTATTCCCTGATGTTCTTGTGGTCCATCTACTTCCTTATAGTATTCCCTAATGTTCTTGTGGTCCATTTATTCCCTGGTGTTCTTGTGGTCCATCTCCTTCCTTATAGTATTCCCTGGTGTTCTTGTGGCCCATCTCCTTGGTTATAGTATTCCCTGGTGTTCTTGTGGTCCATCTCCTTGCTTATAATATTCCCTAGTGTTCTTGTGGTCCATCTCCTTCCTTATAGTATTCCCTGGTGATCTTGTGGTCCATCTCCTTCCATATAGTGTAAGAGTGATCAGAGGCGCCAGCAGGATAAAGGTTCTAAAGGGCTTAAAATCCCTCAGGAGGTAGTGGTGGACTTACCTCCCCGAAGCAGACAAGATACCATCAGTTTTATGACAACAGGTTTATTAATATACTTCAAAACAAACAGTGCAACGTGTTTCACGGGTATGTCCCCGCTTCCTCAGGCAATAAACATATAGGTGTACACAGTATAGTCTCAAGGTCACGAATAGCGTGTTTATTGCCTGAGGAAGCGGGAACATACCCATGAAACGCGTTGTACTGTTTGTTTTGGAGTATATGAATAAATCTGTTGTCATAAAACTGACGGTATCTTGTCTGCTTCAGGGAGGCGAGTCCACCACCACCTCCTGAGGGATTTTAAGCCTTTTAGAACCTTTTATCCTGCTGGCGCCTCTGTTCACTCTTACATTATCAATATCCACCCCTGGTGGAGGGGTTGATCCCCATTTTTCCTTATCTACAGAGAGCGACTTTTAATCCTGAGTGAGGACAGATCTAATCTCCTCACCTGCCTGTACAGTGGTTGCCTATGCGGTAACCCACGTTTGTGAGTATATACATTATATACTTTTCATTTCCAACCCCTTGTTTTACATACTACACCATATTGGGCTCTATCCTTCCTTATAGTATTCCCTGGTATTCTTGTGGTCCATCTCCTTTCTTATAGTATTCCTTGGTCTTCTTGTGGTCCATCTCCTTCCTTATAGTATTCCCTGGTCTTCTTCTGGTCCATCTCCTTCCTTATAGTATTCCCTGGTCTTCTTGTGGTCCTCCATCTAATATAGATTTTCCTGTTAGTCTAATAATCCACAATTCTCCATATAGCTTTCCCTGGTAAACTATAAAGGTTTCCCTGTTACTCTAAAGGACCCCACTCTTCAATATAGGTTTCCCTGGCTGTCTGGTGGTTATTCCTCTCGCTCACAGTATTCTCTGGTGGTCCTCTTCCTGCCTTACAGTAGAGTCTGGTGGTCTAGTGATGTTTATATTTTTTTAGTAATTATTTTATTCTCTATTGTATTCCCTATGCATTTTAATGGGAAGCATGAGGAAAAAAAAACATTATTTCTATCCACTACAGTTTTAAAATAAACAATGCTACCGTAGCTAAAACCCACATATTTTATTTGCCTACGTGTCCTGTTATACCAACATTTAAATTATGTCCCTAGTGCAATGTATGGAGATAATATATTATTTGGAAATAAAAGTTTATTTTTCTGTGTTGTGTTGATTTGTTTTCTTATTGTATCCCAGCAATAATTGCATATTTTATTTATAAAAAATATCAGTAATATACCTTCATGGCAAATATATTTTTATGTATTATATTTTAAGTTCTGTCACTTTGGTTTCTTTTTACAAGCTTTTTATTTTGGTACAGAAAATATGAAAATAAACATTTTATTGCTTTAGATTTAGTTTGTCACTAAAAGGAATTCACGAGACATAGGCCTCAACACTAAAACCCCCTAAAAACTATTGTACTATTCTACAACTTATCACACTCAAAATAATTCCAAATATCTCTCAGTTGATAGCTAGTTGGGCATCTAGTAGGACACTAATCGGAGTGAGCATGTGGCTTTGTACAGGTCATTTTCCGCAAAGTATATTAGTATCATACTTAGTTTGCATAGCCCCAGAAGAGTCTGAACAGAAAATGGCTACAAATGTCACCATTATTGAAAGCTAACAACCAGGGCTATTCAAAAGTGGGTGTTTTTTAAGTTTCTAACTTGAGTAGTTTTGCTGAAACTTTCCCAAGTTTGTTCATAAGCTGCTTTTTGTATTTGTTGTCTCCGGCGCCCAAACTTACTGTTATAGCCGATATTAGCTGCGTTTTACATGGGTGTCTATGGCAGCACCCAAATTTATCAGTGCGCACAGCACCCATATTTACATGAGCCCTCACAGCAGCTCCTGTCACCTTCATAACACAAATCTGAGGTAAAAACAAACTGCTTTGAGAGAGGCACAGTGAGGGAGAGGCCACACTTGTGTCTGCAGAAAACACCTGCATTTTCCCAACGATAATTTTTGGCATCCTTTGCGCATTGTTGTGTGCGCATCGTCCACCATAGACTGCATGCACCTGCTAGAAGTCTATGGTAATCTGGTAATCTTTCCCGCATTGCGGCGGGAAATCATTTTTTTTGTTCCACGCACATATATTGGCCAGAAAACACGCGGGTCGCTGTTGGAAAAGCATTATGTAAGATTTCGCATTGTGCGAAATTGGACATGCTTTTCAGCAAAGCCTTACTATTTACCTAACATTGTTACTTGTTTTTATGAATGATGACTGTTACTAGCTGCAATAGTCATCATTCAAGTAAAAGCTAAGTACTCACGCGAAGATGGATCAGGGATCATCAGCTACCAGCGTTCCCTGATCCACCATCACTAACATGGCAACGATGGCGTGAACAATCGTTTAAACGATCGTGGTAAAATTATCACACTGGCAATGGGGATCTGAGTGATCGCTCGGTAATCTCTCCTGACAGTCGTAATTTCCGCTCTGTGTACGGACCTTCAGAAACACTGATTGGTTCAGGGACCCCATGATCCCTTGCACCAATCATTGCTGCCTGAGGGGACATGAACACTTTTTTTTTTTTTTACTATTTTTTATTTTAAACATTTTTTTTTACTATTTTGTTTATCAATGATCACTAATACTAGGAGTAATAGTTATCATTATGTGATTGGGAGGACGCTGATGGGTCAAGGGATCACATGATACCTAGGCTTAGGCCAATCACTGCAGCCACAGGGGTCAAAGGATCACATGATCCCTTTGAGCAGTCAGTGGTGCAGTGCAGGTCACGTGCACACGCGCATGATCATTACAGGAAGGATGTACTTCCTGTGTACATTTAACAATGATGGCTGTTACTCTTTGTTTCAGTGATCATTGCGTGTTAAAGGGGCACCAATCGGATTCATGGACCTCATGGTCACTTCCACCTGCAATCGGCCACGGCGAGGGTTTTCTCTTGGGTGTAGCTCCTACATCCAGGCGGCATGAGTGACCGCCTTTTTGGACGTAGGAGGAACAGTACTAAAAATAACGTAATGAATAAAATAGCTTATTTTTTTTTTTACAATATTACTAATTATTTAGTCAATGTTTGTCCATTGTAGAATATTTCCTTACCCTGATTTACATTCTGAAATGTATCACTGGTGGGGACATCTTTAGTCCTGTCATGTGCAGCTCTGCAAAATGTTTGTTTACTGAGAGTTTTAAAGCCAGTACAAATGATACCTGGTCTCCAAGGAATGCTCTGGGGGCAGAATTATGCATAGTTAAGGCTAAGCATCACTGGTAGAGTAGGGGTACATACCAGTAAACAGCAATATATGGATATAGGAAGTGTTTCTAATGCTGAAAATCAGGAAAATTACCATAAAACTGATATCCTGAATAATGTTCTGCATTCAACTATGTCACTAAAGTGCTACTTTAAAGAGACACTGAAGTGGAAAAAATTATGATATAATGATTTGTATGTGTAGTACAGCTAAGAAAGAAAACATAAGGAGCAAAGGTATGAGTCTAATATTGTTTCCAGTACAGGAAGAGTTAAGAAACTCCAGTTGTTATCTATGCAAAAGAGCCACTGAGCACCACGACTTTCAAAGTCGCAGAGAGCTTTGTGTTCTGAGGTTTGTTATCTCAAGTGCCTGGCTCTGTATTGTTTTTTTCTTCTGCAGAGAACAGTTCAAAAGCTTACTAGCATGCTCTGTAAAATCATTTAGAATGCTGTGTAGTGTGTAAACTGCAAATATTAGAGAATGATGCAATGTTATATAAAAAAACACTATATAACTGAAAATAAAAATATGAGAATATTTCCTTTGCTACTAATGTTCTAATAATTATCTGTAATACACAAACAATTCATAATATCATAACTTTTTTTTTCACTTCAGTGTCTCTTTAAGCCATCTGACTTTAATACATTTAGTTTTTTCTTCTGTCTGTTCCAGGCCAGAAATTGACAGTGACTGGGCCTCCATAACAGAGCAGGTCCAGATGGACTCCATGGTCCTGAAGGGTCTGATTCCCGATACGAAGTACCAGTTTGCAGTCAGAGCAGGGAATTCCTTCGGACCGAGTTTGCTCAGCACTCCGAGCGAAGTTATCAGGACGTTTCGTAAGTAGAGAACCACAAAACAATTTTTTAAGGGACATTTGTTAGTTGCAGCTGGCAGAAGATTCACTTTTGAAGCATCAAATAGCTTCTGGCTAGATTCAGCTCCCACGTTGTGTAGGGCCCTGGCTGGAGATGATTAAATCTGAGCTATTGGTAATATTCTCAGCTCTTCACAACACATTCTAATCCTTCAGAAGCTCTCCCTCCTGGGGCTTACATTCACACTTCTATTTGGATCACTGGCCACTGCTGTTGTCACCCTTTGCATTATTAATGGCTGGAATCACACTGTGCAGAACAACATTAGGGACAGTCAGGGCTTGAAATTGGATGGTCTTTCACTGTGAACTGCTAACATTTAACCTGACCGCTATTGAAGTATTGGAATGTGTCTGTGACCTTAAGAACATCATTGTGCTGTAATAAGCCAACTTTCCGGTGACTGGTTCCGTCATTTAAAGGGCCACCGCATTTTGAATCGTTACATTAGTGCAACTTTTTATTATCATTATAATTTAGTATTTCTATAGCGCCGACTTCTTCCGCAGAGCTGTACAGAGTATACAGTATATTGTCTTGTCACTTAACTGTCCCTCAGAGGAGCTCACAATCTAATCCCTTCCATAGTCATATGTGTATGTATGTATCATGTAGTGTATGTATCGTAGTCTAGGGCCAATTTAGAGGGAAGCCAATTAACTGATCTGTATGTTTTTGGTATGTGGGAGAAAACCGGAGTGCCTGGAGGAAACCCACGCAGACACAGGGAGAACATACAAACTGTGTGCAGATAGTGCCGTGGCTGGGATTCAAACCACGTAGCCAGTAGTGCAAGGCAAAAGTGCAAACCTCTATGCTACGGTGCTGTCCAACTTTCCAGGTTCATGCACACCCTGTGCCGTATTATTTCTATTATTTTATGTACTGTATTAAGTTTGTATGGATTGAGTTAAACCCTCATTCCACTGAAAATCAACTTCCTGGGGCCTAATCTTATGTCAATCACTTCCTGCCTAAACTCCTCCTTCTGACTCTAACAAATAAAACCAAACTCCCTTTCCCCTTGACTTCAAGCAAACCTGTAACGCTTGGTGGTGTATCCTCCACGGTCAGTGCGCAATGCACACCCTGACGTGAAGGAGACATGCACGCAAGCGTATAGCAAGGAACAAGGATTTCCCCAGTTATAGTACAAACGCACTGGTGGAGGAGAGGACTGACTCCAGTAGGAGATGTGGTGCCCAGAGCTGGCGTAGTTCCGAGCAACCACAAACTACACTTAAAGGTTGCTCAGCGTAAAAGCATCGCTGAGCGTTCTTAACCAGAGAGAAAAGGACAGGCTGACAGAATGAACGCTTGCTAATCTAGGCACTCCTCAGTGACAGCAAGCATTCACAAACAGGACAGACTGGAACGAAGCAGCCGATCGCGACCGCAGTGATGGCTTATCTCGCAAGAACAGGACTGGAAGGATGACGCAAGACTAACAAAATAACAAATCTAACTGAGATACGAATATACTGGCGAACCAATATATATGCACGTATCAGGAACTAACTACGGTCCCGAAGGACACACATAAACAATGACTGAGACAAACGGAATGAACACTTGCTAACCCAGTCACTCCTCAGTCCTAGCAAACTTATATGCTTCAAGGGGTATTTGAAATATGTTACTATAGAGCAGCCCATCTCCGGCAGTTTCAATGAAACAAAATCAACAACATGCAGAAACCAGGCATTATAAGATTTGAAGACCCTGGGAGACCAACATAGAGAACTTCACCTCTTATCTCCCTTCACCCAGTTGAACCATCTTAACCATACCTTCTATGCAATGAGGTGGGGCCCTTCCCATGGGGCTTTGCATTTTATCATAAGGACCAGATAACTCTCCACGACTTCTTCCTACGTTTGCCAAACGCTTTGACCTGCATGCCCCACCTATTGTTTTTCTTGTTTTCGTTGCTGTTTATAGCAGTATTCTCTTCTGATGCTAGTTCGAGTATATTAGTGCGGCTCAAGCTTGTAGAATTGTCCTGACATTCAGAGTCATGTGATCTAGCATATTTAGGGGCATCCCCGTAGCCCCAGGCAGGATTTGTTTATTTTCTCTTCTGTTTATATAATGACAGGATATAACTCTGCTTAGAAGTCATTAGTAGAAAGAGGGGTAGAATACTTTTAGGTTGTGTGTGACTTTCTCCTAGTACAGGATGCTAGCATCATTATTTATATGTTTCTAATTATTCCTTAAAGGGGCACTATGGCGAAAATTTGTAAAATGTAAAATATGTGCAATCATAAACAAATAAGAAGTACGTTTTTTTCCAGAGTAAAATGAGACATAAATTACTTTTCTCCTATGTTCCTGTCACTTACAGTAGGAAGTAGAAATCTGAGAGAAGTGACAGGTTTTGGACTAGTCCATCTCTTCATAGGGGGTTCTCAGCATGGCTTTTATTCTTTATTAAGATATTACCTAAATAGGATTTAAACAATGATGCTGGCCAGCCTCCCTGCTCACTACACAATTTGTTGGCAGTTGGACAGAGCAACTGCCATTCACTAAGTGCTTTTGAAAATATATAAATCCCTGAGAATCCCCTATGAAGACATGGACTAGTCCAAAGCCTGTCACTTCTGTCAGATTTCTACTTCCTACTGTAAGTGACAGCAACATAGAAGAAAAGTAATTTATGGCTCATTTTACTCTGGAAAAATTTACTTCTTATTTGTCTATGTTTGCACATATTTTAAAGTTTTTCGCTGAAGTGCCCCTTTAACTGTTGATATGTTTGGAGGAACTTGCTTCTACTGGTGTCCATGCTCCTTTTTGTTTGTGCACAATGATCCTGCATAAAACCCATGTATTGTTTTAAGCTATACTTGAGGAGAAACAAGAAGATCCGGGCACCAGATGAGTATGCAAAGGTTCCACCGCTTTATTTCATCCCCAGACAAGACAAGATACAGAGGAAGTGTCAGCTTGCGAAACAGCTGTCAGAATGTTGCTACTATGTGTATTTTGTCTTGTCTGGGGATGAAATAAAATGGTGGAACCTTTACATACTCATCTTGTGTCAGGATCTTCTTGTTTCTCCTCAAGTATATATTAGTGCCTACTCTTTGGTTGAACAGTGAGTACTCCACCTGACCCCCAGAGGCCTGTCAGTCTAGCGTCTTGTGCTGATCTATCCCTCTTCAAGTGCAATTGTTTTAAGCTGTTGTCTATGCTGCATTCTTTGTACCCAATAAAAATCAATGTTACAAGTAAATACCCCTCTTAAGCCCCATCTACACGTTACGATTCTTTGTACGATTCAATTACGATTCTATTTACGATTCGATTAAATCCGACATGTCCGATCGGGATTCGATTCGATGCAATTCAATTTGCCATTGTTTTGCAATTGCAAATCGAACTGAATCGAATCGAATCCCGATCGGACATGTCGGATTTAATCGAATCGTAAATAGAATCGTAATCAAATCGTACAAAGAATCGTAACGTGTAGATTGGGCTTTAGGAAGGTACTTGGCCAGAGTCATTAAAGCGGACCCAAACTCTAGTAAAACTATCACAATGAAAAGTCTTTGCTTCACATTCAGTTGCTGAAGAAATTCACTTCTTTGTGCTGTGTTTGTTTAGGCAGGTTAATGTGTGTAATTAGTTCTTATCAGCAGCTGTAAAAAGAGTGCAGGAGAGCCAAGGCAGCTCACCTTATAGTTATTATTATTATTATTATTATTATTTATTGTATTTATAAAGCGCCAACATATTACGCAGCGCTGGACAATAAATATATACAATGATACAAGGATGACATACATAGGGTTATACACATAGAACAAAGTTATACATACAAATTGTACAAAATACATGATCATGCAATATGGGCTGGTTAGGTAGGCCCAGTAATACAAGTACAGGCTGTCATAGGACAGGAGCACATGATCCTGTAGATTACACTAGGGAGTGGAGGACCCTGCCAGAGGCTTACAATCTAAAGGACTGTTAACACTGAGACTTATCCCTTTCGGTGCCTTCTGCAAACGTGAAGCTTCTGGCTTTTTTTTTTTAGGATTTTCATAAATTTCAATATTTTTTTTTCCATAAAGGTTATCATGCTGTGGCTAATATTTTATAGCAGAGAGGAAGTTCTGAGTTTAGTTGCACTTTAATAATGGTGTACATACTACAATAATATAGAGATACACTGTATATTACTATGTAACTATACTGTAGTTGCCATAAAACCACTCAATTCAGGTCACTAACTGTCCCTGAGTTGGACTAAAGGTGCGTACACACGCACTATCAGCAACAACGACAGGTCCGCCGGACCCTCCCGCTGGGCGGACGGTCAGCCGACAGTAGCGCGTGTGTACGCGCTGTCCGTGGATTGATAAGGCTGTTTCTGAACAGTCCGCTGAGCGGATCGTTCAGAAGCAGCCTTATCAGTCCGCTGACAGCGCGTACACACGCGCTACTGTCGGCCCAGCGGGAGGGTCTGGTGGACCCGTCGTTGCCGCTGGTAGTGCGTGTGTACGCACCTTTACTACCGAATGTCTCCATCACAGACTCTGTATCTCTGTATATATTTATGTGTGTGTGTTTCTTTTTTCTTGCTTTTTTTTTTTCCTTTTTACTCTTTCCAACATATAATTTAATTTTATTGCTTTTGGCCAGGATAGTAACTGGGCTATTGATAGAAGTGATGTTGTGTATGCCAAGTGTGTTAGCAGACAAGGATGTGCTGGTCTCTCAATATTCTGCAGTTCATTCCCTGCTGAGTGTTACTGGATTCCTGGATAGCAGAAGACATAGTCATTACCATGTATGGTCAGCCAGAAAAGGGATTTTATCCCCCCCACCCACTTGGACAAGAACAACTTGTCGTTTTTTTGCTATTAATATTTACTTCATTATGCTGAGATCTAAAATAAGTACCAGTGTGTGTAGTGTGTGTATAATGTACTTGGGTGAACAGAGAGTCTATTAGCATAGCATAGCAAACTCATCAGAAGGTTTGTGTGGGTAGTGTTGCAGTTCGATGCTCCATCTCCATCACACCACAGCGCTAAAAACGTAATTCATATGACCCTGTTGCAGATTCGCCGACAGAGTCACATTCATAGCACCGCCCCCCCGCACACCCTTTGCCACCCGTTGCCACCACTCGCCCAGTGACGTACTTCCTGCTGGACAGGAAGTATGTCACTGGGACACCCGGGTTCCCCATCGTAAATGCATTGTTTTATGCATCCGCGCCACACTGCCGCCACCAACATATTTAAATTGGTAGCCTCCATATTCTTCTCACTTCAGTTGTCCTTTAAGCCTGACTTAATGAGCTGCATGCTGCATACTTGTTTCTGATGTGTGATACAGACTCTACTGATGCCAGAGAGAGTAGCAGGACTGCCAGGTAACTGGTATTGTTTAAATATGGCAGACTCCTTATCCCTCTCACGCCAGATTATAGATTTTTCAGTTTGATTCCTGGCCGATTTTATCACTTTGATAGAATCTGGCAGAAATCTATGCCCCTACATGCAAGATTGGTTGTAATTTCGAAAGATATTTACCAACACTCGATCACAATTATCACTTGGACTGGATGGAAAATCTCGGTTGATTGGGGGCTGGGCAGTAGTGGCTGTAGATCAGTTTTCATTACATTTCACAGCGATATCTATTGAAAATCTATGTGCTGTGTGTGGAAGGAAAATATTCCTCTCTGATCACAATCCAAATGGAGAGGGTTGCAATCTATTTGCCACATCGGGTGGCAAGCTACTAGTGCAGGCATGGGCAAACTTGGCCCTCCAGCTGTTAAGGAACTACAAATCCCACAATGCATTGCACGAGTCTGACAGCCACAGTCATGACCTATAAAGGCAAATGCATTGTGGGATTTGTAGTTCCTTAACAGCTGGCGGACAAGTTTGCCCATGCCTGTACTAGTGTGCGGCTAGCTTCAGGCTAGGTGCACACTTAGCAGAAACGCAAGCGTTGTACAAAACGCTGCATTTTTGCCGCTAATAGAAGTCTATGAAAAAACGCATCTAAAAAACGCATATGCGTTTGTATACGTGCGTTTTTAAAAATGCTGGTTTTGTTGCATAATGTTCAAAAACGTATCAAAAACGCACATAATGAAAGTCAATGGAAACACAATGTATTGCGTTTTTCATGCGGTTTTATATGCTTTTTTTTATTGTTTTGTGATGTATTTCCACTTCCTGTTGTGTTCCTAGTGATTTGCATAAAACGCAATGTAAAAAATGCATTGAAAATGCATACAAAGCGCATATGCATTTTGTATATGCGAACCACAAATGCGTAAGAACGCACGCAAAATAAATTTGCATAAAAAAAACACAAACGCACTAAAAACGCAGACGCAAAAAAACGCACATAACAGAAAACGCAACCTTTCACG
The DNA here is from genome assembly GCF_040937935.1 of Hyperolius riggenbachi. Taxonomy (NCBI): domain Eukaryota; kingdom Metazoa; phylum Chordata; class Amphibia; order Anura; family Hyperoliidae; genus Hyperolius; species Hyperolius riggenbachi. The sequence goes on along the minus strand of NC_090646.1, from coordinate 617,046,344 downwards.
CTCTGTTATGTGTGCACCCTGCCTCAGTGTTGCCGGTTAGGGTGAGGTGCCAACATTGGGAGGGTTAGTGTGACAGGTGATAATGGAGAAAGTTAGTATTTACTTGCTGTGGGTAGGAGATTAAAGAGAAACTCCAACCAAAAATTGAACTTTATCCCAATCAGTAGCTGATACCCCCTTTCCCATGAGAAATCTATTCCTTTTCACAAGCAGACCATCAGGGGGCGCTGTATGACTGATAATGTGTTGAAACCCCTCCCACAAGTAACCCCTCCCACAAGAAAAGTTCGAACTTTTGTGGGAAATAGCTGTTTACAGCTGTTTCCAACTGCCAAAAACCATGCAGCAGCTACATCACCTGCCCACAGTAAAATGTTCACTGGAGTTCCTCTTTAAAGAGAAACTCCGACCAAGAATTGAACTTAATCCCAATCAGTAGCTGATACCCCCTTTTACATGAGAAATCTATTCCTTTTCACAAACAGACCATCAGGGGGAGCTGTATGGCTGATATTGTGGTGAAACCCCTCCCACAAGAAGCTCTGAGTACCAAGGTACTTCTGGCAGTTTCCTGTCTGTGAACCTAGTTCCCTTGTGGGAAATAGCTGTTTACAGCTGTTTCCAACTGCCAAAACAGCATACAGCAGCTACATCACTTGCCAGCAGTAAAAATGTCACCATGTGATAAATGTCAGAATATAAATCGGGTTTAAAAGATTTTACAATGGGCAAACACTGACTAAATCATTTATACATAATTATTGTAAAAATTAAGCACTTTTTTATTACATTATTTTCACTGGAGTTCCTCTTTAAGTGTTATGAAGGAGATTACATTAGAGAGGAGGTTAGTTCAAATCAAATCAAATATAGCTTTATTGGCATGACCAAGATTCATACAGGTATTGCCAAAGCAAGGGGAAAAGGGGGACATGGAAGGGGGGTGGGGTAGGGGGACAATGGCTAAGCAGCCTGTGGACATTTTTAGGTTTACAGTTCCGTTATGCTCCTCTCAGTCTGTGGCATGCTGTGACATAGCGCACAGCGATTGTCACTGTGGATTCCTCTTCTCCCAGTAGGATATATGTTTTTCTCTCATTTTCTAACGTGAGAAAGTCTGGGAATAGTTTCAACAATTTCTTAAAGTAAGTTTCCCTGGTTGCAGTACTAGGTTAGTACTACGCATCAGGAAGAGGAATACGTCATCAGGCAACATGAATGCAGTATTGAGTTAAGTGAACGAAAGGGAAGTACAAGTGTGGAATTACCCAGTGAAAACCGCAGCTCAATATATCATTAAGCACAAGAGTATAATGAAGATGTTTTTTTAACACAATATAATTCATGAGAAAAGCAGACTATCCATCTTAAAGCAGACCTCCGTTGTAAAAATAAAATGCTCACTGCTGACACAGGCGGCAGAAGTTATTACAGAGTAGCAGGAAAAAATGTCCAAAATCTGACCACCTGTGCCATACAACCCATGATTTGTTGGCTAGCCACGCTGACCCTTTAAAAACCTGCCATGGTAGTTTTCTTCCTTTGCAATGACTGCTAAGAGATTATGTCATCAATGGGTGGGAGGAGCCTCATAGTGTTTCCTGAGAGGTGCTCTGCTTCTTCCTGTGCCCCTGAACAAGCCTGTCTCAGAGAGGGGTGGTAAAGAGAGAAGTGGTGCAGTGCCAGCCACAGCACGTTTCATTCCAGAGCCGCTACAGAGCTTACCTGCTGCTCAGCCATTGCTGCATTGGGGAAAAAAAGAGGGGGAACCAGGGCCGGATTTACCATAAGGCACTGTAGGCATGTGCCTACAGGCGCCTGATGATGGAAAGGCGGTCCACTACTTCTCAAGTGCCTCCCTCCTTCCCTATGGAGAGTCCCTAAATGAGAGGTTACTCCCCCAGTTCAGTAGCCGGGGGGGGGGGGGAATGGGGTTGGACGAGCAGTAAAAAAGGGCGCCAGCAGGTAGCGGACGAAAAGGGCGTCACCATTCACTCCCATAATAAATATCGTGTAATGGGCGCCGAACAGGAAAAAAGGGCGCTGGAGATTGTTAGCGTTTTATAACTGCGCCCCAGAGATTATTAACATTTTATAACTGCGCCCGTGACGAATAACGTTTACAAATATACTAAACATATCTATCGTATTTAACTAGCATTATTTAAAATTTGATCAATTACTGTTTGGAAAACATTATTATCCACTTAATAAAGTGATCAGTAAGTAAATCGTAATATATTTTTTACAATCACCATTTGTAAAACATTATTATCCACACAATAAAGCGATCACTAAGTGGGGTCTTAGGTTTAGGCACCACCAGGGGGGTCTTAGGGTTAGGCACCACCAGGGGGGTCTTAGGTTTAGGTACCATCAGGGGGGGTCTTAGGGTTAGGCACCACCAGGGGGTGGTTAGGGTTAGGTACCATCAGGGTGGTGGTTAGGGATAGGCACCACCAGGGGGTGGTTAGGGTTAGGCACCACCAGGGGGGTGGTTAGGGTTAGGCACCACCAGGGGGGGGGTTAGGGTTAGGCACCACCAGGGGGGTGGTCAGGGTTAGGCACCTCCAGGGGGGTGGTTAGGGTTAGGCACCACCAGGGGGGGGGGGTGGTTAGGATTAGGCACCACCAGGGGGGTCTTAGGGTTAGGCACCATCAGGGAGGCTTAGGGGTTAGGGATAGGTACAGGGAGGGTTCTGTGGGAGAGTAGGGCTAGGTTTAGTTGTAGTAAAATGTTAGTAATATTTACTAATGTTTTACTACAGTTATTTTTCATTGTTACAAACAATATTTTCAGATTTTATTACATGAAGAAACGATAAATGAAGGTTATACACAATATTATACAATTATAATTATCATACATATATTATCGTTTTTTAACAAACGTAATTATGTTTCACTTTCAAAACAGGAAGATTATCGTATTCACAATTTGCGATTTTCTAGGTATTATTAAAGGTTTTCAATTTGTAAAACATTATAAACAAAATACAACACAATATTTTTTATAAACGTTATTGCCACTTATCGTTTACACCCTGCGCCCTTTTTTCCCGACGTTCTTTTTGCATGTATGCCGGCGAGGGTTTGTAGGTTCGTGGAGGGCATCTGTGCCTATAGGCTCCTCTCCTGTGATGTTAATGCGGACCTAGGGGGAAAAGTTATAGTAAGTGTCATTCTTTGGAATTTACAGCAGATTTCCACCTTAACACAACATATGTAAAAAAAAAACATGTTTTTGATAGCAGAAATATGTTTTCAGCAAACTTTCAAAGCATTTTTATAAGCGAGGGAAAGTCTGTATTCTGAGCATATCTGGAATAAGTGATATAACTAGTGGAGGTGGTTTTACTGAAGACATCCTGGCATTCTCCTACATGTGTGGATGCTTTCAGGTGTGCTCAGACCCCCCCCCCCCATACCTTCTCCAAGACAACGGCTGCAGCACAGTGCCATGTACTGAGCCAAGTGAATTCCCTGTGGGCGGGAGGCAGCTTGGAGCGCTCCCCGCATGAGTCAGACATGCATGAGCTGAAAAAAGCGGGAGAAATATTAATATTTATTGGTATATTTAGAACTGTGCCTGAAATTGGGTCTCTGGCTGAAACATTTCTCTAGCATTGGATATGGGCGAAAGGTTAGAATCCCCATGATTTTCTGTGGTCTTCTTGCACTTGCACTAGGTAAACCTAACCCTATTCACACACGGACCCCCTCTCTACCGATGCCTAAGGGCCCGTTACCATTACATAGCCGCATCGCACCGTGGGTGTCCTGCAACCAATGCATGGCAGTGGAAAAGTTTCCATTGCGTGTGGAGCGGTGCGGAGCGATCGGAGAATCTGCAGCATGCTGCAGATTCTCGCACGGCCGCATCCGCAAGCAGCCGCCCGAAGTTTCCTCTATACACTTCCACATCGGGAGATGCGGAAGTGACGCGATGCAGCGAGGTAGCCACATTTGCATCTTTTTATCAATGAAAAGGGCCCTAACCCTAGCTGACTCCCCACCGATGCCAACACTAACCGACCCACCACCCATGCTTAACCCTAACCGACCCACCACCCATGCTTAACCCTAACCGACCCACCACCCATGCTTAACCCTAACCGACTCACCACCCATGCTTAACCCTAACCGACCCACCACCCATGCTTAACCCTAACCAACCTACCACCCATGCTTAACCCTAACCGACTCACCACCCATGCTTAACCCTAACCGACCCACCACCCATGCTTAACCCTAACTGACCCACCGCCAGTGCTTAACCCTAACCGACCCATCACCAATGCCTAACCCTAGCTGACTCCTCACCAATGCCTGACACTAACCGACCCACCACCCATGCTTAACCCTAACCTACCCACCACCCATGCTTAACCCTAACTGATCCCTCCGCTCCACAAACCCACCAATACTTGTGCCACTATATACGTAAAATATAAGGCACTGCAGAAGATTAATTGTGGCTATAAAGGAAAATGTGGGCACCACAGTCTGCTATTTTATCAGGCATCTCTGGTGCCCAAATTTTATTTTCCACCTGTTGGGCAACCAAACTTTCATGTCACCTCCAGCACAGAATTTCCAGTTTGAGGAGAGAAGACACAGACACAGAACACACTTTTCTCAAAGCAGCCACTAGGGGCATGCTCAGTAGGCAGTAGCAGTGTCAGGGAGTCTTGCCCAAAGTCTCCTTACTGAATAGGTCCTGGCTTACTAAACAGGAAGAGCCAAGAATAAAACCCAGGTCTCCTGTGTCAGAGGCAGAGCCCTTAAACAGGACCTGAACTCAGAACTTCCTCTCTGCTCTAAAAGATACCCGACAGCATTATAACCTTGAAAGAAAAACATATTTTTGTTACAGCTGATACATATCCTGCAATAATTCTGCAGTGTGCCCACTTCCTGCTTTCATGGAAACAGACCTATTGTTAAGATCCTGTGTTTACAAGTTATCTTCTCTGCCATGGCAGAGGACATTTCCTGAGCTGACACAGCTGAGAGATCAAATTAAACTTGTGATTAGCCATAGATAAGGGGGAATTAGACAGGCATTACTCGCTAAATACATTCAGGCTAAATTCACAGTGGGACGTTGCGGGTTGATGCAACGTTAAAGTCGCAACGCAAACTTACAATGCAACGCGCCAAAAAAGTTGCAGCGCAGCTACAGTAGAGCATACAGGCAATGAAAAGTATGCATCCAAGTCATTACTGAGCATGTGCAAACAGTCCAACGCAGCTAATAACGTGTGTAACGCACAGCAGTACTTTCACTTAACGTGTGCACTGTGAATGGGGCATTGATTTGATTGAAAAAACCTCTGGGGATGGCGCCGCACCGGTAGCCACGGCCACAGGGCTCCGGCCTCTTCTTTCTTTTACTATCTCTTTCTCTCCCTGGTCCCCCCTGGTCTACAGGGGAGGATGCGGAGACACGGGAGAGGACACGCAGAGACATGCGGAGACTTGGGCTGGTTCGGGGCACGCGGTCTCGGATGCTGGCTGCGGGCCAATCAGCTGATCGGCTGTTCGGGGACCTCGTGCTCGCCGCACCTTCAGCACTGCCCGGCTCGATCCAGCCCTGCTCACCACCGTGCAAGGGAGCCATCCACCACTGCTGGCTGCCAGCAAGATAGGAGGAACGAAGACCCGCAGGATCCCACGTGGGGCGGCTCTGCTGCCGGGGCAACCAGATGCAGCCGAGGAAATGCAGCTGCTCTGCGACGATCCGAGGACCCGGGGAGTGCCTGTCCCACACTGGTGTAGGTTCAACACCACTGCCAACACCACTGCCAGGGAAAGGAGACGCCGCCAAGGACATGTGGTTACCCTGCCAGGTACTGAGGGCCACTACACCCCGGAGAAGCCATCACAGAAACATGCGGGGCCTCTCCAACGCTGCGATGCCAATGGTATGTACACCACCACGTACCCTGCTCCCTGTTCTGCTCCTTATGGCCACTGAGAATCAAGGCCGCGCCGCTCCACCACTGCAGCCCGTGGGGTATGTGCACCTCCACTCACCCCGATTCCTCTCCTGCTTCATCAAGCCAGTCTCTGCTCCCCACCACCGAGCCTTAATAGTCACCAGCATCACAGTGCAGCTCTAGAGTACCCATCTGCTCTTATCCACCAGGCCACCAAGACCAGCCTACACAGCAGCCCTGGTTCCCCGTAAGCCCTGGAAGGCCTATTTCCAGTCACCAGAAGACCAGCTCCAGGACATCATTGTCACCCCGACGCATCACCAGCTGCCTTGAGGGCTCCAGCCATCCCACGGGTCCCTGTCCTCCAGCACGCCTGTGAGCACCACCACCTAGCCCTGAGGATAGGTGAAAGCATGAAAGGATCTCACGGCCGTTCCCCCACCGCTCACAGCTAGCAGGCGCTGCCAACGGACTCAGGTCGCCGCACATCGGGCGTCACAGCTGCTCCATTCCATGCTCCCAGCCTCTCACTGCACATGGGACACGCCATGGCAGGCCACATCCACCAAGGCCGGAGGATCCTTTTGTTAACCTGGATGCCCATGGGCCCTGGAGCTTGGTCCTTTCTCTGTACGCTTCAGCGGACAGAAGCACGGGGTCCCATCTGCCTACATCCACCAGAGATCCCTGCACATCGACTGGACTGAGGGCCGGATCCAGGGGTGTTTTTTTTAATCTGCAGCCCATGGACCCTGCCTCTGTCTCTCTCTTCTTGCCTTGGTCTTCTCTTCATCTCTCTTAGCTATCCTTTCTCTCTCTCTTCCTCTATCCACACTTTCCAGGACACACTGCGGGGCATCTGGAACTGCTGTGGAGCAAGCGAGCGCCGTCGATAGTCGGCAGGCTGCTCCCCTCACATAGCACTCCAGATTTCCCCACGCGTCCTTCACTACAGTTATAGGTGACATGTGTATATATAGGTATATGCTTACTTGTACTACTGTACCTGATTGTATGTGTTGAATTGCTGCATGTGTTTGTACCATCTCCGACCCTGTATGAGCCAAAAATAATTCAGAGTACAACCCCCGTTGTACTTGGCGAAATAAATTTGATTCTGATTCTGATTTTTCATTGCAGTGCGCTATTCTGCGTTAAATTTTGTTTTAAAGTGCGACTTTAACGTCCCACTGTGAACTTAGCCACAGAGAGCATTTCTCTATGTTTTCCTTCTCTTCTGTGCAAGAATTCAGTTACACTTTAACCAGTACACTATCCAGCCACTTCTACCTACCCTGGGTAATGTGTGTGTCAAAACTGCAAGAAGTAATGAAAATAATGTGTGCCAATAACAGGCTGTTGGATTTTATCCTGGCTGTGGGAAAACTGGTAATGTCCCATTGGTGGGACTGCAGGTACTCTTTATATATTCAGGGCCGGATTTGTGGAAAGGTCCCCAAGGCACAGGACTAGGGCGAATTATATTGCTACATTCCATGGGGCGGCCGCGGGTGACAGGTTAACTGACTGACCTGTCACTCACAGCTGAGCCGCCCGCTGCTGCCCCGCTAGTGTGTGTCCCCGTGTCCGCAGCCGCCCGCCCCGCTTGCCGCTCTGCGTGCGATCATGTGAGCAGAGAGGCAAGGCGGGTAAAAGCGGCTGCAGTTGCCTGGCAACATGGATGGGAGGCGGGATCCCAGAGGAGGCCTGAGAGCAGATCGGATCCCGTCTCCGAGTGCCGATGGTGGTGCGCCCTGGCCCTGCCCGCCCCCTGCCCTGGAATCGAGCGAGCCTGCTGCTGCCTCAGTACAAGGCAGGCTTTCGTTCTGGAGTCCCAGCTAGAGTTGAGCCGAAATTTTCGTAATTTCGCATTACTATAATTACGCATGCGAAATTTGCGATTATGATGCGAAATTACGGTAGCGTAATTGCCATTAAAATCGTAATTGAAAATACCGTAAGCGTAATTTTCAACGCATAATTTCGCGTTTTGTTCATGCCGTAATTTCGCATTAAACGCTACCGTAATTTCGCGTTAAACCGTAACGCTCCGTATAATGTAAAAAGCCGCCGACTTTAAGGGTTAATAGCAAAGCCCCCTTAAATGCCAAGAGCCTCAAATTTGGAGAATATATTAAGGAGATCAGGAGGAATAAGAGGAAAAAATTTTTTTTCAAAAAGACCTTATAGTTTTTGAGAAAATCGATGTTAAAGTTTCAAAGTAAAAATGTATACATTTAAAAACCCGCCGACTTTAACGGTTAATAGCAAAGCCTGCTTAAAGTTTAGGAACACCAAATTCCCTTCAAATCAGAAGGAACCCCATTGGTCTGCTAAGGACCAATGGGGCTCCTTGGAGCCCAAATTCAAAGATGCTTCTCAGAGCTCTGAGGTATATAGCTCAGAGCTCTGTCGGGTCCGTGCAGCGCAGACGCGTATGCGGCGGCTGAGCGGCGAGTGACGTCGGGTGCGGCGTAGTTACAATGTAACAAAGTTGTTACATTGTAATAACTTTGTTACATTGTAACTGATAGAACATTTCCGAGGCTATTTCGAGGGATCATTTATTTAAAGGGACAGGTAAGTATTAATGGTTAATTAAGAATATTAAAGGACTTTTTTCGTGGTTATGTTTTTTGTTCAATTAAAATACTTTTTCTAAGTGTTTGTGTGTTTATTTACTTTTAACTCTTAAAGGAAATGGGTAAGGGGTACAAGTACCTCTATACTCATTTCTCCTGGGAGGGGGGGTGGGCATCTGGGGGACCCTTTTTAAAGGGGACTCCTAGATTCCACCATGAACACCCCCCCCCCCCCCCAGGAAATCGCGGCCTCCACCTCCACCGCCCATCGGAGGTGGAGAAGAGCCCCTTGTCCTTGGATTGGACAAGGGCTCGGAGGGGGAGGGGAAAGCTTGGCTGCCCCTCCCCTTCCGAGACCCCCCAATCCATGGACCATGCGGGCTGGTATAGTCAGGATGCGGAGCCCCACGCGGCCGGTGCTCCGCATTCTGGCTATCCCAGCCTGCATGGGGGACAAGGGGTTAAAGAGGTCTGGGAGGGGGGACCCCACGTCGTTTTTTTTTTAATATTTCCCACACTCAGAACGAAGTAAAACTCTTCCCACTTGGGGGAATCTATGAAAATAATACACTATTGTTACCTGTGCAAAAAAACCTGACATTTTCCACATTTAAAAGACATTTTTGCCCTTGAAACTTAAAAATCGATTTTCTCAAAAACTGTAAGGTCTTTTTGCAAAAAAATTTTTTCCTCTTATTCCCACTGATCCCCTTAATATACCCTAGGAATTTGGTGTTCCTAAACTTTAAGCAGGCTTTGCTATTAACCGTTAAAGTCGGCGGGTTTTTAAATGTATACATTTTTACTTTGAAACTTTAACATCGATTTTCTCAAAAACTATAAGGTCTTTTTGAAAAAAAAATTTGTTTCCTCTTATTCCTTCTGATCTCCTTAATATATTCTCCAAATTTGAGGCTCTTAGCATTTAAGGGGGCTTTGCTATTAACCCTTAAAGTCGGCGGCTTTTTTACATTATACGGAGCGTTACGGTTTAACGCGAAATTACGGTAGCGTTTAATGCGAAATTACGGCATGAACAAATACCCATTGTAATGCGAAAATTACGCTTACGCGAAATTTCGCGAAATCCTTCTTCATTACGATTATGTACTTACGGCCATAATCGTAATTACGCGGAATTTCGCGAAATCGTAATTACGTCATTACGCTCATCTCTAGTCCCAGCCAGGGCCAGGCAGCTCCAACTTCTTGCGGCTGTGAGAGAGCGAGGGAGAGCGCATCCTTCAATAGGGCGCCCCTGCTGTCAATCAGTGACGTGACGTGACGTCACAGATTTGCACAGCGCTGGCCAGGAGTCTAGGGGAGGTCTCGCGGTGCCGCTGGGGCTGATGGATATGAAAGCCTCAGTGCGCAGGCGCTCTGCAGAGAACGAGACCCCCTGGCCCCTTAGCTAATTATCTGCTGCGCACATCCCTCATCCCTGGCTGGCTGGCTCGTGGCTCCAGATTTGTGACAGAATTGACTGTAAGTTTTTGCTGCAGGCTGCAGCCGCATGAAGCATGATGCCTAAAGGGGGTTCCTGTCGCTCACTGCCTAAAGGGGGTCCCTGTCTCTCACTGCCTAAAGGGGGTCCCTGTCTCTCACTGCCTAAAGGGGTCCCTGTCTCTCACTGCCTAAAGGGGTCCCTGTCTCTCACTGCCTAAAGGGGGTCCCTGTCGCTCACTGCCTAAAGGGGGTCCCTGTCGCTCACTGCCTGAAGGGGGTCCCTGTCGCTCACTTCCTAAAGGGGGTCCCCGTCGCTCACTGCCTAAAGGGGGTCCCCGTCGCTCACTGCCTAAAGGGGGTCCCCGTCGCTCACTGCCTAAAGGGGGTCCCTGTCGCTCACTCCCTGAAGGGGCTCCCTGGCACTCACTCACTTCCTAAAGGGGCTCCCGGGCACTTACTCACTACCTAAAGGGGCTCCCTGTCACTCACTCACTGCCTGAAGGGGCTCCCTGGCACTCACTCACTACCTAAAGGGGCTCCCTGTCACTCACTATCGGGGTCCCTGTCACTCACTACCTAACTGGAGGCGCCTGTCACTCACTAGCTAACCTGGGGGTCCCTGTCACTCACTACCTAACTTGGGGGGCTACCATATTAAGGGGGCATTCTGCCTATTTATGTGAAATGCTGTCTATTTATGTGCCTCATGACTGCTGAATTTGTCTTGTTGGGAGCCTTATGATTTGTTGGGGGCCTCAAGATTGCTGAATTTGTCTTGTTGGGGGCCTCATGATTGCTGAATTTGTCTTGTTGGGGGCCTCATGATTTGTTGGAGGCCTCATGATTGCTGAATTTGTCTTGTTGGGGGCCTCATGATTTGTTGGGGGCCTCATGATTTGTTGGGGGCCTCATGATTGCTGAATTTGTCTTGTTGGGGGTCACATGATTTGTTGGGGGCCTCATGATTGCTGAATTTGTCATGTTGGGGGTCACATGATTGCTAACTGCGAGACTATGGGAAAAGCTGAATCCTTATCATATGAGACAATAGCATTAAACCTACTTTTTTAAAACAGAAAATAAAACTGGGAGGTTCTAAAAAATTGAACACATTTTTCAGGAGTAGGATGGATGAAATTGTTTATCTTCACAGTTTATTTTCTACTTGGATTTTCCATAATGTTCATGTATGAGTTAAAACGTTTGTACAGTATTTAGTTTAAATTGCTGTTGCCACTTTGCGATAGATAAGTGACTTTTGGGTTGCAGTTTGGGCACTCGGCCTCCAAAAGGTTCGCCACCACTGTCATAATCTAATGTCCCACCATTGCTAGGTTCATGTAAATTTGTCTCCACCCGTTACCACACCTATATTCTGGTCCATGGCCCACCCATTTTTCGGTGTGGCGCGATAAGCACGCCGCACAACGTGATCCTCATATTTTTGGCACGCTAGCTGCAGTGTGCTGAATTCTGCTGCCTACAGTATGTACAGTATACGCTGTTCTCTAGTGCCTGCACTGTGTGCTGATTTACCTCCAGTGTGTACAGTGTAAGGTGTTACTCTGTGCCTTTACTGATTGTAAACCAGCTATATTGTATGCTGATCCCTGCTACTTTCAGTATGTACAGTATTAGCTGTAAAGCCTGGTACACACATACAATTTTGATTAGCCAATTTTAGCTCTGTTCATAAAATTCATTGTCTGTTGGCCCACTTACTGCACGGGGGTGGTAAAATGGGGGGTGTCAGTGATTGACCAATCAAAATTGTATGTGCGTATACATCTTTGATCTATGCCTATACTGATTGTAAATTATCCAAATAAAGGACAGGGGGCTCCATCCAATATTTCGATGGGCAGGGCTGTTATCTGTAGCTTACACCGCTGCTAAGTTCATGTACATTTGGCCCCACCCATGGCCACACCCATTTTTTGCCAATATACCTCCCCGCCTGGTGCCCACAGGTGCCCCCGATCTCCAAGGACCCTAGAAACGCCCCTGATGATCGCTAGTCAGAGTGTTGGACAATTTTCTTTTTGGGGGGGGGAGGGGGGGGAAGCTTGGTGACAGCAGGCCTAGGGCACTGGAAAGTACAAATCCGGCCCTGTATATATTAATCGAGCAGGTTTTCATAGGTCTACAATCGGCCGCGTAATAATACATTTGACAATACTGGCAAGTTCATGAAAGGTTCCCTTAAAAAAAAAAAGTACATTTAGATGGCTCTCTGATGAATAAGGGCTTTTCCCCCCATCTGTCTGGTACATCAGGAACACCAACGCCGCCTCTGCTGCGGATACAAATAAATCCCAAATTGAAAATAAATAACACAACTTTGTACAATTGCTGTTTATCGGAAGGAATAAAAAGAAGGTGGCCGCGTCCTTGCTTTCTCCAGACGTAATTCATTATTCAGCCGCCGATACAAAACGCATCCACACTACAAAGGCATTTCCTATTTGTGATGGTGAAAGTGAGTGAAGGAACTCACATGGCCTCCTGATTGTTTGCAAATTAAAGCGTACGGAAATTTCCCTAGATTTGCTTACGCCGCGATGAGACGATCGGGAAAGGAGCAGATGATTATTTCAAATGTGATCCCGCCAGACTTGGCAGCAAGGTATTTTGTATCCCCCCGAGATTGGTTTTCATTTCAAGAGAAATAGTAGATGACATTTTGGTGTTTGGGGAACGGTAAAGATCCCCAGTGAGACTTGTTATTCCAGAACTGCAAACAGCAACAACAACGGCAGCAGAAAAAAAAGGGAAGAAACCAAACACAGCCTCTCAGATGTGGTTTGAACTGTTTAAAACTTTGTTCTAACTTTTATGTGGCTAGCCAGGCTTCTACAGCAAATACTAAATAGTGAATACACTGTAGCCATCACCTCCTGTTTTGTACTGAAGGGTCAGTTTCTTTGTATTGTTAAAAACACTGGTGGAGGCCCCCTTGGTGGTATACTGTTGAGAATTATTTAATAGATGAAAAGTGTGTCTTAGCTTCTCAAAAGAACAAATCATTGATTAATGGAAAAAGGTGTATTTATTGACACACTTTAGACCAGGCATGGGCAAACACGGCCCTCCAGCTGTTAAGAAACTACAAATCCCACAATGCATTTGCCTTTATGAGTCATGACTGTGGCTGTCAGACTCCTGCAATGCATTGTGGGACTTGTAGTTCCTCAACAGCTGGAGGGCCAAATTTGCCCATGCCTGCTTAAGACTATAGTCTATAGACTGTAATGCTTCAATAAATATACCTTTTTTTTTATTAAAGTGGACCTGAACTCTTGCACAGGGCAGAAGGAAAACTAGAGAAATGTACTCTAGATGTATTTAGAGAGTTTTTCGCCTGTCTAATTCCCCTTCATTTAGGATTAATCACAAGTTGTTATCTGAGCTATCCCCTGTGTCAGCTGACTGCCGCAGTAGGTAAGCTCGTTTGAAATGCTTTCTTTAAAGGGACCCTGAACAGATTTAAAAAAAAAAAATGAAACGTGGACTTACCTGGGGCTTCTCCCAGCCCCCCCATCCCCCGCCCACCGTAGCCCGGGAAGTCCCTCTGTGTCCTCCCGGTCCTCTCCATGGTCCCGCTGGCGGCTCTGGTAGGTGCGCAGCTTTGGCCAAAAGTCACACATGCACTGTCCAGGCACCTGGCGCATCATCAGTCCCGCCGATGTAAGGGTTCTGCATGATACTCAAAAGACTGAACGGCACATGAGCAGGACCCCTACAGTGATGGGCACGATGACACGTAGAGTGCCTGGACGGGCAGCACATGTGCAACTTTGGCAGAAGTTGCGCACTTACCGGAGCCTCCAATGGGATCACAGAGAGGACCCTGAAGGACCTCACGGGCTATGGGGGGCCGAACGAAGCCCCACGGAAGTCCAGATTTCCTTTTTTCAAGTCTGAACTCTCGCACAGGAAGGAAAAGAAAGCATAGAGAAACGCACCCTGTATGTATTTAGAGAGTTTAGCCTGTCTAATTGCCCCTCATCTGTGACTAATCACAACTGTAATTTGATCTCTCAGCCTCGGCAGAGCAGCTAATTTGTAAACACAGGATGTTAACCCTATGTCTGCTTTCATGAAAGCAGGAAGTAGACACACTGCAGATTTATTGCAGGATTTGTATCAGCGGTACCAAAGAATTGTTTTTCTTAAAAGGTTATTATGCTGTTGCTTATCTTTTAGAGCATATAGGAAGTTCTGAGTTAATTTCCGCTATAACAGCAGTTGTACACGTACACCTCTGTATGGCATCGATACCTGCTGGTCTGACAGCTCACCTTGCAGGTTCAGGCAGGGGAGTCTATGAGAACATCAATTTGTGCAGCGGGAGATATGGCAGCGCTTTCAAACAGAAGTTAAACCGGAATGATCCATCAGCATGGATGTGCAGAGCTCCAGTAATTGGACAATATTACACACCTAGCCCTCAAAACAGGCAAAGGAGGGTGTTAGCTTCAGTAAATAATGTGTGCACAGATTATTACCTAATACTGTAGACATCCCCATGGCGATGACGGACCATCTCGGGGAAGGCCTAACACTAATCTAGCAATAAAAACATAATATTCCTTGTGCTGCTAATTATAAATGGTATACACATTTCATCAAGCAGACAGACAAATGACAGCTCTCAAGGCTGCACCTGAAATGAAAACTAACAGAGGCATGCCTGTTAGTTTTCATTTCAGGTGCAGCCTTGAGCGCTGTCATGTGTCTGTCTGCCTATGAGAACATCAGACAGAGCCGCATCACTGCTGGTATATGGTGGCGCCATCTTATCTCCTACAGGACATCGGATAGAGTTCAGCCAGAAATCAGGCTTGCATCAGAAGCTGATGTTACAGCTGTAAGCTCAGAAACTGGAATCACACTGAAAAAGAAACATTAACAAGCGCTCTGTGCTCGTTATGCAAGTAAAAATGCTCTAAACCAGGTTTTTCCCTGCTACTGACAGCTGTAACTATTTAATTACCCCGGTTTTACAGCTGCTTTCAATAAAATTTGTAATTCTAGCGTCCTTTAATGGGGATAATCGTTAAAATCGATGCTCCAAATCTGCTGTGTGTAAATTTAAATGGCTCCCTCTAATCTATTTTATAGAATAAGCTTCAGCAGCTTTGATTCTATCTGGAGTTTGCGGCATGACGTGGCCCCGCACAAAGCGCCGCCACAATTACACGTGTTTGCAAATGAATTCCTTTAATCTGAAATGGTGGAATAATCTGGGCCCCGTCTGGGGAGCGCGTCCGTCGGCTGCAAATTGGAGGAACGTTTATTCCTTTCAATCTCTCCTGAAAGGCGGCTGCCGGGGCGTGCGAGGAGGTTATAAAAAGCAGGATATAAATATAATAGGGGTGGGCATGCTGGGTGCATCGATCAGGCATGTGAAGCGATCGTTATGTCCTTGCCTAGCACAATGCCTATTATAGATGGCGTAATTGAATTCACTTTCAATGCTCATGCTATTGATTTTAAAAGATCTGCCATGCCTCTTTATTCCGACATATTTCTGTATCCGCACTGTATTCTGCGACCGCATCAATTTTCAAATGTGTTCAGGCGGCTCTGAGGGCCGATACAGCCTGACTATTAAAGCTGAGATCCAGACAGTTCTAAATATACCACCTGCTGTTTAAAAAAATTCAAGAGTAGAGTGGCAAAATAGCACCAATACACTGTATTTTGTTTTAACAGAGCCTTTTGCAGCTAAATAATGCTGGTTTTGGGATACATTTTTGGGGCCTCTTGCTCATAGGGAGTGACAATCTGAATTAAAGTGGATCCGAGATGAAAAACGAACTATAACAAATAACTTGTCTATATATCTTATCTAAAGTTTAGATAGTTTACACAGCAAATCTAGCTGCAAACAGCTTCAACAGTTTATGATTATTTATTCCTGTGATACAATGAGGGCAGCCATGTTCTGTTTGTCACAGAGATGCTATCAGTTTGCCTGTGTGTAAATTCAGTCCCCTCTCCTCCCCCCTCCCCCCTCTGCCTCTGAAATCAATGGCTAGTAACCTCCTCCTTCCCATAAGCCCTTGCTACAATGCCAAGGCACTGTGAAAAGCTGTGGGCCGAGGATTGTTTAGTTTATAGGGAATTAAGAGTATTAAAACAAAACAAAAAAGGATTTGGCTTAAGGAATGACCTATAAACTATATGAAAGGAACACAATTATGCAATGAGTAAAAGTTCACAGTTTGGTTACTTGAATATCAGTACTTAACCCTCCTGGCGGTCTGTTAAAAACCGCCAGGGGGCAGCGCAGCAGTTTTTTTTTTTTTTCAAATCATGTAGCGAGCCCAGGGCTCGCTACTTGATAGCCGCTGTGCAGCGGCATCCCCCCACCCGCTTCGACTAGGAAATCCCGTTCAAAGCCTGGAGGGCTTCCCCCGTCGCCATGGCAACGGGTGGGATGAAGTCACCAATGTCATCGATGTCGTGACGTCATTGGGAGTCCCGATCCACCCCTCAGCGCTGCCTGGTGCTGTTAAGCTAGGCGCGGCGGGTAGCAGCGAATCGGCGTGGAGCGGCGGCGATCGGTATGCACACGCAGCTAGCAAAGTGCTAGCTGCGTGTAGCAAAAAAAAAATTATGTACAACAAGAGGAGAGAGAGGAGAGGAGACCGGCACTGCAATCGACTTATTTATTCCATGCTGTAAAAGGTGCATACAAAGAGTCACATACTCAGTGCAAAATAGTAAACATACCAGGTGGATGAAGCAATGTGGGTGACGGTGGGTGCTGGGCACTGTGGGCCTGACGGCCGTTTCGCGCAGACGTGCCTCCGTTGAAGCGCACGTCTGCGCGAAACGGCCGTCAGGCCCACAGTGCCCAGCACCCACCGTCATCCACATTGCTTCATCCACCTGGTATGTTTACTATTTTGCACTGATTATGTGACTCTTTGTATGCACCTTTTACAGCATGGAATAAATAAGTCGATTGCAGTGCCGGTCTCCTCTCCTCTCTCTCCTCTTGTTGTACAGCATTACTATTTCCTAAACCAGAGCACGCAATTGCAACCATGCTGTTTGAAGCATAGTGGTCCTGCCAGCTCCCCACTCAAGATTGTACACCTGCTGCAGTGCCAACCTGCACACCTTTTTTCGCTACAACTTCCTAAAAAAATAATTATGCAAATCGGCCCAGCAGGGCCTGAGAAATCCTCCTGCACGGCTTACCCTGAACTACATTCGGGGTTACCGCCAGGAAGGTTAAAGGACCACTGGCGCGAAAATCTTAAAATTTTAAATTATATGTAAACATATACAAATAAGAAGTATGTTTCTTTCAGAGTTAAATGAGCCATAAATTACTTTTCTGCTATGTTGCTGTCAATTACAGTATGTAGTAGAAATCTGACAGAACCAACAGGTTTTGAACTAGCCCATCTCCTCATGGGGGATTCTTAAGGTTTTCTTTATTTTCAAAAGCACTTAGTGAATGGCAGTTGCTCCGTCCATCTGCCAAAAAAAGTGTACAGCGAGTAGGGAAGCTGGCCAGCATCTTCTTGCTCTTTTCTCAAGGAGAGTCTTTATAAATATTAAAGGCCATGCTGAACATCCGCTATGGTGTGATGGACTAGCCCAAAACCTGTCGCTTCTGTCAGATTTCTACTACCTGACAGATACAGATTCTACTACCTACAAATACAAATACAGCAATTACCTACTGTAAGTGACAGCAACATAGGAGAAAAGTAATTTATGGCTCATTTTACTCTGTAAGAAACATACTTCTTATTTGTATGTGTTTACGTGTATTTTAAATTTTAAGATTTTCATGACAGTGGTCCTTTAAAGGAAACCTGATATGAAAATAAACTGATGAGATAAACATTTGTATCTATCCTCCAACTCCTAAAAATGACTTTAGGAATTCGAGTTTTATTTTCTGTGTATTAGCTAAAAAATGGTGTTAATATATGGACTATGGTCCAGCAACAATTACGGGTTCCTGTAACCCTAGATATGGCCATGCTAAGACTTTTGGTTCCATAGAACAGCCTAGAGTTTGTTTTGGGCTATCTTAGAGACTAGAGTTAAGAGTTTTAATTTTTATGATATATACTGTATGAATTAGACAGTCATTCATGTCTTTGATGCTTCAGACCCCTGCTGACTCTCACTTGCAGACTATTAATTACTTTTGTAGAAAGTTTAGCTAGCTAAAGGGATTTTTTTAAAAAGAATTAGTTTATAGCGTACCTGAACCAACATGGAGGTCAGATTCACAAAAGTATGGTAAAGTTGTTATTGGACATGATAGCTTGGTAATGTGGGTTGCACTACTTGTGCAATTCACGCTACCGGAATTACCGTCCAAATTGCCATGTTGCCAGATTGCATGGTATTTATTGAATTTTGAGAATATACCCCAAGGATGAGATACACATGGGTACATATATATTTAGTCCTACTAATACACTTATATGAGGTCCCTTTCTGTGTTTTTACATTTTGGGTTTTAAAAAAGCAGTGTGGTTAAACAGCAGAACAGCAAATCAAATTCAGCTTGGGCTCTCCTGAAAAGTAAAGAGGAACAAAACACTGTTATCTGGCTGTGCAATCAATCCTGTTAGCAAGAGAGGGCTTCCAAGCTAATTATTTAGTTTTGTTAAAGGTGCGTACACACGCACTACAAAAGAGAAAGACGGGTTCGTCAGACCCTCCCGCTGGGCGGTCGTTCTCCCGACTGTGCGGATCGTTTAGAAACAGCCTTATCAGTCTGCCTGACAGATTGTACACACACTCTACTTAGGGAACGACGGGTCCGTCAGACCCTCCCGCTCGTCAGACCCGTCGTTCTCTTTTGTAGTTCGTGTGTACGCACAGGAGCTAAATAAACCAGATATTAACTCACACTGATAGCGGGTAGGAGGCTATGGCTGGATCCCTGCTGTTAAAATCTTAACACTTTGGTCTTCAGTGATTAGTGGGAGCCCCCTTGCTTTTCTACCGTATGTGGTTATCATACCCACACTCATCTCTACCCACGCCATCACATAGCACTTGGCAGAGTTCTTCTTTAAAACCGCTACCCTACTTCCTGTGTGCTCAGTGCTGTATATTATGTATTCCAGGCACAGATGAGCTCGGATCTGGAGGTTACATTCATGGTTATGTCACAGAGCCCAAGATAGGTGATGACGATGGATACGACGTTGATGATTCTGATTATGACATCTATATTGACGACGTAAGTGAAATTATAGTTTGTTCGGTTGTACACCTTAAAATTGTTTCCATTTGGGCTTATTACTCTGCATACAGTATGAACAGTAAAGGTGCATACACATGCACAATGCTTGTCATCTGATGGGATCAGGGCTCTATCCCTCAGGTTACAGTTTGGGAGCTGAGTGTTGTACATACAGCTCACTCTGCTATAGCACCGTGACACGTTTGTTGTTATGGGAGGAGGAGGAGGAATGATGTATGGTGCAAGACAGAGGGGCATCCTGTGGAAGGGGAAAGCACAGGAACAATGGACTCAGGCTCAGCTGCCAATTGTTGCTTGCTGATTCGGCATGCAGGATCATTAAGTGGCCTTAGCAGACCTCGGGAGATACCTGTACACACACACTTGAATGTGTTTTCCCCATGCAGATAAATACAGTCACTACACACATTTCTCTATCTATTACATTAACTGCAGAAAACACATACAGAAAACCGTCAGACGAGTGTGCTCCCAACCTCGGCTTATTACACTCACTCTGTCCACCTCTGATGAAGCAGAAATGGCTCTGCAGACTTATCCAGCATCACTACAGTACAGAGCACTTGGGGAGGGGGAGAAAGGCTGGGGGTAGAACAGTGCTGTACACAAGACCCTGCTGCACACTGAATAGGGACTTTGTAAAAAATTTTGTCTGCAAAACTTTGTATGATTCCTTGTCAGTGGCTGAGCAGATGCAATCATTAGAGCAATTGTGCAGAGAGCAGAACGTTTTTTCACTCCTTGCCCTTAGTTGTCAGTCTCTCAGGAAGGGGCCCCCTGTGGCTTGTGCCCTCCCCCCCCCCCCCCTGCAGTTGCCTCCCTTGCAGGGTCTATGTTACGTCCCTACTGGAAGTTTTACTTTGCTGCTCTCATCTCTGGAAGTACTGACAACATAGACATGTAATTTTCAAGGAAGGCAACCTCCGATTGTTAACATTGCTCAGTGTAAGGAGTGTATTATTCTAAATAGTAGCCATGACTGTCTGATGAATAATCTGCTTCATTCAGCTGCAAAACAAAAGAACTAACAGCGTTTTGAACTTTGCAGCCTTGTCTTTTTTTGACCAGTGGTTCCCTAACCAATTTGAAGTGTTTGGACATTTGTTTCAGAAAAGCCTGGGCTGAATTGACTGCTGTTTCACTGCCCCATTTGCATACATGAAAGCACACTTAACGAGTATAACGCAGTTTGCGTAACTCATGGTAAAATTTGTGTGCGCTAAATTTAAAGTGAACCAGAGACGAAGCACCCTCATGTATTTTACCATATATAACAGTGGGAGCATTAGAGAAAACACCTACCCTGCTCTCTGTTTCATCCTTCACTGCTCAGCCTGCTTCTCATCAGCCCTGATAAAATCCCGACTGAGCATTCAGTCTGGCTTTGCTCAGGAATCATTATAGCTGAGTCTGTCTTCTCTGATGTCTTTTGAAGCCCAAGCCTGCCCACTTCTGGCTGTGCTATAATGACTCAGCTATAATGATTCCTGAGCAAAGCTAGACTGAATGCTCAGTCAGGGATTTTATCAGGGCTGATAAGAAGCAGGCTGAGCAGTAAAGAATAAAACAGAGAGCAGGGTAGGTGTTTTCTCTAATGTTCCCACTGATATATATGGTAAAATACATGAGAGTGCTTAGTCTCTGGTTCACTTTAAAGCGGACCTAAACCAAACATTTTTTTTTTATTCAAAATATTTAGTTGCACCACTCTGACACATACAAAGATAAATAAACACTCCTTCAAGCCTATGAGCATTTCGGTGCATGCTTTTCACCCTTCTCTTTTCTCAACCAGGGTTATACAGGTGGCAGCCATTAGCAATTCCTCCTTTGCCGGACACCTCCTACTCCACCAGTCTGCCGGATTCTGTCCCGGCAATATGAAAGGAAGGGAGGGGTTCCACCAATAAATGTAAAATATTTTATATTTGTCATTATGCAGCTGAAAAAAAGGCTGCTATTTATTATTATAAGTTAGAAAATAGATTATTTCTGAAATCTTGTATTTTTAATTTGGGTCTACTTTAAGTGGCCATTAGTGAATTTACCCTTAGGTACAGTACGAATGTTTATAAGTGTTGGTGTTCAAATTTACCATGTCAAATTCAGGAACACCCAAATACTGCTGAACATCCAATCACCCTTTCCCACTACAAGTGCAATCGTGCTGCATTTGTGATCGTGCAGGCTGCTTTTCCCACTCACCACGATTGTGCCATATAGTTGTCGGGAACGGAACAGGATCGCGGCGAGAATCGTACAAGCCAGGTATTGCGTACGGGAAAAAAATGGCACACACTTGTGGGAAATGAGTATGTAAATCACAGGGCTTTAGCGATCGGCAAAACGTCTGCGATCTGCTTTCTCAAGCGGAGGAAGCCCTAAGACAGGGTCAGGAACAGTTTACTGCTTGCGCTTCGTGGTATTGTTTATGTGACTCTTTTGCTTCCTCCTTACGGCTTTGGAAGGAGGAATCGGAGTCATGTGAAATGCGTTGTGAAGCACAAGTAGATGACCTGCCCTGACCCTGTCCACTTACTTGGTACTGAAATGGTGGTGAAGTGTTGGGCTTGGCAGTATTCGGGTTTTCTGAATTCGATTCACCAAATTCAAATACCAACACTAATGTTTATTTCATTTCAAGTGCACTTTAATGTTTATATCTTCTTTATTTCCAGTATTGTAAATGTGTGTTTTTGTTGTGCAGGTGAAGCCTCTTCCTTCCAACAAAGGGGGCAGCAAAAAGGTTGTTACTGGAACTAAAGGCACCCCAGGAACTTATACAAAGATTGTTCCACTGAAAACACCCACAACAACTTCCCCAGTGACCACTACCTTTAAAAAAAGGCCTCCATCTTCTACTCCGACAGCCAGAACCACTACTTCCATACCAACCACCACCACCGCAAGATCCACCATCACAAGATCCACCACAACAAGACCCCCCAGAAGAACTGGCCTGGTGTTTCCTCCTCGACTGTTCGATCTGACCTGTGAGGAGACGGCCTGCCCTGCGGACAGCTTCTGTCTCAATGACTACGACCGCGGGGGCTCCCAGTGTCACTGCAACCTGGGGAAAGGAGGAGAGACCTGTGACGAGGGTGAGTTAATTAGCTAACTTACTTGGGGCTTTTTCCAGCCCCTCGTTTGCCCAACTTTTTGACATAAGAAAGAGGGACACTTTGAGACACGCCACACCTCTAACCCCGTCCCCACCACAACCCATGCCATGCATTTCACAAACAATTCAGAAAAAAAATTGTAGTTTTATCGTTTAAACTACACTGGTCCTCTCTATCATCATTCGTTTTTGTTCACTTTAACATTTGAAAATAAAAAATATATCATTTTATTGATGGGAAGAAAGTTTAGAGTCAGTCAAACACATATTTCTGTAGTAAAATACATAATTTACATAGATCTGTACATCAGTCCTGCTGAAAGAGGACAAATAAGGAAGAAAGAGCGATAGAGGAACTGGGTTCCCAAAGAGGCACTTTCCTTCCAAAAAGGGAGCTCTGCGTTTTCCGTCAGGTCCCTCTGCGTCCTATGGGTTACTTCTGTTCTCCCGCTGTTGGCTCTGAAATTCCTGCGCGGTCCTGTTCCTGCATGCTCCATGATCACACTCCATGCATTGTTTTGGGAACTGTGCATGCGCAGATGCTCCTGCGTCGGGAGCGTGATCGTGGAGCTTGTGTGAACGTGACCCCTGCATGCGCAGTCAATGCATCTGTAGCTCCAGTCACAGGAATTTTGGAGCTGACAGTGGGGGAGCGGACCCAGAGGGACCTGCGCCAATCCTGGTTCTAATGTCTGAAAATGACATATTGTTTGTCGGTTACCTCTGACTTTGTTGTTTCCTGTCACATGGTCTGTTTCTATTTGCACTTACATCGGAAAGGCTTAATAGGTTCACCTGTTGTAGGATTTGTATTTTACTGTAAATTTTGCTATGCCTTTCGCTTGGCATAATGCAGTGCTGTCCAACTTCATGGGCATGGAGGGCCATTTTTTTTTCAGACCCCATGGTGGAGGGCCGAAGGTTCTTGCTAGAGCCGCTGCCCCCCCCCCCCCCCCCCCCCCCCCCGGAAAAAATGCAATTAAAGGATAGTTAGATTGGCAGCACTTTTCACAAAGTGCAATTTAAAATAATGGTGAAGTTGTGTGGCGCAAAACACGAGGGTACCTACGCGCGCCGCGCCGAAAAATGGGTGTGGCCATGGACCAGAATGCGGGTGTGGCCACGGGTGGAGACAACAACAAGACAAATTTAGCAATCATGAGGCCCCCAAAAAATCATGAGGCCCCCAACAAGACACATTCAGCAATCTTGAGGCCCCCAACAAGACAAATTTAGCAATCGTGATGCCCCCAACAAATCATGAGGCCCCCAACAAGACAAATTCAGCAGTCATGAGGCACATAAATAGACAGCATTTCACATAAATAAGCAGAATGCCCCTTTAGTGACAGGTGCCCCCCACTTAGATAGTGACAGGTGCCCCCCACTTAGATAGTGACAGGTGCCCCCCAGCTAGATAGTGACAGGTGTCCCCCCCCAGTTAGATAGTGACAGGTGCCCCCCCAGTTAGATAGTGACAGGTGCCCCCCCAGTTAGATAGTGACAGGTGCCCCCCCAGTTAGATAGTGACAGGTGCCCCCCCAGTTAGATAGTGACAGGAGCCCCCCCAGTTAGTGACAGGTGCCCCCCCAGTTAGATAGTGACAGGTGCCCCCCCAGTTAGATAGTGACAGGTGCCCCCCCAGTTAGATAGTGACAGGAGCCCCCCCAGTTAGATAGTGACAGGAGCCCCCCCAGTTAGTGACAGGAGCCCCCCCAGTTAGTTAGTGACAGGTGCCCCCCCAGTTAGATAGTGACAGGAGCCCCCCCAGTTAGTGACAGGAGCCCCCCCAGTTAGTTAGTGACAGGTGCCCCCCCAGTTAGATAGTGACAGGAGCCCCCCCAGTTAGATAGTGACAGGTGCCCCCCCAGTTAGATAGTGACAGGAGCCCCCCCAGCTAGTGACAGGTGCCCCCACCAGTAGCGAGCCCGTTACCTCTGGGGCTGGCCTCTCCTGTGTCCCCGCTGGCCTCTCCGGTGTCCCCGCTGGCCTCTCCGGTGTCCCCGCTGACGATGCCGCTGCCTCTCCTATGTCCCCCTGCTGCCGCTGCCTCTCCTATGTCCCCCCCGCTGCCGCTGCCTCACAGATCAGACCTCACAGATCGCGGCGACTGAAGCAAGCAGAGCGCGCGCATGACACCCGCGCGGCAGAACGTCACATGCGGTAGTGACTAATGATTCACTTCCGCATGTGACGTACTCCGTGCGGGTACCATGCGCCCTCTGTTTACATCAGTCGCCGCGATCTGTGAGGTCTGATCTGTGAGGCAGCGGCAGCGGGGGGACATAGGAGAGGCAGCGGCAGCAGGGGGACATAGGAGAGGCCAGCGGGGACACCGGAGAGGCCAGCGGGGACACAATAAGAGGGAGCAGGCATGGCGCCCATAGCGCAAGCCATGCCTGCATCCCAGGGAGACGAGCGGGCCGCAGCAGGTGGCCTGGCGGGCCGGATGCGGCCCGCGGGCCGCCAGTTGGACAGCACTGGCATAATGCATACAATTAATGAAATTACCATAAATATCTTTTTACAGCATAGCTTTATTTTTGAAGGTAACATTCGGTTCAGTCCTTCAAGAGGAAAAAGACAAGATATGCAGAGGCACTAAATAAAATCATTTTACCATCTGTTGTAGGAAATAGCTTCAGCAGATGAAATACAAGGAGAGATCTTACTCCTTTTATAGGTGGATTCTGGCAAAGACTTGCAGGAGGGGAAAAAAGCCACAGAAGACTGAAAAGTATAAAGTGTTTATCTGATGGCGGCTTTTCTGTGAATGCGTCGGGATACAAATATAAATCTGGCAAATTTTACAGCAAATTAAATTAATTAAGAAACCTACAAATAGGGATGCAAGTGATTTTGAGGTATTGCAGGATTATGCAAATTTTGTATGCAAAATGATGCAGCTTGAAAATGGACCATTCACATTTTACCTCAGCAGGATTTGATTGGTTCTTTTTTAAGCTGCATGCATTTGCATACAAAATTTGCATCATGCTGCATCAACTCAAAATGATTTGCATCTCATTGACCATGCCTTACAACAAAGGCTCAATGGCAGTGGCTGGATAGTGTAATAGTAAAAGGAAACCAGAGATTAAAAATTCTTATCGGTTTATACGTACCTGGGGCTTCCTCCAGCCCCATGCGCACGGATCGCTCCCACACCGTCGTCCTCCGCTGCCTGCAGCTCCGGTACCGGGTCCTGCAACTTCCTCCAGTCGCTACTCTGCGCAAGATGAAGTGCGCTCTTTACGTATCTCTCCAGCGGCCGCTGAAAAGATACACACTTCCTCTTGTGCAGTCTGGCCACGACTGGAGGAAGTTAGGACCCGGTACCGGCACTGTAGGCAGCGGAGGATGGCGGTGTGGGAGCGATCCGTGCGCATGGGGCTGGAGGAAGCCCCAGGTATGTATAAAATGGTAAGTATTCTTAATCTGTGGTGCACTTTAAAGCAGTAGGGTCAGCCATACTATGCCAGGGAAAAAACACATATATAAGTAGATAAATACTTGATCTACTTACATAACACATGTATTGTACTGTCCACGTTTTGATTTCAGTGAATTTTATATTGTAAATGAAGAGAATTCCGTTCCTGGTGGGGGCCATGTCTTTTGCCCACAGTTTGAGACTAAATCCTGATGTAATTTTTGCCCTTAACTTTTTTTCTTTTCTCCTCCAATCGCTGAGTCACCTCAGCCTTGCTTGTAAGGGCTAGTTCACACTCAGCGCTTGGAGCACCGCTAGCCCGCGATCACGTTCCGCTCAGCGATTTTAACTTAAATCTTGCGATTCTGCCGCAATTTGCGCTTGTGATTCCCATTCCATCACAGAGCAATTGCCCCCAAAACACTGCATGCAGCGCATTTGCGATTGATCGAAATCGCAACCGCTGCTGTGTGAATGTATCCATAGGGATACATTGTAGCAGCGCTTTGCTGATCGCCGGCGATGAGCAAAGCGCTCAAGAATCACCCCAATGTGAACCAGCCCTAAACACAAGTGAGCAGAGGATCATGTTTCAGATATGCAGCTAGCCAGGGAAATAAATGGAAGAGGAGGAATACATTATAGATAAAAAGAACTCCCAGCATGCAACTGTTTGGCACTGACTATTAAAGGGCCAGTGCTCCTAAAGTATATGATAACTCGAAATCATAACAGCAGAAAAAGTTTTGAAAGTTTTGAATGCAGGATTAGCATCTTTATCACTTAATACACTCAGACCAGTTGCTGTTAAAATTTGATTTTTATGGTGACAATCCCGCTTTAAGGGCTCTGCCTCTGACACAGGTGACTTTGGTTCAAATCTCGGCTCTTCCTGTTCAGTAAGCCAGCATCTATTCAGTAAGAAGTCCTTGGACCAGACTCCCTAACACTGCTACTGCCTATAGAGCCTATCCTAGTGGCTGCAGCTCTGGTGCTTTCAGTCTGCCAGGAGAAAAGTGCAATATAAATGTTATTTGTCTTGATTTTGTCTGTTACAGGGAATGCAATGCAAACGCCACTGTAAACCTAGCCTAAAGGTTAGTTGTTTCACAGAGGCGCTCAGTGTGGTTTTGATGCTGATAAGCTGTATGCTCCTTTTTGATTGGCCTGATGAAGCGGGATTGAGCCCGTGAAACGCGTTGCCTATTTTTACTGTGGAGTATAAATAAATTGTTGTTTGACTGTTGATGCCACATTCCTTCCTTTGTTTGCTTTGTCTGCATGGATGGGATAGGTCCACCACTGCCCCATCGGTTTTAAGCTCGTTTAAGTTACTTTTATTCTATTGGTGCCTCTGGAAATCTTCTACATATGACGTGAGATGCTGGTGGTCATTGATAAAAATGAAAGTGAAAGCACACAGGCTAAACTTCCTGTGTACTGGAAGTTTAGTGGCCAAATAGAAAAAAATTACACCCTATATACATTAATATTAAAAATACATTAATTTCCCATTAAAATTAACCCCTTACCTACCCCACTCTCCCATAGAGAACCCCCCAAAAATTTGTATATATTTAAAAAAAAAACATAAAAAATACATAAATAGTTAGGTACCTTAGAGACTCAACTTTTTTGATATATACGGTATGTCAGGAGGGTATATTACTATTTATTTTTGCAAATAACGGCTTGTAATTGGTGATGGATGTAAAACTGAAAAATACACCTTATTTCCAAATAAATTATTGTTGCCATACATTTTACTAGGGACATATTTTAAATATTGTAATAACCGGAACAAATGGGCAAATAAAATGTGTGGGTTTTGTCCACAGTAGCATGTTTTATTTTAAAAGTATATTACCCAAAAAGAAGAAATAATGACTTTTTTTCCATTTGTTTCTTAGTATTCCCAATAAAATGCATTAAAAATACAATAATTCATCACAATACATATGACCCAAAGAAAACCTAATTGGTGACGAAAAAAACAAGATATAGATCATTTTGTTGTGATAAGTAGTTATAAAGTTATTTGCGAATGGATGGAAGGAGTGCTGAAAGGTGAAAATTGCTCTGGTCCATAAGGGGAAAAAACCCCTCAGTGCTGAAGTGGTTTAACCTCTTCTGTGTATGGCACATTATAGTTTTGTGTCTCTGCAGTAAAAAACAATGTAGCCTCAGTACCTTGCTTATGATTTAGAACCTACTCCAAACTAGTTCTGCCACATTATACGAAGTTCTTAGTAGGGGCAGCACTGAAACATTAGTGATCGTTCTATATTGCAAAACGTAGTCAGGCATGTAGAGATGAGCTAATGAACAAAAATGCCATGGCTGTTGGCCTAAAGCTTCATCTCTGAACAGTCCTGTCTAGCTCATGCATCAGGTACGTATTAGCAGATCAATGTTTTCTAATGCAGGACCGATACAAAGCCAGACATAGAGAACACACAACTGACCTTCCCCCTGGCATGTGCCCTGATCAATGTCCAATGCTTTAACAGATGAGCGTACCCAGATGCAGAATAAGCTTGCTGTGTGTATAGGAGGGCAGAACTTATCAGAGGAAACAGTAAAAAAGGGCGCAGGTGGCTAGTGGACAAATCGGGCGCCGCCATTCACTCCTATAATAAATATCGTTTACTGGGCGCCGAACAGGAAAAAAGGGCGCCCGAGAATAATAACGTTTTCCAACGGAGCCCGAAGATTTTTAATGTTTTATAACTGCTTGTGATGATTTACGTTTCCTATTTCAATAAAACATTATTTGAAATGTTATCCCTTAGTGTTTGTAAAACATTATTATTCACAAAATAAAGCGATCAGTACGTAACGTAAATTGTAATATATTTTTTTTTCCTTTACTGTTTCTAAAACATTATTCTACACACAATACAGTGATCACTAAGGAGGGTATTAGGTTAAGGCACCATCAGGGGGGTCTTAGGTTTAGGCACCACCAGGGGGGTCTTAGGTTTAGGCACCATCAGGGGTGTCTTAGGTTCAGGCATCACCAGGGGGGTTTTAGGCTTAGGCACCACCAGGGGGGTCTTAGGTTTAGACACCAATACGGGGCTCTAGGGGTTAGGGGTAGGTACAGGGAGGGTTACTTACTAATTTTTTTTAAACGTTATTATACATTTAACTTTTTAAACGGAAGATTAACGTTTTCACAATTGCCGATTTCATGCACATTATTTAATGATTTATAACTTTATAAAACATTATTTTTAAATGAAATATAGTACATTATATTTTTAAACGTTATCCATGTTTATTGTTTAAAACCCCGCGCCCTTTTTTCCCAGCGCCCCTTTTTAACGTACGCCTTATCAGAGCTGAGTGTTCATTACTGATCCCAGATGCAGATTCTGATAGGTTTCTGAGAGGGGCTCGGAGTCCCTTTAAAAGCAACATTACAAGAAGTAGTGCATCATTTAGACTTAAAGGACACCTGAAGTGAGAGAGATATGGAGGGTGCCATCCGTGATACCTTTTAAACAATGCCAGTTGCCTGGGGACCCTGCTGATCTATTTGGCTGCAGTGGTGTCTAAATCAAACACCTGAAAAAACCTTGCAGCTAATCCAGTCAGACTTCAGTCAGAAGGACCTGATCTGCTGCATCCTTGTTCACGGTCTATGGCTAAAAGTATTAGGCAGGAGTCACACTTGTCTTTCAGTTTTCTACACTTTGCAGAAAACTGAAAGACAAGTGTGACCCCTGCCTTACAGCAGCTAATGTAATTTATAGAGAAAACTGACAAATTGCGCAAGATGTCAGTTTTTTTTTCTGCGTGCGAAATCTGCATTAAAGTGTGACCTTGCTTATTGATCAACATGAGTTCTCAGTTGAAGTCAGTTTTTCTGTGCAGAAAACGCGTACGAAAGCCGGTAAGTGTGACCCCTGCCTTAGAGGCAGATGATCAGCAGTAGGGATGGTTGGAAATGGTGATTTCCAATTCTGCAAAAATTCTGATTACCAAAAATACCAATTACGCGGAAATCTGAATTTCCGATACTGATTTTGAAGAAAGAGTATTTTTTGTAATTTTTTTGGAATCCGTTATACTTTGTGGATGTCCATTATTATGCAGACAGTCAATATTAACCTATCTAAACTAAACTAACAATATTAATCATCAACTACCAAATTCTCTGATTGGCCAAATAATTTTTCGAGATGGAAGAATTAGATCAATCAGAAGACGGTTCCCAAATTACGATAAAAATTGTGTAATTTGTCCACCAGCAAAAGCTGGAAGCCGAATTTCATGTTACCCCAGAGTCCACAGCGGCCTGGAGGGGGCATAGTAATTAACGCCGCCGGGGCTTTTGCAGGAGCAGGGTGAGACGTTTTTCGGCTATAAAGAGAACCTTTAACAAAAAAAAGTTCCCCTGGGGGGTACTCGCCTCAGGTCCCAATGAGGCTTCCCTCTCCCCTGTAGCTGCAGGCAGACCAGTGCTTGCTCCCCCGAAGTGTCCCGGGATCCTCCCTCGACAAGCCTGATAAGCGTTGATAAGTGCTGATTTATTTACCTTTCCTGGCTCCAGCAGGGACGCTGTTGCAGCTTTCCGCACGGAGATAGGCGAAAATAGCCGATGTCCGTCGTATCCGCTCTACTGCACAGGTGCAGGAGACTTGCGCCTGTGCAGTAGATCGGCCCGACAGCGATCGGCTATTTCCGCCTATCACCGAGCGGAGAACCGATGCTGCGCCTGCGCTGGAGCCGGGAAGGTAAATATTTACATCCCCGCTGTTCGGGGAGGTTTACCGCCACCGCCGCGGGACCGAGGAGGATGGGGGGAGCCTCAATAGGATCCGGAGGCTTCCCCCACCTGTGGTGAGTAACCCCCAGGGGAGGTTTTTTCGTTACACGTTTTCTTAAAGCTAGCCATACATCTAGTGATTCTGATTGAATTGACAAAGCGATCGACTATATTAAGGAATCGACTTCAGTGTGGTTGATTGAAAGTCAATCCACTAGTGACCCACACACTACAAACAATATCCTATGTGATTCATCTTCACATTCGATTTGACCAATGTTGTGTCTCCGTGTTTTAAATGCAAGAATCGATTAAAAGTCCATCGAATGATATGTGAACAGTAGACACTTCCTGTGCGATTGACCGATATCTTGCATTCTGCTCGATAGACTAAGGTGGTCGATTCAACATGAAATCAGCCACTTTTCATGGATTGGGAATTCTGAAACACACTTGATTCTCTCTCGATTGTATAAAACGTTTGATTGATCGATCGTTCAGTCAAATCACTAGATGTATGGCCACCTTAACCCTGCGCTCAAATTTCCCAGCCCCTCAATGACATAAATGCGTACAGACTGCTGGTAATACAGCAAGCAGGCAGCCAGCGGGTCCTCAGATCATCGCAGGAGGCCAGAATCCATTATGGAGTGTCAGGTTGTGATTTTTAGTTGTCTTTGCATATCTTTGTATAAGAACACTTAAAGGATACCACAACTGAACGTGTGTGGTTAACATGAGTGCAGCACTGTATAGGGTGTAATACGCACATACCTACTGTTCCTCCCGCCCCCCTCCGTCTGCCGCCGTTCACACTCTATACACTCTGGTGTGCGGCGACTTGCTTGACCTCTGCCCCGGACATACTGTGCCCTGTGTGCGCAGTATGTCCTTCCCCTATTCACTTCTGGCCGTCGCACAGCGCGAGGCTCAGAAGCTGCTGTCCCCTCTGCGCTGCGTGTGCGCTCCAATACACAGAGCATCACATGCTAATTATGTGACGCTCGGTGTAATGGAGCGCACACGCAGTGCAGAGGGGACAGCAGCTTCTGAGCCTCGCGCTGTGCGACGGCCAGAAGTGAAGGGGGAAGGACATACTGCGCACACAGGGCACAGTATGTCGGGGGCAGAGGTCAAGCAAGTCGCCGCACACCGGAGTGTATAGAGTGTGAACGGTGGCGCACAGTCAGTAACTTCAGTGCTGTCAGAAGATGGAGCTGAAGTTACTTTTAACACTGTAATTTGGCCGCCAGCAATAGCTGGAAGCCGGATTACATAATTCCCCACAATCCACGTGGACCTGGAGGGGGGATAGTAATTAACCCCGCTGGGACTTGTGCAGCAGCAGGATAAGCCATATACCGGCTGTATCCTGTGCCCAAGTCTCCCTGCGGTGAATCCTCTCGTACTCGGTGAGCTTACTTACTCAGTTTTTTCATAGTATTCAAAATCTGTTGGTCCTCAAATTACATGGCAATGGTAAAATTGGCCAGTCATCTGCAGATTAAAATTAGATGTGTGTATGGAGCCTTAAGCCTCATCTACACGGTACAATTTTCCGTCAGATCGGATCTATTAGATCATTTCCAATTGGTCCAATCGGATTGCGTTAGATTTTGCAATCGTTTTTTGGTACTTATCAAAGCCAAATCTATTCACCGGTCTAGATCAACGGTGGGTCTGATGGAAAATTGTACCATGTAGATGAGGCTTTACACTTTAGATTAACCATTCCTGAAATGACATTGCATCTAACCTGGCTCTTTTTCTTTATAGATGTTAACGTGCAATATCCTCAGTTTTACGGTCATTCCTACATGACCTTCGAGCCACTGAAAAATTCATACCAGACATTTCAGATTACCGTTGAATTCAGGGTAAGTGGTTTTGATCCCAGCTAAGTCATTTCATTGATATGTGCCGTCGGTTGTGATAAACCTTCTTGCATAAATAATACAGGTCAATATTTACCTGCTAAGAAGGGCTGGTACTTGCAGTGAACCCTGGCCCAATGCAGTTGTAACTTGCACTAGCAGTAAAGGACCACTATCACAAAAATGGAAACACAATGCATGTGTTTGCATATGTCTACAATGTAAACTTCTCCTGTGTTGCTGCCACTTGCAATACATTGTAAAAATATGACAGATCTGACTGGATTTGGACTAGTCCATCCCCTCACGGGAGGTTCATAGGGTTTTTGTGAGTCTGTTTAATAAAATCCACTAGAACCCCATATCAGCGGGTTCTGATGCATAGATCTGCCCCCTCCCTGAAAATGGCCCTGGCCTCTTCTGTATCAGATGTAGAAAAGGTAGAGGCCTTTTTCTGCAAGGTGGCAGGGCTATACACTGGAGCCCGGCTGATGGGGCATTCATGTTGGCAATGACAGGCTGGGATGGCCAAAAGCAGATGCCATCTTAAAGGGAACCTGAACTGAGAAGGATATGGATTTTGTTTTAATACCAGTTGCCTGACTCTCCTGTTGATCCTGTGTCTCTAATGCTGGGCATACATGGATGCAATTCTGCGCCGGATCGAGCCGCTGGCTCGATTCCGGCGGCCCTGCGTGCGCCCGGATCGATTCCCTCTCGTCCCCGCGGGCACTTATCTTCTCTTTGTTTGTGTTCCATTGTTCGCCCGCGGGGATCGAGCGCGAATCGATGCACCGCGTGATCGGACACGTCGGAAATTATCAATCGAGCCATCAGCGGCTCGATTGATAAGAAAAAAAAAAATGCCGTGTATCCCCAGCATAATACTTTTAGCCTCAGCCCCTCAACAAGCATGCAGATCAGCTGCTCTGACTGAAGTCAGACTGGATTAGCAGCATGCTTCTTTCTGGTGTGTGATTCGGCCACTACTGCAGCCAAAGAGATCAGCAGGACTGCCAAGCAACTGGTATTGTTTAAAAGGAAACATTCATATCCCTCTCAGTTAAGGTTCCCTTTAATATAGCTTTAAAACTCCTAAGCTTTGTCAGTGAAGAAATGCCTTTCATGTTACATACAGTACTTTCAATCAACAGGATTGTTATATGCAAATTAGAGGAGGCGGAGTCAGTGGAATCAGTGCAAATAAGGGCAGAAAGACACAAAGCCTTCTACCTACTATAGGCGATAAGGCATGCAGTTCAGGGTGGTGTGTTTTTTTTACACCAAACTATTTTTAACTTTCATTTTTATTTATTTTTTACATTTTTTTTTTTTTACCAGGGCGCCCATCTAAGCCTCTGTTAACTTGCTATCTTCTCTGTAGACTGCTATTGCCTAAAGAGCTGAGCTGGCCAGAATGGGGCTCCACTGCCTGAAAGATACCAGCCTGATGATGATGATATCCATTCAGTCATATCCGACAATTGGCGATTCTATGGGCTAGCTCTCTCCATGCTATCCGATCTTGTACCATTTCTACCAGCTACACAATCCTGTGTCAGCTTTGATGGTGTCAATGCGTTCTCTGGCAGCCTTGTCCCCTTTTGCCACTGATCAGTCCTAGCATTAGATCTTTCTCTTTCATCACGTGGCCAAAATATGTGAGTCCGAGTCTGGTGATCTTGCCTTCCAGTGACATGTCTGGTCTTATACGTTCCAATACTTTTTTGTTCATCATCCGTGCTTTCCATGAAATGTGAAGCGACCGTCACCAGCACCACAACTCGGAGTCTATCTTTCTTCTATCTGCTTGTCTTGAGGTCCAACTTTCGCAGCCATACATGGTTATGGGGAAAACAATGGCATGAACCAGTCTACATTTGGTTGTAATGCTAATGTCTTTGCTTTTCCATACTTGGTTCATCATGCTTACCATTGCCTACATGGCTTTAAACATGGTGGGTGTCCTGCCAGTGAAAGAAAAGATGGGGGTATCTACCTTCACTGATGTGATCACAGCCCTTGGGGAGGAGGAGTGACATATTTTGCATTTTATTAAAACTGTAAATATATAACACATAATCCTATACGGGGATAGTAAAGAAGTACGGTAAGTGGTGTGTGGTGCTGAAGAAGGATTTCCAAAAGCAATATCAATGTGCTTGAAAACATCCTACTGAAGCTGAATACTTTACCACCCCAAGCAAGTTAGCAGCCACATCATCACAAGCGTATTTGCAATTGAGGCGGACAGAAAAGCCGTTTCTGTAACAATGCTTTCTCTGAGAAAGAGAAAAATGATGCGCTGAGCCATATACAGTAAATTGTTAGGATTCTAGCCTTTATTGCAGACCAAGTGAATTTTATCGCTAGCTGTTATCAGGAATATTTTCACCGCCTCTCAGGAGTTTCAGGGCTTCTAATTAGTGCTAAAGTCTGACTGCTCTGGCTGTACAGATAAAGCACTGGTTTATTAACCCTGCAATGAAAAGAACAGAAAAAAACATGCAAATTCTAAGTAGGGCTGGTACTATATGTTCACATGTTTATCTCATTATGTCACATGGCACTTAAGGTATCCTTCAAGAAGTCGGATGGAAGAATTTAAAGGGAACCCGAGGTGAGAGGGATATGGAGGCTACCAAATGTACTTCCTTTTTAATGACACCAGTTGCCTGGCTGTCCTCCTGATCCTCGGCCTCTAATGCTTTTATCCATAGAGCCCTAACAAGCATACAGCAGATCAGGAGATCTGACTGAGCCTTTACTGGATTAGCCATATGCTTGTTGCAGGGTTTTGACTCAGAACCTATGTATGCCAGAAGATCAGCAGGACTGCCAGGGAACTGGCATTGCATAGAAGGAAATAAATATGGCAGCCTCTATATCCCTTTCACCTTGGGTTCCCCTAAAGGGTTTTTTTTTTTGGCTTAGTAACTCTTGTTCTTTATAACAGGCTGCCTGTTGGAACCTCATGAACTGTTTGTGTTCTGTTTTTGTTTATACTAATAATGTATTGCTGACTTGCTGTGCTTTATTTTATGTTTAAATGACTCTTTTTCTGTCAGGCTCAAGGTGATGACGGCTTGCTTCTCTACTGCGGGGAAAACGAGTACGGCCGCGGAGACTTCATGTCAGTGGCCATAATCCGCAGAAGCATACAGTTCCGGTAGGTACTCATCAGTCCCAATCGTTACTGCTTTTCCTGCTGCACAAGTCCCCGAAACATGAGTGTGTCCTGGGGAACACAGCCAGGAGTGTACTCTAACCCATGAGTGTGTCCTGGGGAACACAGCCAGGAGTGTACTCTAACCCATGAGTGTGTCCTGGGGAACACAGCCAGGAGTGTACTCTAACCCATGAGTGTGTCCTGGGGAACACAGCCAGGAGTGTACTCTAACCCATGAGTGTGTCCTAGGGAACACAGCCAGGGGTGTACTCCAACCCATGAGTGTGTCCTGGGGAACACAGCCAGGGGTGTACTCCAACCCATGAGTGTATCCTGGGGAACACAGCCAGGGGTGTACTCCGACCCAGGAGTGTGTCCTGGGGAACACAGCCAGGAGTGTACTCCAACCCATGAGAGTATCCTGGGGAACACAGCCAGGGTTGTACTCCGACCCATGAGTGTGTCCTGGGGAACACAGCCAGGAGTGTACTCCGACCCAGGAGTGTGTCCTGGGGAACACAGCCAGGAGTGTACTCCAACCCAGGAGTGTGTCCTGGGGAACACAGCCAGGGGTGTACTCCGACCCAGGAGTGTGTCCTGGGGAACACAGCCAGGAGTGTACTCTGACCCATGAGTGTATCCTGGGGAACACAGCCAGGAGTGTACTCTGACCCATGAGTGTGTCCTGGGGAACACAGCCAGGAGTGTACTCTGACCCATGAGTGTGTCCTGGGGAACACAGCCAGGTGTGTACTCCGACCCATGAGGGTGTCCTGGGGAACACAGCCAGGTGTGTACTCCGACCCATGAGTGTGTCCTGGGGAACACAGCCAGGAGTGTACTCCGACCCATGAGTGTGTCCTGGGGAACACAGCCAGGAGTGTACTCCGACCCATGAGTGTGTCCTGGGGAACACAGCCAGGAGTGTACTCCGACCCATGAGTGTGTCCTGGGGAACATAGCCAGGAGTGTACTCCGACCCATGAGTGTGTCCTGGGGAACACAGCCAGGAGTGTACTCCGACCCATGAGTGTGTCCTGTAGAACACAGCCAGGAGTGTACTCCAACCCATGAGTGTGTCCTGGGGAACACAGCCAGGAGTGTAGTCTGACCCATGAGTGTGTCCTGTAGAACACAGCCAGGAGTGTACTCCAACCCATGAGTGTGTCCTGGGGAACACAGCCAGGAGTGTACTCCGACCCATGAGTGTATCCTGGGGAACACAACCAGGAGTGTACTCTGACCCATGAGTGTGTCCTGGGGAACACAGCCAGGAGTGTACTCCGACCCATGAGTGTGTCCTGTAGAACACAGCCAGGAGTGTACTCCAACCCATGAGTGTGTCCTGGGGAACACAACCAGGAGTGTACTCCGACCCATGAGTGTGTCCTGGGGAACACAGCCAGGAGTGTACTCTGACCCATGAGTGTATCCTGGGGAACACAGCCAGGAGTGTACTCTGACCCATGAGTGTGTCCTGGGGAACACAGCCAGGAGTGTACTCTGATCCATGAGTGTATCCTGGGGAACACAGCCAGGAGTGTACTTTGACCCATGAGTGTATCCTGGGGAACACAGCCAGGAGTGTACTCCAACCCAGGAGTGTGTCCTGGGGAACACAGCCAAGAGTGTACTCCGACCCATGAGTGTGTCCTGGGGAACACAGCCAGGAGTGTACTCTGACCCATGAGTGTGTCCTGGGGAACACAACCAGGAGTGTACACCAACCCAGGAGTGTGTCCTGGGGAACACAGCCAGGAGTGTATTCCAACACATGAGTGTGTCCTGGGGAACACAGCTAGGAGTGTACTCTGACCCATGAGTGTGTCCTGGGGAACACAACCAGGAGTGTACTCCAACCCATGAGTGTGTCCTGGGGAACACAGCCAGGAGTGTATTCCAACACATGA
The DNA here is from genome assembly GCF_040937935.1 of Hyperolius riggenbachi. Lineage (NCBI taxonomy): Eukaryota > Metazoa > Chordata > Amphibia > Anura > Hyperoliidae > Hyperolius > Hyperolius riggenbachi. The sequence goes on along the minus strand of NC_090646.1, from coordinate 617,008,837 downwards.
GTGTGTCCTGGGGAACACAACCAGGAGTGTACTCTGACCCATGAGTGTGTCCTGGGGAACACAGCCAGGAGTGTACTCCGACCCATGAGTGTGTCCTGGGGAACACAGCCAGGTGTGTACTCCGACCGATGAGTGTGTCCTGGGGAACACAGCCAGAAGTGTACTCTGACCCATGAGTGTATCCTGGGGAACACAACCAGGAGTGTACTCCCACCCATAAGTGTGTCCTGGGGAACACAGCCAGGAGTGTAATCCAACCCATGAGTGTGCCCGGGGAACACAACCAGGAGTGTACTCTGACCCATGAGTGTGTCCTGGGGAACACAGCCAGGAGTGTACTCTGACCCATGAGTGTGTCCTGGGGAACACAACCAGAAGAGTACTCTGACCCATGAGTGTGTCCTGGGGAAAACAACCAGGAGTGTACTCCAACCCATGAGTGTGTCCTTGGGAACACAACCAGGAGTGTACTCCGACCCATAAGTGTGTCCTGGGGAACACAGCCAGGAGTGTAATCCAACCCATGAGTGTGCCCGGGGAACACAACCAGGAGTGTACTCTGACCCATGAGTGTGTCCTGGGGAACACAGCCAGGAGTGTACTCTGACCCATGAGTGTGTCCTGGGGAACACAACCAGGAGAGTACTCTGACCCATGAGTGTGTCCCGGGGAACACAGCCAGGTGTGTACTCTGACCCATGAGTGTATCCTGGGGAACACAACCAGGAGTGTACTCTGACCCATGAGTGTGTCCTAAGGAACATAACCAGGAGTGTACTCTGACCCATGAGTGTGTCCTGGGGAACACAGCCAGGAGTGTACTCGGACCCATGAGTGTGTCCTGGGGAACACAGCCAGGAGTGTACTCTGACCCATGAGTGTGTCCTGGGGAACACAGCCAGGAATGTACTCTGACCAATGAGTGTGTCCTGGGGAACACAACCAGGAGTGTACTCTGACCCATGAGTGTATCCTGGGGAACACAGCCAGGAGTGTACTCGGACCCATGAGTGTGTCCTGGGGAACACAGCCAGGAGTGTACTCTGACCCATGAGTGTGTCCTGGGGAACACAGCCAGGAGTTTACTCTGACCCATGAGTGTGTCCTGGGGAACACAACCAGGAGTGTACTCTGACCCATGAGTGTGTCCTGGGGAACACAGCCAGGAGTGTACTCCGACCCATGATTGTCCTGGGGAACACAACCAGGAGTGTACTCCAACCCATGAGTGTGTCCTGGGGAACACAGCCAGGAGTGTACTCTGACCCATGAGTGTGTCCTGGGGAACACAGCCAGGAGTGTATTCCAACACGAGTGTGTCCTGGGGAACACAGCCAGGAGTGTACTCCGACCCATGAGTGTGTCCTTGGGAACACAGCCAGGTGTGTACTCCGACCCATCAGTGTGTCCTAGGGAACACAGCCAGAAGTGTACTCCGACCCATGAGTGTGTCCTGGGGAACACAGCCAGGAGTGTACTCCGACCCATGAGTGTGTCCTGGGGAACACAGCCAGGAGTGTACTCCGACCCATGAGTGTGTCCTGGGGAACACAGCCAGGAGTGTACTCCGACCCATGAGTGTGTCCTGGGGAACACAGCCAGGAGTGTACTCCGACCCATGAGTGTGTCCTGGGGAACACAGCCAGGAGTGTACTCCGACCCATGAGTGTGTCCTGGGGAACACAGCCAGGAGTGTACTCTGACCCATGAGTGTGTCCTGGGGAACACAGCCAGGAGTGTACTCCAACCCAGGAGTGTGTCCTGGGGAACACAGCCAGGAGTGTACTCCGACCCATGAGTGTGTCCTGGGGAACACAGCCAGGAGTGTACTCCGACCCATGAGTGTGTCCTGGGGAACACAGCCAGGAGTGTACTCTGACCCATGAGTGTGTCCTGGGGAACACAGCCAGGAGTGTATTCCAACACATGGGTGTGTCCTGGGGAACACAGCCAGGAGTGTACTCCGACCCATGAGTGTGTCCTTGGGAACACAGCCAGGTGTGTACTCCGACCCATCAGTGTGTCCTGGGGAACACAGCCAGGTGTGTACTCCGACCCATGAGTGTGTCCTGGGGAACACAGCCAGGAGTGTACTCCGACCCATGAGTGTGTCCTGGGGAACACAGCCAGGAGTGTACTCCGACCCATGAGTGTGTCCTGGGGAACACAGCCAGGAGTGTACTCTGACCCATGAGTGTGTCCTGGGGAACACAGCCAGGAGTTTACTCTGACCCATGAGTGTGTCCTGGGGAACACAACCAGGAGTGTACTCTGACCCATGAGTGTGTCCTGGGGAACACAGCCAGGAGTGTACTCCGACCCATGATTGTCCTGGGGAACACAACCAGGAGTGTACTCCAACCCATGAGTGTGTCCTGGGGAACACAGCCAGGAGTGTACTCTGACCCATGAGTGTGTCCTGGGGAACACAGCCAGGAGTGTATTCCAACACGAGTGTGTCCTGGGGAACACAGCCAGGAGTGTACTCCGACCCATGAGTGTGTCCTTGGGAACACAGCCAGGTGTGTACTCCGACCCATCAGTGTGTCCTAGGGAACACAGCCAGAAGTGTACTCCGACCCATGAGTGTGTCCTGGGGAACACAGCCAGGAGTGTACTCCGACCCATGAGTGTGTCCTGGGGAACACAGCCAGGAGTGTACTCCGACCCATGAGTGTGTCCTGGGGAACACAGCCAGGAGTGTACTCCGACCCATGAGTGTGTCCTGGGGAACACAGCCAGGAGTGTACTCCGACCCATGAGTGTGTCCTGGGGAACACAGCCAGGAGTGTACTCCGACCCATGAGTGTGTCCTGGGGAACACAGCCAGGAGTGTACTCTGACCCATGAGTGTGTCCTGGGGAACACAGCCAGGAGTGTACTCCAACCCAGGAGTGTGTCCTGGGGAACACAGCCAGGAGTGTACTCCGACCCATGAGTGTGTCCTGGGGAACACAGCCAGGAGTGTACTCCGACCCATGAGTGTGTCCTGGGGAACACAGCCAGGAGTGTACTCTGACCCATGAGTGTGTCCTGGGGAACACAGCCAGGAGTGTATTCCAACACATGGGTGTGTCCTGGGGAACACAGCCAGGAGTGTACTCCGACCCATGAGTGTGTCCTTGGGAACACAGCCAGGTGTGTACTCCGACCCATCAGTGTGTCCTGGGGAACACAGCCAGGTGTGTACTCCGACCCATGAGTGTGTCCTGGGGAACACAGCCAGGAGTGTACTCCGACCCATGAGTGTGTCCTGGGGAACACAGCCAGGAGTGTACTCCGACCCATGAGTGTGTCCTGGGGAACACAGCCAGGAGTGTACTCTGACCCATGAGTGTGTCCTGGGGAACACAGCCATGAGTGTACTCTGACCCATGAGTGTGTCCTCGGGAACACAGCCAGGAGTGTACTCTGACCCATGAGTGTGTCCTGGGGAACACAGCCATGAGTGTACTCCGACCCATGAGTGTGTCCTCGGGAACACAGCCAGGAGTGTACTCTGACCCATGAGTGTGTCCTGGGGAACACAGCCAGGAGTGTACTCTGACCCATGAGTGTGTCCTGGGGAACACAGCCATGAGTGTACTCCGACCCATGAGTGTTTCCTCGGGAACACAGCCAGGAGTGTACTCTGACCCATGAGTGTGTCCTGGGGAACACAGCCAGGAGTGTACTCCAACCCATGAGTGTGTCCTGGGGAACACAACCAGGAGTGTACTCTGACCCATGAGTGTGTCCTGGGGAACACAGCCAGGAGTGTACTCTGACCCATGAGTGTGTCCTGGGGAACACAACCAGGAGTGTACTCTGACCCATGAGTGAGTCCTGGGGAACACAGCCAGGAGTGTACTCTGACCCATGAGTGTGTCCTGGGGAACACAGCCAGGAGTGTACTCCGACCCATGATTGTCCTGGGGAACACAACCAGGAGTGTACTCCAACCCAGGAGTGTGTCCTGGGGAACACAGCCAGGAGTGTACTCCGACCCATGAGTGTGTCCTGGGGAACACAGCCAGGAGTGTACTCCGACCCATGTGTGTCCTGGGGAACACAGCCAGGAGTGTACTCTGACCCATGAGTGTGTCCTGGGGAACACAGCCAGGAGTGTACTCTGACCCATGAGTGTGTCCTGGGGAACACAGCCAGGTGTGTACTCCGACCCATGAGGGTGTCCTGGGGAACACAGCCAGGTGTGTACTCCGACCCATGAGTGTGTCCTGGGGAACACAGCCAGGAGTGTACTCCGACCCATGAGTGTGTCCTGGGGAACACAGCCAGGAGTGTACTCCGACCCATGAGTGTGTCCTGGGGAACACAGCCAGGAGTGTACTCCGACCCATGAGTGTGTCCTGGGGAACATAGCCAGGAGTGTACTCCGACCCATGAGTGTGTCCTGGGGAACACAGCCAGGAGTGTACTCCGACCCATGAGTGTGTCCTGGGGAACACAGCCAGGAGTTTACTTCGACCCATGAGTGTGTCCTGGGGAACACAGCCAGGAGTGTACTCTGACCCATGAGTGTGTCCTGGGGAACACAGCCAGGAGTGTACTCCGACCCATGAGTGTGTCCTGGGGAACACAGCCAGGTGTGTACTCCGACCCATGAGTGTGTCCTGGGGAACACAGCCAGGAGTGTACTCCGACCCATGAGTGTGTCCTGGGGAACACAGCCAGGAGTGTACTCCGACCCATGAGTGTGTCCTGGGGAACACAGCCAGGAGTGTACTCCGACCCATGAGTGTGTCCTGGGGAACACAGCCAGGAGTGTACTCCGACCTATGAGTGTGTCCTGGGGAACACAGCCAGGAGTGTACTCCGACCCATGAGTGTGTCCTGGGGAACACAGCCAGGAGTGTACTCCGACCCATGAGTGTGTCCTGGGGAACACAGCCAGGAGTGTACTCCGACCCATGAGTGTGTCCTGGGGAACACAGCCAGGAGTGTACTCCGACCCATGAGTGTGTCCTGGGGAACACAGCCAGGAGTGTACTCCGACCCATGAGTGTGTCCTGGGGAACACAGCCAGGAGTGTACTCCGACCTATGAGTGTGTCCTGGGGAACACAGCCAGGAGTGTACTCCGACCCATGAGTGTGTCCTGGGGAACACAGCCAGGAGTGTACTCCGACCCATGAGTGTGTCCTGGGGAACACAGCCAGGAGTGTACTCCGACCCATGAGTGTGTCCTGGGGAACACAGCCAGGAGTGTACTCCGACCCATGAGTGTGTCCTGGGGAACACAGCCAGGAGTGTACTCTGACCCATGAGTGTGTCCTGGGGAACACAGCCAGGAGTGTACTCTGACCCATGAGTGTGTCCTGGGGAACACAGCCATGAGTGTACTCCGACCCATGAGTGTTTCCTCGGGAACACAGCCAGGAGTGTACTCTGACCCATGAGTGTGTCCTGGGGAACACAGCCAGGAGTGTACTCCAACCCATGAGTGTGTCCTGGGGAACACAACCAGGAGTGTACTCTGACCCATGAGTGTGTCCTGGGGAACACAGCCAGGAGTGTACTCTGACCCATGAGTGTGTCCTGGGGAACACAACCAGGAGTGTACTCTGACCCATGAGTGAGTCCTGGGGAACACAGCCAGGAGTGTACTCTGACCCATGAGTGTGTCCTGGGGAACACAGCCAGGAGTGTACTCCGACCCATGATTGTCCTGGGGAACACAACCAGGAGTGTACTCCAACCCAGGAGTGTGTCCTGGGGAACACAGCCAGGAGTGTACTCCGACCCATGAGTGTGTCCTGGGGAACACAGCCAGGAGTGTACTCCGACCCATGTGTGTCCTGGGGAACACAGCCAGGAGTGTACTCTGACCCATGAGTGTGTCCTGGGGAACACAGCCAGGAGTGTACTCTGACCCATGAGTGTGTCCTGGGGAACACAGCCAGGTGTGTACTCCGACCCATGAGGGTGTCCTGGGGAACACAGCCAGGTGTGTACTCCGACCCATGAGTGTGTCCTGGGGAACACAGCCAGGAGTGTACTCCGACCCATGAGTGTGTCCTGGGGAACACAGCCAGGAGTGTACTCCGACCCATGAGTGTGTCCTGGGGAACACAGCCAGGAGTGTACTCCGACCCATGAGTGTGTCCTGGGGAACATAGCCAGGAGTGTACTCCGACCCATGAGTGTGTCCTGGGGAACACAGCCAGGAGTGTACTCCGACCCATGAGTGTGTCCTGGGGAACACAGCCAGGAGTTTACTTCGACCCATGAGTGTGTCCTGGGGAACACAGCCAGGAGTGTACTCTGACCCATGAGTGTGTCCTGGGGAACACAGCCAGGAGTGTACTCCGACCCATGAGTGTGTCCTGGGGAACACAGCCAGGTGTGTACTCCGACCCATGAGTGTGTCCTGGGGAACACAGCCAGGAGTGTACTCCGACCCATGAGTGTGTCCTGGGGAACACAGCCAGGAGTGTACTCCGACCCATGAGTGTGTCCTGGGGAACACAGCCAGGAGTGTACTCCGACCCATGAGTGTGTCCTGGGGAACACAGCCAGGAGTGTACTCCGACCTATGAGTGTGTCCTGGGGAACACAGCCAGGAGTGTACTCCGACCCATGAGTGTGTCCTGGGGAACACAGCCAGGAGTGTACTCCGACCCATGAGTGTGTCCTGGGGAACACAGCCAGGAGTGTACTCCGACCCATGAGTGTGTCCTGGGGAACACAGCCAGGAGTGTACTCCGACCCATGAGTGTGTCCTGGGGAACACAGCCAGGAGTGTACTCCGACCCATGAGTGTGTCCTGGGGAACACAGCCAGGAGTGTACTCCGACCCATGAGTGTGTCCTGGGGAACATAGCCAGGAGTGTACTCCGACCCATGAGTGTGTCCTGGGGAACACAGCCAGGAGTGTACTCCGACCCATGAGTGTGTCCTGGGGAACACAGCCAGGAGTTTACTTCGACCCATGAGTGTGTCCTGGGGAACACAGCCAGGAGTGTACTCTGACCCATGAGTGTGTCCTGGGGAACACAGCCAGGAGTGTACTCCGACCCATGAGTGTGTCCTGGGGAACACAGCCAGGTGTGTACTCCGACCCATGAGTGTGTCCTGGGGAACACAGCCAGGAGTGTACTCCGACCCATGAGTGTGTCCTGGGGAACACAGCCAGGAGTGTACTCCGACCCATGAGTGTGTCCTGGGGAACACAGCCAGGAGTGTACTCCGACCCATGAGTGTGTCCTGGGGAACACAGCCAGGAGTGTACTCCGACCTATGAGTGTGTCCTGGGGAACACAGCCAGGAGTGTACTCCGACCCATGAGTGTGTCCTGGGGAACACAGCCAGGAGTGTACTCCGACCCATGAGTGTGTCCTGGGGAACACAGCCAGGAGTGTACTCCGACCCATGAGTGTGTCCTGGGGAACACAGCCAGGAGTGTACTCCGACCCATGAGTGTGTCCTGGGGAACACAGCCAGGAGTGTACTCCGACCCATGAGTGTGTCCTGGGGAACACAGCCAGGAATGTGCTGTTGAAAAACTGGTGAACAAGAGTACACCAGAAAAGAATTAGCTATATATAGATCAATCACCTTATTAAAAAGGCGGATTCCGCAGATATAGACACATAAGGAATTGTGGGTGGCACTTTGCTTTGCATTGCTGGGTCCCCTGGTTCCAATCTTGGTCAGGATTCTATCTGATCTGCACTTACTTTATATGTTCTTAATGGGTTTTCGTTTTCTGGGGGCGATTTGGTTTCACCCCACATTGATATCGATAAGTAAATTGGCCTCAGACTATGGAAGGGGCGGGACATAGCCCATATGGTAGGCTTTAGATTGTGAGCTCCTCTGAGAAACAGATAGTGACATGACTATGTACTCCGTAAAGTGCTGTGGAAGATGTAAGCTCTGTATAAATACAAAATAATATACATGGAACCTCTATTTTGTTTCCTCTCTCCAGCTATAACTGTGGCACGGGTTCTGCAGTTATTACTAGTGACGGTAAAATCAAACCAGGCGCTTGGCATGTTGTGACGGTGTACAGAGAGGGTCTGAACGGCTGGATTAAGCTGGATAACGGCAGTCCCGTCAGTGGGAGGTCTGCGGTAAGATATGTAGACTTCCAGTAACACCAGAGTTTGAATATGAATTCAGCAGCCTATTTCTCTGGAAATGCAGATCATTCTGATAAGCAGTGTAGGCCATGTCTGTTAATTTCCATTTTTTTCTGCTGTTAAAAGTAAGCAGTTAAAATCTGAACAACCAACAAGTTTTGGACTAGTCCATCTCCTCATGGGGGATTCTCTGGGTTTTCTATGTTTTCAAACGCATTTCCTGAACGGTAGTTTAACTGCCAACATAGTAAGATACCAGCCAGACTTGTACACTATTTTGTCAGTTAGAGTTAGCAACTGCCGTGCAGGAAATGCTGTTGAAAACAAAGAAAACCCTGAGAATCCCCCATGAGGAGAGGGACTAGTCCAAAACCTGTTGGTTCTGTCAGGTTTTAAGTGCTTTTTTGGCTGGAGTGGTCATTTAAGGTTTGTGGCCAGTTTGCTTTAGAAATCAGGGGTAACATAACTGTGTATTGCAAGTCATGCTTGTATGTTTTCTGTTCCCTGTATTTGTTTTCTTTTCTTTCTTTTTTTAAGACAAAAGTTATTGAATTTTTGCATATTTTTACATCAGCGTATGGCCATCCGGATGGTGCAACAACAAAATTGTGCACACATAAACAATAAGAACACTCTAGTAAAGAGCCAACCATATCCCCAGCCTCTCCATCAATCAAGCAATATATACTGTAACAAGCTGTGCTGGTACATAATGGCACTGCTAGTCTTAGTTATTGTAACTTTATCTCCTGTATCTCAAGCCACCTAGACCTCACTTTTTCTCATTTCTTTAGTGCCTTACAGTTGTTGTATACCCCCCGAGTACCGTTAGCTCCTGACAGATACAGGCCGGTCAGAAACCGGCGGAGGATCACCTCCACTCTATTTTACTCTGACAATTTACATAGCATAGATGCGCCCTCCCCCCCCCCCGCGTTAAAAAAATTGTGATACTCCTTATGGGAAGACTCTGGATCCCATAGAGCCATCCCAGTCCTTGCTCAGTCCCCTTGTTCCACCGCTGTCCACTGGTGAAGTTATTTGGCTCCGACTCTCCTCAGGCAGTCTTCATAAGTACTCGTGTCCCCACTGCTCATGCAGGAAGCTGTACTTGTATGTGCATAGTAAGGATCCTCTCCTCTTGTGGATGCGATTGCGAATACTCCTGAAGACTGCCTGGAGAGGGCCGTATATGTATTCCGCCGAGCTGGCCGAAAAACTTCACTGGGCCCGGCGCTGCAACTACAGTATGGAGAGAGGACTTGCAAAACTCTGTGGGATAAAAAAAACCCCCAACATATTCTTTTGGGGTCCCCTTTAAAGTAAACATGAAGTGCCCCTCCCCCACCCCGAAAAAAGATTGTGATACTTACCTATGGAGAGAGATGACTCTGGATCTCATAGAGCTATCCCAGTCCTTGCTCAGTCCCTTTGTTCCACCGCTGTCCCCTGGTGGAGTTATGCATCTTTGGCTCTCCTCAGGCGGTCTTTAGAAGCACTTGTATCCCCAAGTACTGCTGAAGGGGGACAGATCTGTACTGCCCATGCAGGAGCCTGGACCTGCGCAGTAAGGATTCCCTCCTCTTCAGAAGTACTTGTGGATGCGAGTACTCCTAAAGACTGCATGGAGAGGGCCGAAGATGTATTCCACCGAGCCGGTCGAATAACTTCACCGGGGCCAGGCACTGGAACTACAGTATGGAGAGAGGACCAGGAAAGCTCTATAGGATCCAGAGCCCTCCCTATCCATAGATGAGTATCAAACTCTTTTTTTTTTTGGCCATCTTTACTCATTTCCATTCACTAACATTGCATTCATTAATGTAGGTTGACAATGACAGAGTTGCAGTAGTGATGTCATACATGCTGTTGGAGCTGAGTGACGTGTGTCTCTTTCCACCAGGGGCAGTACAGTAAGATCACATTCCGCACTACCTTGTATCTGGGTGGAGCTCCGAGCTCTTATTGGCTGGTGAAGTCAGCAGGGACCAATCTGGGATTTAAAGGCTGTGTGCAGTCCCTGTCTGTAAACGGAAGGAACATCGACATGAGACAGTGGCCGCTCGGAAAGGCGCTTAGCGGAGCTGATGTTGGTAATTATCCACTCTTTGGAATGGTTGCTACAAGTAAATAGGAAGTTTTATTGTGTTAAAGGAAATCAGTTTGTTTTTTTTAAATTAAATTCAGATTTACATTATAGGTACTTTTCATCATTTAGGGCTGGTTCACACGGACGCTTGGTGGCGTTTACCGCCAATCGTTCGGGACTCGTCAGCTAAACGCTCCCATTCAAGTGAATGGGAGCATTTAGCATCGCGCGGTTACCGGTGATTACCGTCGATTGCGCAAACGTGGCATTCCAATCCCAATCTACCGGATTGTTTCAGCTGGCCCTAGAAGCCACATGCTGTGTCCAGGGTAGCCTAGCTACCGCGTATTCATGTCCCCTTGCGGGGACGAAAAACGCTGATTGCGACGGGAAGCCGATGATCGCCATACTGCCGCCCACCGAACGAGACGTCCGTGTAAACCAGCCCCAAAGTGAATGTAAACCAAACTTTAAACAAAAAAGCAAAAAAAACCAGATACTTACCTAAGGAGCGGGAAGGCTCTGGGTCCTACAGAGCCTTTCTGTTCCTCTCCTGGTCCCTTTATTTCATCGCTGTCACCCCATTTAGCAGTATTTGAACAATCGGTTGGAGACTGCTCTCTTGCGCAGTTTTTTTTATTTCAATTTACATTAGCTTTAAATATGAAATTTTACCTATGATTGGATCACATATACTATTTCCTACCAGCTGGTGGAGCTCTCAAGCAATAGACTGATAGTTTTAAAGTCATAGATTACGGACAGCTTTGCAAGTAGGTGACCTGACAATGCAGGAGTGTACCATATTGTACTGGATTACTTTACACTTACACCACTATATATTCGTGTAGATCATTTGTGGATGAAGAAATTACCTTTTTTTTTATTTTGATTTATTGTAAGATAAATGCAGAGTGTGCCCACCCTCTCACCCTCTCAATCCAGATCAGTTGATTTAGGAGCAAGCGGCACCTGGCGTAACTCGGCAACACTATAGACCACATTTTAAATTTGTGACTATGGCGCGCGCACCAAGGGAGGCGTTACTTTGGTTGTCGGCACTTAGCTATTACTATACTGTAGCCGAAATCATGTCTTTGTATAAATGGAAATGAACCTCACTTCTTCCCCTTTTTCACAACACACAGGTGACTGCAGCATTGGGGTGTGTGATGAGGCTTCCTGTATCAATGGTGGAACGTGTACATCGAAGTCAGCTGATTCCTATATGTGTCTTTGTCCTATAGGGTTCCAGGGGCGTCATTGTGAGGAAGGTAAGGCGGAGCTTTCACCACACTGATAATTACATTCTGATAAGTAAGCTTATAAGATACATGTTAAAGAGAAGCTGTCAGCCATACTATCTCAGAAAAAAACAAAACACATAAATAAGTAGATAAATACTTGCTCTACTTACATATATGTATTGCACTGTCCACGTTTTGATTTTAGTGATTTTTCTACAGTAAAAAAAAGAGAAAATCCTTCTTAGCATTTCCCATTTTAACCGGGGCTATTTTGAAGCCAATCCTGATGTCATTTCCTCCCTTAGTCTCCTCTGCCTGATTTGCCAGCCCTTCACTATAGAAAGTACATTGTCTCAGCATGAGAATTATTGGCCAATCAGAGAGGAACATAGGTGTTGGAGGGGAAAACTGGAGGAAAAAGAGGCTTCAGCCAATCAGGCTGCATTAGTTAAGTCTGAGGGGAAGTAGAGAAGCAAAAAAAAGACAACCCATCATGCACTCAAAACTTCCTTTGTGCGGCAATGTACCAAATAAGAGTCAGGTAAACTGGGGAATGATCATTTATCAACAAGAAAAGTAATAGTGATTTTAACTTTTTGATTACCTGGTTAGCATCCTTATTACTTGTTTCCCTGATAAAAATAAAGAATTGATTTTTGATTTTATGCCCGACAGTTACACTTTAACATTCAGTCTTGCTGCCTGAGGTTCGGCTCCTTGTGGTGCCTATAAGCACTTTTCCTAAAGGGCACCATTTCTCCTCTGGGTATTCAGGAAACTCGAAGGCACATCAGTCTTGGTGGGTTGCCATACCCTTGACTCAGGCCAATGAGACCAACATTACTGAAAGCAGAGGCACTTTTATTGGCTTGAATGATGGTGGCGAAGAAGGTAAATTGGGTCCTGGAGGCGCCGTGGTACTATGAGCGCCACCATAGGTTCCTATGTTAATAGCCAATTTAGTGGATTATAAGTGGTAATTTGGGCACCGAAGGCATCTGCTATTTGTAGCCGCAGCTTGTATAGTGTGTGGCTCTGGTGTCCGCTATTTTATAAACGACTACTTAAACGCGCTAATTACGATTGATACAGTAACTCTGTAGTGTATGGTGGTGCCTCCAGCGCTTGATATTTGGGAAGGTTTGGTTATCACTTAAGGTGAATCAGTTAGGGTTAGGCATTGGTTGGGTGGCGTTAATTCAGGTTTGGCATAGGTTGGGTGGGTCGGTTAGAGTTAGGTATCAGTTGGGGTAGTTGGTTAGGGTTAGCCATCGGTTGGGGGGTAGATTATGATTATGCATTGGTTGGAGTAAGGTCGGTTAAGATAAGGTATCGATAGAGGGTTCAAGTGAGAATGGGGTCAGATTAGGCAATAGTAAAATATCGGTAAAAATTACCAATATTTTGCAATCATTATTTTATGGTAGAATATCAGTTATTTTACCGATATTCTACTAGCAGCTATTTCCAGCACTGCGGTGCGCCTTTTTAGATAAACGTGGTGATGGATGCCACTGTTGTGTGTCAAATGAAAGTAAATTCACCGCCATAAGGACAAGGAAGGAGGACACCCCTAATGAACAGGAGAGTAGGTGCTGTTTGAGAATGCCAGTAAACAGTGGGGCAGATTCACCAAACAGCAGTAAAATTTTAAGTACAGCACATGTCATGTTTACAGGCATTTACTTAAACTGCATAACTCGCAATATATAACATGCACATTGCTTGTATAACCTATGTTATAACGTAGCGTGTGTATACAAGCAACAATTGCATTGTGTATGTAGCGCTAGTTTTTGCAATGCCGGTTACACAGTTTAGTTCATGAGGCTTTCCTATGCCTTTTCCATACCTTTCCACCTTTCTCTTAGTGTTAACTACATGCCAGCTCGAGTCAGCATCAGCTTCGGGGAAAATGTACTACTCAGTTAAGTTCTTCCACAGTGGTAGACGCTCCTCCTGTCATGTGCTCATTAGACAGGAGTGCTCAGACATACCTCATGAATGACCTCTCTGCCTGCAGATACGCAGTTTGTGGCATTGGCAGGCAGGTTCCTTTGGTTGTCACAGCGGCGCAGACGCAAGTGCCGGACATATGAGGGGAACACGGGAGGTGGCCTGTCACTGCTTCTACCTCATGCCTCTGGAGGCACAGAAGGGGTCATAGTAAAAGTCATGAGGTCTGTCTAATCACATTCCGCTGATGAGGAGGTGAGGAAACATGGAGCTAGCAGTGGAGACGTCAATGCAATACCCCTGTGTGACTGACGAATCCTGGCTGTTTCTCGTGTCAACTAAAGCTGCAAAGAAGTTAAAGTTTAGAGAAAGGTGACAAAATCTTAAAGAGAAACTTTTTTGTCAGAAAAATAAATGATATATGTTGTCACAGATGTTTGTTGGTGAGATTTCATCAGTAATAGCTGCAGGCTAGTCTTCAAAGTCTCTGTCTCACAGTACTTCTGCAGCACAAGTAATTGAGGTACAGTAAACCCTTGGATTAAAAGTAACTTGGTTTGAGAGTGTTTTGCAAGTGTAAGGAAACGCGGAAAAGCCGCCGTCTCTCAAGGTGAGGCGGCTGTTTCCGCGTCCAGCATGGCGTCACAACGCGGAAAAAACGCCGCATAGGCAGTACGGCGGAATCCGCATTGGTAACGGCGGAATCCGCATCAGAGGCGGCTCCCGCACTCGAGACTTTGCTAAACAGTTCTGGTGTGGCTGGGACTCATAGTCCATCTGGATTCAGAGTTACACGCGCGCGCGCGCAGAGGCAGAGTTTAAATAACAGTCAGAAGGGAGTCAGCTGACCAGCGGGGTCAGCTGACATTTTCCACTGCTCCCATTGGTCCAGCAATTAGGGAGGTCCTGGAAAGGTCCTTGTGTATATAAACTGCTGGCTGTTCACTTGCTCCTTGTCTGGCGTTGCGATCACATACGTGGAAGCACCCAGATCCGTAGTCAGATCCGCAAGTGTGCCGGGACCAGCTGGAGCTGTAATCCTACACTTAGCTAGATTCTTTTGATAGCTAAAGTACTAGTTTGATTGTGATTATCTGTTATGACCTATTTGCCTGCCTGACTATCCTCCTGAAACTTTGATCCTGTACCTCGATATTTCTGAAACTCTGTTGCCGAACCCCGGCTCGTCCTTAGACTCTGTTTCTGCCTCCTGATCTTGTACCTCGATATTTCTGATACCCTGTTGCCGAACCCTGCCTGTACCTTGACTCCGCCTTTGCCTTACAATACTGTACGTTATCTGTCCGTGTGTGTACGACCTGGCTTGTCCGACCTCGAGAACCGACCTCACTGTTGGAGGCGGTTCCCCGTCCTGTCAGTGACACCTTCTCCAGAGTGTCACTTTCAGATCAGCCTTCCTACTGTCAGTCTGACTCCTCCCGTCTTGGAGAGCTCAGGTCTGCGGAAGGAATCTGTGCAGTACTCCTTGCTGCACTGAGGCTTAGTCCTCTGTGTTACTGTTACACCAAACACTACACTCTACTCAGGTGAACAGAGGTTAGCTAGTATATCGGATTATCGGTGATACTGAAGATCACATATAATCTGGTGGTATACATCTGTATTCCCCGTGATACTGCAGATCACCGGTAATCAGATCCTCTCTGTGCTCACCGATCGTTACAGAACGCCAGACAAAAAAACAGATGGAAACACGTGCTGATCCTCTGACTGTGCTTGCCACTTCGGTGGACAGTATCCATCAAGCACTGGGCCAGCACAAAGCCTTAATCGATGCCCTATCAGGCTCAGTGCGAACCCTCCAGACGTCAGTTGATTCAGTGCGATCCCCTCCTAGTGACGACATTCGCATGCCTGTACCTGATAAATTTACCAGCCACAAGTCTGACTTCCAGAATTTTAAGAGTAGAGTGTTATCGTACTTCGAGTTGAGACCCTGATCCTCGGGGACTGAGACCCAACGGGTCACCTTTATTAAAACTTTGCTGACTGGTGACTCCCAGTCATGGGCATACAACCTGCCTCCTACCGATACTGCTCTGACCTCGGTAGAGGAATTCTTTAAGGCCATGGCCGTAATTTACGACGACCCTGACCTTGCTGCGTCCTCTGAGCGGAAGCTCAAACTTTTGCGGCAAGGCAGAGGTTCGGTCGAGGATTATGCGGCAGAATTTCGTAGATGGTCAGTCACCGCCAGATTCGACAATTTTGCGCTGATGGATTACTTCCTGTCCGGGTTGTCGGAGGAGGTTTCCGACCTAATGTTAACTGTACCCGATTCTAAGACAGTCGATGAGGCCATATCATCAGCCATTCGAGTTGAACGTAGGCTACGCCATCAGAGGCAGACTAGGGGCAGTCACCGTGTCAGGGTGACATCTTATGCGGCACCATCTGCTACACCCCTAGTAGCACCATCTCCGCCTGTCTCACCCTCTCTGGCCTTGCCTCCGCCCGAACCAATGCAGATTGGTCGATCGAAACGGACCCAGGTGGAGCAAAGGCGGAGAATGACGGAACAGTTGTGCCTGTACTGTGCTGCAGCAGGGCATAGGGTGCGAAACTGCCCTAACAGGTCGGGAAACGGGTCTGCCTAGGAGTAGTGGGGGGTGACACCCTGGGCACACAATCCTCACCCCTTAAAGAAAGAAAATTGCTTCTCCCTTGTACTGTCACATGGGATGATAAGTCTGTAGCCACTGAAGCTTTTATCGACTCCGGCTCAGCGGCTAATTTTATGAACTTCGAATTTGCTCAGGAGTTGGGTCTACCACTCACTCCCGTGAGACCCCCCATTCAGGTCACGGCAGTGGACGATTCCCCTTTGGAACGGAATCGTGCCCTGTCACAGACTCCGCTGGTGAGGCTCACCATAGGGGTATTGCATGGGGAACAGCTACAATTTTTTGTGTTACACATGTCAACCTCCACCATTATCCTAGGCATGCCGTGGTTACAAATTCATTCTCCGCAGATAGACTGGGCCACAGGGCAGTTAACAGCATGGTCACCTCATTGTTTCCAGCAGTGTTTGGGGAGGCTGACATTAGGTCAAACCAGGGTACAGGTGGAAGGTGTACCGGAACAGTACTCGGATTATGCTGATGTGTTCTGTCCCAAGGCTGCGGATAAATTGCCCCCACATCGCCCGTTTGACTGTCCTATTGACCTTCGTTCTGGTTGTATGCCTCCTCGAGGCCATTTGTATAATTTATCTGGCCCCGAAAAACTAGCCATGCAGGAGTATATCCGAGAGAACTTGGCCAAGGGCTTCATTCGGCCGTCCCGGTCACCCGCTGGGGCAGGTTTCTTTTTTGTTAAGAAGAAAGACGGGGGCTTACGGCCTTGTATCGATTATCGTGGCCTTAACAAAATCACAGTGAAGAATCGCTACCCGTTGCCACTTATAGACGATTTATTCACACAGGTCACGGAGGCTAGGATATTTTCAAAACTAGATTTACGGGGGGCATACAATCTGGTGCGTATAAGAAAGGGCGATGAGTGGAAGACGGCCTTCAATACCCCTGACGGGCATTACGAGTACAGGGTGATGCCCTTCGGGTTATGTAATGCCCCGGCAGTCTTCCAGGAACTCATCAATGAGGTTTTTAGGGAGGTGTTAGGGAAGTTCGTTTTAGTCTACTTAGACGACATTCTCATCTTTTCTAACAACCTCTCTGAACACAGAACCCATGTCAGGATTGTATTAGACAAACTGAGGCAGAATATGTTATACGCTAAACTCGAGAAGTGTATTTTTGAGGTTACGTCGGTTGCCTTTCTGGGATATATAATCTCCACCTCAGGTCTGTCTATGGACCCTGCCAAGGTCTCCGCGGTCCTGGAGTGGCCGCAGCCGGTGGGGTTAAAGTCGTTACAACGGTTCTTGGGGTTTGCGAACTATTATAGAAGGTTTATAAAGGGGCACTCCACAGTAGTCGCACCCCTCACTAGCCTTACTAAAAAAGGGGCAGACACCACTCATTGGCCTCCCGAGGCCTTACAGGCATTTTCTACTTTAAAAGGGTTGTTCTGCTCAG
This sequence comes from Hyperolius riggenbachi, assembly GCF_040937935.1. NCBI lineage: Eukaryota > Metazoa > Chordata > Amphibia > Anura > Hyperoliidae > Hyperolius > Hyperolius riggenbachi. Next base: position 616,991,395 of record NC_090646.1, on the reverse strand, counting down.
CGCCCATACTGAGACACGTGGACACTTCCTTCCCGTTTATTGTTGAGGTAGACGCCTCGGAGGTCGGGGTGGGGGCTGTGCTGTCTCAGCGTTCTGGTCTCCACGGTAGATTTCACCCGTGTGCCTATTTTTCCCGGAGGTTCTCTCCGGCAGAGAGAAACTACGATATAGGCAACAGGGAGCTCCTAGCCATCAAATTGGCCTTCGAAGAGTGGCGTCATTGGCTAGAGGGAGCTGAGCACACTATCACGGTTTATACCGACCACAAGAATCTGGAATACATCGAGTGGGCTCGATGGTCTCTATTTTTCTCGAGGTTTACTTTTTTGATTACGTACACGCCAGGTAGTAAGAATACCAAGGCAGATGCACTCTCTAGGTGTTTCGAGCCGGAGACAGCACAGCCCTCGGTTCCCGAGACCATTGTCCCACAAAGAGTGGTGTTAGCCGCTACTGAGACTTGGGAGGACTGGAAGGAGACTTTGAGTCCTTTCCAGCAGGATATCCCGGAAGGGAAACCAGACGGGGTGTTGTTTATCCCGTTACCATTCCGTCTCCAGATCTTGGAGATGGTCCACTCTCATAAAAATGCGGGAAATCCTGGGGCGTCTAGAACGCAAGATCTCGTGGCCAGATGTGCATGGTGGCCTTCGCTAGCAGCTGACTGCAAAGAGTTTGTCAGGGATTGTGCGGTGTGCGCAAAAAGCAAGCCCTCCCGGCTGGCATCTGTAGGTACACTGCAGCCTTTGCCCACCCCGAGTGAACCATGGACCCACTCGTCCATGGATTTTGTGGGAGAGCTTCCTAGGTCTGAAGGCATGTCGGTCATCTGGGTGGTGGTCGACCGTTTCAGTAAAATGGCCCACTTCGTGCCCCTGAAGGGACTCCCCTCGGCCCAGGAACTGGCCGATTTATTTATCACCCATGTCTTCCGACTGCATGGCATTCCAGAAGACATAGTATCCGATCGGGGAGTCCAGTTTGTTTTGGAGGGCATTCTGTCACCAAATGGGCATGAAACTGTCGTTTTCCTCGGGTTACCACCCACAGACAAATGGCCAGACGGAGAGGGTCAACCAATCGTTAGAGCAATTTCTGAGATGTTACGTTGCCGAGGCGTAGAGTGATTGGGTTAAATTTTTACCTTATGCAGAATTTGCCCACAACAACTTAAAGAGTTCTTCCTCAGGTTTCTGTCCATTTCAGATAGTAACCGGTAAACTACCTAAATTCTCTCCGTTGCCAATTGCGTCCATTCCATTTCCAGCCTTGGAGGCTTGGCAAAGATCATTTAAGGACATGTGGTGGACCATTAAGAATAATCTGGTAAAAGCATTTCAGAGTCAGAAAGGTCAGGCTGACAAAAAACGCTCGTTAGAGTGGAAATTTCAACCAGGAGATTTGGTTTGGGTGTCAACCCGTCACCTGACCTTGAGACAACCTTCTGACAAGCTTGGTCCCAGGTTTGTGGGTCCATTCCCGGTAGTCAGGAGGATCAACGATGTTACTTATACCGTTGACCTTCCCACCAGCATGCGGGGGGTAAGGTCCTTCCACATGTCTCTTCTTAAACCAGCAATCCAGGTGGGCCCCACTCCTCCTCCTCCTGTGTTAGTAGATGCCCAACCCGAATATAAAGTGGAAAAAATTTTAGATTCACGCACGGTACAAAACTCGGTACAGTACCTCGTACATTGGAAAGGGTACGGCATTGAGGAGAGGCAATGGGTACCGGGCTCACGCAAGCATGCAGACGAGTTAAGGAGGGAGTTTCATGCCTTACACCCCGAGAAACCTGGTAGGAGTTGTCCGGAGTCCACTCCTCGGGGGGGGGGGGGGGGGGGGGTACTGTAAGGAAACGCTTAAAAGCCGCCGTCTCTCAAGGTGAGGCGGCTGTTTCCGCGTCCAGCATGGCGTCACAACGCGGAAAAAACGCCGCATGCTGCATAGGCAGTACGGCGGAATCCACATTGGTAACGGCGGAATCCGCATTGGTAACGGCGGAATCCGCATCAGAGGCGGCTCCCGCACTCGAGACTTTGCTAAACAGTTCTGGTGTGGCTGGGACTCATAGTCCATTTGGATTCAGGGTTACACGCGCGCGCGCACAGAGGCAGAGTTTAAATAACAGTCAGAAGGGAGTCAGCTGACCAGCGGGGTCAGCTGACATTTTCCACTGCTCCCATTGGTCCAGCAATTAGGGAGGTCCTGGAAAGGTCCTTGTGTATATATACTGCTGGCTGTTCACTTGCTCCTTGTCTGGCGTTGCGATCACATACGTGGAAGCACCCAGATCCGTAGTCAGATCCGCAAGTGTGCCGGGACCAGCTGGAGCTGTAATCCTACACTTAGCTAGATTCTTTTGATAGCTAAAGTACTAGTTTGATTGTGATTATCTGTTATGACCTATTTGCCTGCCTGACTATCCTCCTGAAACTTTGATCCTGTACCTCGATATTTCTGATACTCTGTTGCCGAACCCCGGCTCGTCCTTAGACTCTGTTTCTGCCTCCTGATCTTGTACCTCGATATTTCTGATACCCTGTTGCCGAACCCTGCCTGTACCTTGACTCCGCCTTTGCCTTACAATACTGTCTGTGTGTGTACGACCTGGCTTGTCCGACCTCGAGAACCGACCTCACTGTTGGAGGCGGTTCCCCGTCCTGTCAGTGACACCTTCTCCAGAGTGTCACTTTCAGATCAGCCTTCCTACTGTCAGTCTGACTCCTCCCATCTTGGAGAGCTCAGGTCTGCGGAAGGAATCTGTGCAGTACTCCTTGCTGCACTGAGGCTTAGTCCTCTGTGTTACTGTTACACCAAACACTACACTCTACTCAGGTGAACAGAGGTTAGCTAGTATATCGGATTATCGGTGATACTGCAGATCACATATAATCTGGTGGTATACATCTGTATTCCCCGTGATACTGCAGATCACCGGTAATCAGATCCTCTCTGTGCTCACCGATCGTTACAGCAAGACAAGTTAAAATGTTTATAAAATGTTGTCTTGATAAGCAAGCAATGTCTTGATATACGAGCACAAAGCGTATATGCACATCACATGATCACAACTGAACCGATCGTTCTTCTCCATTTGATGCTGCATAATTGTGTTTAAAGGACCACCACAGCGGATAAATTAATCAGTTAAAATTTGACAGAACAGTTTTCCACCCTCTGGTGGCCCTAATACCCGAAGAAGCGAGCTGGACCTGTGAAACGTGTTGTCCAGTGCTTTTATAGAGGGTTTTGCCAGGATTGACTGTTTTAATTATTTTCGGTACATTGCCAAGATCCAGAAAGAGGGAAACCCAGGCAGGCCCATAATCTCAGGGAGCGGAACTTTTACAGAGAACATCTCAGGCTGGCTGGAAAACATCTTGAAACCTCTTGTCTGTAAAAGACCCAGCTACATACAGGATACCACCCACCTCCTGAACAAACTGACAGCCATCGGCCCAGTACCTGAGGGAACCATACTGGCCACGATGGACGTGGAGTCCCTGTACACGAACATTCCCCATGATGATGGTATTGCGGCCTGCCGTAAATATCTTCAGGGTCAGGGCGTACCTGTAAAGCCTATTGCTGGACTGATAAAATTCATTCTCACTCATAATTATTTCACTTTTGGACAGGACCTCTATTTACAGCAGATGGGCGTGGCAATGGGTTCGCGATTCGCACCACAGTATGCAAATCTCTTCATGGCCAAAATCGAAGAGGAATACCCCAATGCATGTGGCATAAAACCCATGGCCTACTTCCGCTTCATTGATGATATTTTAATCATCTGGTCCGCAAGTGAGGATGATCTTCTCCAGTTCCACAGGAACTTCAATGCCTTCCATCCTACAATCAATTGAAACTTACCCACTCTCACACAGAGATTAACTTTCTGGACACCACCATATACATTAGGGGTAACAACTTACAAACCTCTGTGTATCGCAAACCTACAGACCGTCCCACATACCTAAGATATGACAGTTTTCATCCTAAGCACATTAAGAACGCTCTAATTTACAGCCAAGCAATACGTTACAACCGGATTTGTTCTGACAGGATGGACAGAGACAAGCACCTGGATCGCCTTAAGAACACTTTCATTAAACAAGGTTATAGTCCTCCTATGGCTGAGGCCCAAATCAGGAAAGCCAGCAACATCCCCAGGACTGAACTCCTGAAATATAAGCAAAACCAGAAAGAGGAACGTGTCCCTTTGGTTGGCACCTACAACCCACACCTGGAAATCTTAAGGAGGATTGCTAAGGAACTACATCCCATTTTACACAAGGATCACAGACTGAGAACGATATTCCCTAAACCTCCACTCTTGTCATATCGGCAACCACACAATCTAAAACAGATGATTGTCAGGAGTTCTTTGAATAGGCCTCAACAAAACGGAACATCACCCTGCCGACAAAAAATATGTGGGACCTGCAGACACATTTACTCCACTGACAGGGTAACGATACCAGGTTCACAACAGGAGTACAGAGTACAAGGTGCATTTTCCTGTGGTTCCACCAATCTGGTATATCTGATCATGTGTGCTAAATGCCCCAATGTTATGTACGTGGGAGAAACTGGACAAACTCTGCGCAAACGTATGAATGGACACAGGCACACTATTAAAGATACCAAATCTGGACTCCCAGTTGCTACACACTTTCGGTCCAACGGACACAGCATGGATGATCTTCGTGTCACTGCCCTGAAGGGCGGCTTCAAAACGTCAAATGATCGATTAATAGCAGAAACAAAATTTATAAATTGGTTCAAAGCTGTGCAGAAAGGTTTGAATACGGACAACAACTTTCTATATTGGTATGAGATAGATGATATTTGAACTTTTCTCAGCCATTATAGCTGAACTTGTGAACTAAGAATTTACGATACCTCTGGGTCAGTCCAACTCCCAGGTCTGTGAGCAGGGAGTAAACAAGTTATCTTGGCTTACAACCTCTAACCCCAGGTCGATGGTCTGTGTGAATTAAGGCATCTTAATGGCATGCATTTATGCTTGAAAAAATATCTGTTTTCCCTTTTGATGTTGCATGTATATAAGCTGTCTGTACCACCAGTTTGCAAACTAACAGGATATAAGCCAGACGAAGGCTGAAAGGCCGAAAGCTTGCTTATTTATATTCATTTTTTAGTTAGCCAATAAATGGTATCATCCTGGTTTAAAACTTCTTGCTTTTAATTATTTTCTTAAGCACACCTGAAGTGAGAGGGATATGGAGGCTGACATACAGTATTTATTTACTTTTAAACAATGCAGATTGCCTGGCTGTCCTACTGAGCCTCTGTCTCTAATACCCTTAGCTATAGACCCTGAACAAGCATGCCGATCAATTGTTTCTTACTGAAGTCTGACTGGATCAGCCGCATGCTTGTTCCGGGTGTGTGTGAAAAAGACACTGCTGCAGCCAAAGAGATCAGCAGCACTGCCCGGCAACTGGTATTGTTTTAAATGAACTAAATATGGCAGCCTTCATATCTCTCTCAGTTCAGGAGTATTTAAAAGGGTATGTTACGAAAAAAAAAAAAGACCCCAGAGCTTCTTCTAGCCCCCTGTAGTCCTTCTGGTCCCTTGTTGTCATTCCCTACTGTCCCAATCCTCCGCTGTACTGACTTGCCAGTCGCTGGCCACTGAGCACATGATGTCACAGCCACGCACCTCCTCAATCATGCTCCTGCAGCCAGGGGCGTTCGGTGCATGCACAGCTGCAGTTTTATGAGCTGTGCAAGCACAGAACGCTCTCGCCCTAGAGGCGACCTGGGGCCACACATGCAGCTTTTGGAGGAGCACAGCGGCCGAATTGAGTAAAATGACGGCCAGGGACCAGACCGACTACAGGGGGCTAAAAGAAGCCCTAACTGGAATCCATTTTTCAGTGGCGGTAGAGTGCAGTTCCCCTCCTGTTACTTTAGCAGATATACAGTATGGAAATTCTCAACCTGTTAAGGTCTTGTTGCCAGGGAACAATTTCTTTTACCACTCATGTAAATATGTTCATGTAAATGTGGCTTTTAGGATGTCAAAAGCGGTCAACAAAAACATGTTTGTTTGTTTTTAAGAATGCCACGCCACTTCTTTACAAACACGTCCTCAACTTTAAAAGCACAGTACTCAGGCAGTACAATAGACATGGCCTTATTGGGGTCCTTTCAGCCTGACAGAAGCCTGGAGACGGGAAAAGCAGTGAAATGAAATGACCGGTCGCAGGCTGGTAAAATGTCTCCGTTTTATTAGCTCCTTAGTAGGAAGTTCAAACCGGTACAAACTGACATTCAAATCAAATTTGTAATGATCGCTGCTGCAGCAGGTGTTGCTGGAAATAGTAGTGCTGCAGCTCAGGCAGTTCTGATATCTTTCCATGCAAGCTGCATAGCTTTGTCTGCCTTTCCCTGCTGTCAGCTTGTGACTGATTATCATTCACCTGTGTGGGAATCTGCATGTCTGCTCCCATTGGATGACCTCAGTATAAAGATCTGCTTCCTGCAGGACTCCTTGGGTTTTCATAGCTTCAGTTTTAGCCTGTCTTGCTGTCGCTTCAGCCCCGATCGTGTTTCTTGTTCTAAAAGATACTTTGCTGGTTTTGCATCATATATTGGTTCATTGCCCATATATATGCATACCAGCACGTTTATTATTTTCCTTGTATTCGTGTTACGTTGATACATCAGTGTCGCTGATGTATACGTACACGAACTGTTTATATCCTGTGTGCAGTTAGTCAGCTTTCCAGCACGTTTTGGTAGTTTGCGCGTATCGTGAGCACCCGTGCTGAGCTAGTATCCTGCTCCTGGTCCTGTTCGTGGATTGCGTTCATCTCTGCGAGGAGATAACGAATCCTTCTGAATCCTGTCCTGTTACCGTTCGTGGATTGCGTTCATCTCTGCGAGGAGATAACGAATCCTTCTGAATCCTGTCCTGTTACCGTTTGTGGATTGTGTTCATCTCTGCGAGGAGATAACGAATCCTTCTGAATCCTGTTCCTGTTACCGTTTGTGGATTGCGTTCATCTCTGCGAAGAGATAGCGAATCCTTCTGAGTCCTGTTCCCTGTATTACTCCAGTCCTAGTCAGCGTTCCTGCTTATGTCATATATCGGTTCATTGCCGATATATACATATGTTAGTCAGACGTTGCAAATAGTTTCATTGATAGCTGTAATTGTAATACGCTAGGAAAACATACTTATTGTATATTTGTCTGTGTTACGTTCATCTATCTTGATCCTGCTATTTCCTGACTATCCTGTCCTGTCTTTGTGAGGCACGCCATCGCTGCAATCGCATTGGCTGCCTCATTCCAGTCTGTCTTGTTTTGGACGCTTGCTGTCGCTAAGTAGCCGCTAGCTAGCAAGCGTTCATTCTGTCTACCTGTCCTGATCTCCTCAGTTCTGGTTTATGCGCTCAGCGCTACTTTGCGCTGAGACGTTATAACGAAAGCATTGTTTGTGGCTGTGAGATCTGCACCGGCTCTGTGCGCCACAATCTCCTATTGGAGTCATTCCTCCCCTCCACTATACTAGGGATAGCCTGTTTCCTTGTGCAGGTGTGTGTACCTCCTCCACGCCAGCTCATGCGTTGCATGCTGACTGTGGAGAATACACCACCAAGCCTTACATTATGAAAACCCCATTACCAATCCCCATTGTGGGGGGGATTCCCAGAAAGTATGACACTGTTAATTATGGTTCCTGTTCCTTTAAGAAATTTGAAGAACTTAACTCTGAAACAGAAAATGAGTTTTTCTCTGAATGTGCCAGGTTCCTGGCCAATCCCGATCTCCAAGCGACTCCTGTTTCAACCTGGGCACTCCAACTAAGTTATATTTTGTTTAAAGGGGAATTATTCCAGTGGGCATTTGATGTTCTCAATCATTCCGATTTGAAAGAGAGACCGCTGGAATTTCTAGCGTTTGTGATCCATAACTGGTTGCGCATAGATCCATTGCCTTTTCCTCTTAATGAACTCCTGGCAGCAGGCCAATCAGCTTCTCCTTCAATTGCTTGCAAAAATGTTCAGCAAGCAGAAAGTGTTACTGATAATTTTCCTGCAGCCTTGAATAAATCACCAAAAACAGCAGGGTCTAAGGCAAAACGCAAACGTTCTAAGAAACGTGTCCGATCTGCAGAGTCGTTATCCTTAGCGACTGAGACCTATAATGAGATTCTGCCATTAACAGATAATGAAATGCAATTGTCTTTCAGGGGAGTTAAATGGACTTATGAAACTACTAATGAACTTTCCTCCCTGGCTAGGGAAAATAAAGATTTTTGTTTAAAAGAATTATCTGAGTATGATTATGAGGAGATATTACAGAGTATTGAACAAATCAACTTATTTGTGAAGCAAGGAAAGTTTGCATACACTACAGTTCAGCACTTGCTACAGGTATTGGAGATTCTTAGGAATAAGGAATCTGCCAATCACCTGCTAATTAACCCAATATATGTCCCTGCTACAATCATATCTGCAAACCATGATCTGCCTGTTATGTATGCTTGGAATCCTCCATTTGAGAAAGGAGAGATGGAAGCTCTGGTCAATGAATGGAAGAATGATTCAAGTTCATTTTGTCAATTTTACAGTGCAAAAAGTGAATTAGTATTGAATGCATGCATTAAGTCAGCCTATAACCTAATAAAAACTGGTGTGTGTGGGTATGACTTTGTGGCTCCATTGATTGATGTGTGGGAACTGATTTTGGATGATTTTTATGTGACTCCGAATTCGCAAATTTGGTGTTCTGACCCGCCTGCTTCAGCACCTTTGGCTGATTCAGCAGGTGATTCGGAGCTCTTTTTGTGTGAAATTGAAGTTCCTGCAATTCCACCCTGTACCATGGATAACTCAGTGTTACTTACCAGTAAAACAGAAGCCACTGATACATTCTTAACCTTGCCCTGCGCAAATTTCTCAGCAGAGAATCCAGAGGTCCTGCTGACTTCCGAGTCCAGCCTAGCCAGTACTCATGACTCTTTGTTCAGTGAAACAGACACCAGAAAAATCTTGCCTGCCTCTGCAAACACTTCTGCAGAAATTACCTGTGTTAATAAAGTTCAACTCCTGTCTGATCCAGCAGATGCCAATAGATGCACTACATCAGTTTCCGAGTCCCAGCAATCCTGTCTAGAAACCTCAGAACTCCAGCATCTGAATTTTCCAATTTTACAAATGAATGGTGATTCAGATGCGCAAACATTGTGTCTTGATCTTCCTGTTTCTACACCTCGCTCTAGTTTCGTGAATAGCTCAGAGCATCTGCTATGTGAACCTGAAATCGCAGAATTATTACCTTGTTCAGAAAATGTTCCAGTAAATTTGCCCTGTACCATGAATTGTGCAGTAGATCTCTCCAATGAAACTCAGGTCACAGAATCATTATAACAATAACAATAACAATAATATTTATATAGCGCTTTTCTCCCTGGGGACTCAAAGCGCTGTGACCCTGCATTATGCAGTCTCAAAGGCTCGGGAAAAGAGGTGAGTTTTTAGCGTACGTACAAAAAGGGCGCCTGGACAAAAAGGGCGCGGGGTGTAAACTCTAAATAATAATTAATCATTAATAGGGTTTATAAAAATAGTGTGCTATATTTTGTTTACAAATAAAGTTTAACAAAATTATAAATCATTAAATAATGTTTATAAAATCGGAAATTGTGAAAACGTTAATCTTCCCTATTTCTAAAGTTAAACTTATAATTACTTTTATTAAAAAAACAATAATATATGTTTAATTGTTATAATTGTATATTATTGTGAATAACCTTCATTTATGGTAATAAAATCTGAAAATATTCTTTATAATGATGATATAAATATAAGTACGTTCGTAATAAGTGTTGTAAAACATTAGTAATTATTACTAAAATTTTACTAAAACTATACCTAAGCCTACTCTTACACAGAACCCTCCCTGTACCTATCCCTAACCCCTAGACCCCCCTGTTGGTGCCTAAACCTAAGACCCCCCTGTTGGTGCCTAAACCTAAGACCCCCCTGTTGGTGCCTAAACCTAAGACCCCCCTGTTGGTGCCTAAACCTAAGACCCCCCCTGTTGGTGCCTAAGTAACCCTCCCTGTACCTACCCCTAACCCCTAGACCCCCCTGTTGGTGCCTAAACCTAAGACCCCCCTGTTGGTGCCTAAACCTAAGACCCCCCTGTTGGTGCCTAAACCTAAGACCCCCCTGTTGGTGCCTAAACCTAAGACCCCCTGTTAGTGCCTAAACCTAAGACCCCCCTGTTGGTGCCTAAACCTAAGACCCCCCTGTTAGTGCCTAAACCTAAGACCCCCCTGGTGGTGCCTAAACCTAAGACCCCCCTGTTAGTGCCTAAACCTAAGACCCCCCTGGTGGTGCCTAAACCTAAGACCCCCCTGGTGGTGCCTAAACCTAAGACCCCCCTTTATTATGTGGATAATAATGTTTTACTAATTATGGATGCAAAAAATATATTCCAATTTACATTACGTACTGATCGCTTTATTTTGTGAATAATGTTCTAAAAACAGTAAGGGATAAAACTTTAAATAAAAAAATATATTCCAATTTACATTACGTACTGATCGCTTTGTTTTGTGAATAATGTTTTAAAAACAGTAAGGGATAAAACTTTAAATAATGTTTTAATTATTTAAATAAGATAAATATATTTAGTATTTTCATAAACGTTATTCGGCACGGGTGCATTTTATAAACGTAAATGAACACAAGCTCAGTTATAAATCATTAAACAGCTCCGGGCGCCGTTTGTAAACTTTATTTAGCTCCGGGCGCCGTTTGTAAACTTTATTTAGCTCCGGCGCCCTTTTTTCCTGCTCTGCGCCCATTAAACGTTATTTATTATGGGAGTGAATGGCGGCGCCCTTTTTGTCCACTAGCTGCCTGCGCCCTTTTTTCCCAGCTCCGAGTTTTTAGCCTTTTTTTAAAGCTGTCCAGAGAAGGAGCCTCTCGTACTGATTGTGGAAGTGAGTTCCATAGAGTAGGGGCTGCGTAGGAAAAGGCCCGAGCACCAAATGTTAAGTGTATCTTGGGAATAACCAGCTTCATCTTGTTGGCAGAGCGGAGGGTGCGTGAAGGGGCATAAAGTTCCAATAGATCTGCTATGTATTTGGGTCCCATGTGGTGTAGAGCCTTGAATGTCAGCAGGCAGATCTTAAAATTGATTCTCCATTTTACTGGCAACCAGTGAAGAGTTTGCAGTACTGGGGTGATGTGTGAGCTGCGGGGGGCATTGGCTAGGAGTCTGGCTGCAGCATTCTGTACTAGCTGTAAGGGGCGCAGAGCCTTATCTGTAGATCTGATGAACAGGGCGTTGCAGTAGTCTAGGCGGGAGGATATCCAGCAGGTGCTTCCATGGTTTTGCCCTGCAATATGGACTGTTCAGTGATCCTGTCCAGTGAAGCTGTGGTCGCAGAGTCTTATGCTTCACCCAGTACTTTGGATACTTCAAACCCTCTAGCAGAGGAGTCTGAGGCACTGCTTACCTCAGTTGGTGTTGCAGTAATATTCACTTGTCTAGCAGCTGTTTTGGAATTACAGTCTGCTCTAATAAAACTTGATGAATTTCTGCCCAGCAAAGCAGAAGCCATTGAAATATTGTCCTCGTCAGCAAGTGTGTTAGATACCTTGCCCTGTACACAGTCTGATTTAACCAATGTTGTTGAGTCCCTCTCCAGTGTTGTAACAGCTGAGGAACTCCAGCCCTGTCCTCTGAATGTTTCAGAAGTCTTGCCCTGTAACATGGATAATTCTGATTCTCTGGTCAAAATAATAGAAATCTCAGAATTTCAGTCCGGTCTGATGAGTGTTCCTAAAACCCAGCCCTGTATCCTGAAAGATTCTGGTTCTCTGGCCGCTGTGGCAGAAGTTCCAGAGTCCCCTTCCTGTCCAGGGAATTCCTCAGTTTTGCCTAGTCCAGTGGGGGCTGCTGCAATACTGACTTGTTCTGCAGCGCCTCATGAGCTTCAATCCAGTGTATTCAGTGCATACATCAGAAGATTTGTCCTGTCTTGTTAGTGCCCCTGAATCTGATTTGTTACTGACTTTGCTGGAATCAGCGACATCTAAGTCTGATCCTGCATTCTCGTGTAAAAGTCCAGTAGTTGCGAAGTCTAGTCATGATGATTTTTTTTTGGCCAGTCCTGGTTTTGGTCCTGTCTTGGCTGACCCTGAGGCTCACAGTTCCTTGACATGCCCAGAGGTTTCTCTTGTGCCAGTGTGCCCAGATGTTCTTTGTGTGCCAGAATGCCCAAGTGTGTCTAAGGTGTTAGCGTGCTCTGATGCTTCCTTAGTGGGAACATGTTCTGATGTTGCCAGTCTGCCTGCATGCCCAGAGATGGTTCTGGTCCCTGAAAGCCCTGATCTTGATGTTTGTCCTTGTGGCCCTGACTCAGGAATTGCCCTAGGTTCCATAGGGGTTCTTGATAGTTCTCCATGTGAGCCTAAGGGGCGTTCTGACCTATGGGGATCTCTTTGGAGCTTCAAGGTGTTCTGGGAGGTCTCTGAGAAAACTTGTCCTGGTGCCTTGGACTGGTTCAACAGTGGGTTTTGTGTTGGTAAAGACAGTCCCGGTGGGCATTGCAAAGGCTTTGGCGTTTTTGAACGGTTCCTGGAAGGCGGTGGGTATCGCTCAGGGAGTTTCGGAGGGCTTTCTTCTGGAAATCATGGTTCTGATGGGTGTCACACTGGGGCTTGTAGTACTGATGGGCATGGTTCTGTAGGTTCTGGCTCTGATGGGTCAAGTCTTGTGGGGACTGATTCTGGAATTCGGTCTTGCCGGGCTGTCCCGGTCATCATGAATTATCAGTCAGACTGTTTTGTTGGGAATTTCAGTTTTGAAAAGCGTCTGGAATCCGCTTTTAAGGGCGGGGGTACTGTAATGATCGCTGCTGCAGCAGGTGTTGCTGGAAATAGTAGTGCTGCAGCTCAGGCAGTTCTGATATCTTTCCATGCAAGCTGCATAGCTTTGTCTGTCTTTCCCTGCTGTCAGCTTGTGACTGATTATCATTCACCTGTGTGGGAATCTGCATGTCTGCTCCCATTGGATGACCTCAGTATAAAGATCTGCTTCCTGCAGGACTCCTTGGCTTTTCATAGGTTCAGTTTTAGCCTGTCTTGCTGTCGCTTCAGCCCCGATCGTGTTTCTTGTTCTAAAAGATACTTTGCTGGTTTTGCATCATATATTGGTTCATTGCCCATATATATGCATACCAGCACGTTTATTATTTTCCTTGTATTCGTGTTACGTTGATACATCAGTGTCGCTGATGTATACGTACACAAACTGTTTATATCCTGTGTGCAGTTAGTCAGCTTTCCAGCACGTTTTGGTAGTTTGCGCGTATCGTGAGCACCCGTGCTGAGCTAGTATCCTGCTCCTGGTCCTGTTCGTGGATTGCGTTCATCTCTGCGAGGAGATAACGAATCCTTCTGAATCCTGTCCTGTTACCGTTCGTGGATTGCGTTCATCTCTGCGAGGAGATAACGAATCCTTCTGAATCCTGTCCTGTTACCGTTTGTGGATTGCGTTCATCTCTGCGAGGAGATAACGAATACTTCTGAATCCTGTTCCTGTTACCGTTTGTGGATTGCGTTCATCTCTGCGAAGAGATAGCGAACCCTTCTGAGTCCTGTTCCCTGTATTACTCCAGTCCTAGTCAGCGTTCCTGCTTATGTCATATATCGGTTCATTGCCGATATATACATATGTTAGTCAGACGTTACAAATAGTTTCATTGATAGCTGTAATTGTAATACGCTAGGAAAACATACTTATTGTATATTTGTCTGTGTTACGTTCATCTATCTTGATCCTGCTATTTCCTGACTATCCTGTCCTGTCTTTGTGAGGCACGCCATCGCTGCAATCGCATTGGCTGCCTCATTCCAGTCTGTCTTGTTTTGGACGCTTGCTGTCGCTAAGTAGCCGCTAGCTAGCAAGCGTTCATTCTGTCTACCTGTCCTGATCTCCTCAGTTCTGGTTTATGCTCTCAGCGCTACTTTGCGCTGAGACGTTATAACGAAAGCATTGTTTGTGGCTGTCAGATCTGCACCGGCTCTGTGCGCCACAATCTCCTATTGGAGTCAGTCCTCCCCTCCACTATACTAGGGATAGCCTGTTTCCTTGTGCTGGTGTGTGTACCTCCTCCACGCCAGCTCATGCGTTGCATGCTGACTGTGGAGAATACACCACCAAGCCTTACAAAATTAAAATCAAATCAAAGATAGCGTTATTGGCATGACGAAGATTCATACAGGCAATGCCAAAGCAGGGGGGAATGGGGGACATGGAACAGGGTAGGATAGGGGCACAGTGGGTTAGCAATTCATGGGCATTTTTAGATTTATAGTTCATTTATGCTCCTCTCAGTTTGTAGCATGCTGTGGCATAGTGTGCAGCGATTATCACTGTCGATTGCTCCTCTCAGTCTGTTGCATGCTGTGACATAGTGTGCAGCGATTATCACTGCCGATTGCTTCTCTGTCTGTGGCATGCTGTGGCATAGTGTGCAGGGATTGTCACTGCCGATTGCTCCTCTCAGTCTGTGGCATGCTGTGACATAGTGTGCAGCGATTGTCACTGCTGATTCCTCCTCTCAGTCTGTGGCATGCTGTGACATAGTGTGCAGCGATTGTCACTGCTGATTCCTCCTCTCAGTCTGTGGCATGCTGTGACATAGTGTGCAGCGATTGTCACTGCTGATTCCTCCTCTCAGTCTGTGGCATGCTGTGACATAGTGTGCAGCGATTGTCACTGTCGGTTGCTCCTCTCAGTCTGTGGCATGCTGTGACATAGTGTGCAGTAGTGATGAGGAACGGATTAATTCTGAATGTGTTTTATTCGGAATTCATCCAGGTAATTAGCCCCCTTGAGCAAGGGGGGGGGGGGGGTTAACTTACCCAGGAGCCTTCTGCTTCAAACCATCCCATGGCGCGTCCCACGCTGCATTCCAATTCATGGTCACGTGAATACCACACTTCCTCCTTTCAGGTTGAAGGTTAATTACTTGGATGAATTCCGAATAAAATTCGGAATTCATTGCTCATCACTGGTGTGCAGCGATTGTCGCTGCAGATTCCTCCTCTCAGTCTGTGGCATGCTGTGACATAGTGTGCAGCGATTGTCACTGTGGATGCCTCTTCTAGTAGAATGTAGAGTTTTCTCTCATCCTCTAATGTGCGGAAGTCTGGAAATCGTTCCATCAATTGCCCTGGTTGCAGTATATTTGGGGCAATGCAACAGGAAGTGATTCTCGTCCTCGACAGTCTTCACTCCCTCATTTGTGACTGGTTCACTTTAAAGCCTTATTTGAGGCAACACATGCAAGTACAGTTGCCATTTAATGGTGGCTTTGTCTTATTATTCCTTTATATTCCCTCAGAAGAAAGCTTTCCAGCCTATTAGCAGAGTGTAGAGCGTTCACTTTCTTCCCCTTCCAAATATATTAAAAAATGTTCTCATGATGTTCTTTTATGACCTCTAGCTTTCTCATTAGCTTTAGCCATTTGCTTCTGTTTATGGCCTCTTCTTTTGAAGAAACTATTATTACTATTCTGTGTTTGCTGCGTTTTATTTATAGTGCATTTCCTAAAAAATAGAGCCTTGGTTTCCTTACTGGCTGAAGAAAGGCTGGTGATTGTGCGTTTTATAATAGCAGGCTGCCAATCAGTGGGACCTCGGCCACCAAACATTGGCCCCATCCACTGTGGGCATTAAGGGCTGGTGCACACCGAGCGGCTTTTTGGGCGTTTTCAGATCCGCTTGCGGCTGCGGATCTGCTTGGTCAATGTATCTCAATGGGGTGGTGCACACCAGAGCGGGGGGCGTTTTGCAGAAACGAAAAATGCCTGGGTGAGGCATTTTTTGGATTGCGGGTGCGTTTCTGCCTCAATGTTAAGTATAGGAAAAACGCAAACCGCTCTGAAAAACGGCACTTCAGAGCGGTTTTGCAGGCGTTTTTGTTACAGAAGCTGTTCAGTAACAGCTTTACTGTAACAATATATGAAATCTACTATACTGAAAACCGCAGCAGCAATCCGCAAAACGCTAGCAAAACGCCTCATAAAAATAAAAAAAAGCGTTTAAAAATCTGCTAGCATTTTGCGGATCTGCTAGCGGGTTTTGGTGTGCACCAGCCCTCAAAGTGCATTCCAGACGTATAAAAAGAGGAAATCATAATTTAGCTCAGCCGTGTGCTCAATAAAGCGTGATTGAAATAAACAGGAATTTGTAATTGTCTGATTCTGCACCGACTGTGTGGAGCTACTTGAAATGGCTCTTTCCACTGCTTTTACCTGTATTATTACATTAAAGCAGGGCAAACTCTTGCACAGCACGCAATAAAATGTCTTTACTCCACATATAGTGGCTGACGAAATTCACTTCTCTGTGTTCTGTGTTTGTTTAGGCAGATCAACATGTCTTATTAGCAGCAGCTGTGAATAGACTGCAGAAGAACTCTGATTGGCAGCTCTCCATAGAGTAAACACTTAACACTTAACCCCTTATAGTGGATGCGAGACAAACTTTTGCTGCCTTCATTTTCTGCCCCTTACATATACTTTATTGGGCATTCTTCCCTCCAAATGCTTTTTTTATTTTTTATTTTATTTATTACCTAATTGCATGTAAATGAATGTATCCACACCCCCAGCGCCTAGGCATTCTGAGTCCCATGCTGAAACTACTCATGGGAGCTCAGCCTGGGGAGGAGGCTTTTGCTGAAGCATGCACGAGATTGCAGAGGCAAGGGGGCGCAGAGGGGAGTGGAGTTTTCACAGGCTGAGGGGTGGAGATGCAGAGCAGCTTGCTTGTGTAATGATGACAAGCAGAATATGGCTGCTCTCATTTGATCAAATGAAGAAATAATCACATACTGTTAAAGCTGTTTGCAGCTAGATTTACTGTGTAAACCATCTAAACTTTAGATTTTTAGATAAGATATATAGACACGTTACTTGTTATAGTTAGTTTTTCATCTCGGATCCGCATTAAAGAGACTCTGAAGCGAGAATAAATCTCGCTTCAGAGCTCATAAATAGCAGGGGCACGTGTGCCCCTGCTAAAACGCAGCTATCCCGCGGCTAAACGGGGGTCCCTTCACCCCCAACCCACCCCCCGCAAAAGTGTGTCGTGAAAAAGTCGCTGGCTGTCTCTTCCTGGAGGCAGGGCTAACGGCTGCAGCCCTGCCTCCAGTCGCGTCTGTCAGCGGCGCATCGCCGCCTCTCCCCCGCCCCTCTCAGTGAAGGAAGACTGAGAGGGGCGGGGGAGAGGCGGAGATACGCGCTGACAGACGCGCGTGGGGCAGGGCTGCGGCGGTTAGCCCTGCCCCAACCAGGAAGCGTTCCCCGGCTGTATTGAGGGGGATTTGGGGGTGAAGGGACCCCCGTTAAGCCGCGCTATAGCGGCGTTTTAGCAGGGGCACACATGCCCCTGCTATTTATGAGGTCTGAAGCGAGATTTATTCTCGCTTCAGACTCTCTTTAAGTGCCTTCTGCAAGTGAAACAAAGTAAAACTTCAGGACCCTTTCACACCGGGGCGGTGCGGTTCGGTATTTTTACCGCAGCCCACCACCAGGCAATGAAAGTCTATGGTGACTTTCATACTGCCGCGTTATGGCACGGCGCAATGGAAGTGTAGTTTTCACTGCATCCCGACACAGGGCTAGAACTACGTTACTGCTGCGTCGACTTGCGGGGATCTGCATCGTCCCAGAAGTCATGTTAGTTATTGCGAGGCGTGTTTCTTTAAAGGAGTTGTCTGCTATAAAATGCTGCCCCCTAAAATACTTACCTGGGGCTTCCTCCAGTTCCTTGCAGCCTACATGTCCCACGCCACCACTGCGCTCGCAGCTGCCGACCCCGGGTACCCACCAGTGCAGAGGCCAACCTCAAGGTCATCCTTACTGTGCCTGCCTAAGTGCTGCTGTCAATCAGACCCATGTTGTCCGTGGTGTACTGTGCAGGTGCAGAACTACTGCGCAGTACACCGCGGACCACACTTCCGCATACCTGAAGCAGGAAGTGACGGCAAGCACGCATCACACACGCGTCACTTCCTGCTTGGCCGGTGGCCAAACAAGGAACACCGTGCAATAGCGCTGTGTTCCCTGGAAGCCTGTTTTTGGCGGTGCAATGCGGTATGACAGATGCAACGTATTGCATGGCTAATGCTGGTTTATAGTGTGAAGCTGGCCTCAGGGTTTTTTTTAGGATTTCCATAATGGTTCTCATGTTTTTTTTTTAACAAATCAATTTTATTGTTTCATAGAAGAAAAATATTACACATACACTGCAGCACCGCATCCACGCAGGGAGGGTATGCATAAAAAAACCTGTATCATAATGTTCATACATATTACACAAACCATAATCATATCCACCATATACTGTGAAGACTTGATTATGTCATAATAATGATATGATATAAAAACAGAGAATATTAATGTAATGGCTAGATCAATCCTATAGTCACCTCCTGCAGGAGACAGCGCTGCCAAGTAAGAGGAAAAGGAGGAGAAACAGGTAGTATTACCAGAAGGAAGAAAAGGAGGAAGAAGAGAAAAAGTGGAGAGAAGAAAAAGAAGAAAAGAGAAGTGGCTCCGAGCTCATCTCCGGGCACACCTGATAATATTCACGAGTCTTAAGAGGTTATATTAAACGGTGCTATTCCGCCCCGTTAGGACTCAGGGTTGGATCCCGCAGTTGTAATATTATTATACCATGGTGCCCAGACCTTGTCAAACCGCTGTGGACAGTTACGATTCTTGTATGTCATGCGGAACAGTGGAAGATCTTTATTTATCATACGTTTCCAGAGATTAATGGAAGGCAGGGCCTCACCTTTCCAGACTCTTAAAATTTCCTTTCGAGCATAGTAGCATAAAATACGTATTAAATACTGTGTGTATTTACTACATGAGGGCTCATCGAATAAACCTAACAGGGCTAATCTAGGTGTACAGAAAAACTGGGAGTCTAGGATTTCATTAATAATGGAAAAGATTTCTTCCCAAAACGGTATAATCTTATGGCAGCTCCAGAACATATGAAAAAAGGTGCCTGTGTCACTAGAGCATCTGTGGCATAGTATGCTATTGGCATTGGATATCTTGTGCATCCTTTCAGGGGTGAGGTAAGTCCTATGTAAAAATTTGACTTGTACCAGTCTATCTCTAGCGGAGATCGGGAGTCTAATAAAATCATTTAGAATATCTTCCCAGTCATTATTATCGAGGCCCGGAATATCTTGATTCCATTTGGTCTGGCACAGGAGAAGTTTTTCAGTGCCTCTTCCCACCAGGGCTGAGTATAATGTGGATAGGGGTTTGTCAAGAGAACGTGTCATGAGTGTCTGCTCCATATCACTACCTGTTAGAGTGGGAGCTCCTTCGGGAAATTGTGCCGAAAAGGCATGCCTAAGTTGTAAGTATCTAAAAAACATCTTATTTGAAAGGGAAAATGTTTGTTTGAGGTCATTAAAAGAAATGAGTACTCCCTCCCCAATAATATGCTTCAAGGACTTAATTCCCGATCTAGCCCATAATATTGGGTCCGGTATTTGCATAAAATGTTGTAACTTAGGGTTTTCCCATATGGGGGTGTGAGGGGACGTGTATCGATCTCCATCCATATATCGGATAGCCTCATCCCATACCTTACATACTGTAGTCATCGGAATCGTGCACCTATGATCGTTCGTTGTACCTCTAAAAACCAAAACTGTAAGCCTCTCGTAGGATCCCATTTGAGCAGCTTCAGCAACTACCGCGGGGTTGTAACTATCTTGTCCAAACCACCATCGAGCCGTCACCAGGACAGCCGCATAATAATATAGTTGCATGTTCGGAAGAGCCAGGCCCCCTTGATCTATGGGTAGTTGTAGTGTGTTAAAAGCAATTCTCGGGGTCTGGCCCGTCCAAACAAATGTGGTAATTAGAGAATGAAGGTTTTTGAAGAATTTTTTAGGTATGGTGGTAGGGGTTTGCCGTAATACATATAAGAATTTGGGTAGAAAAATCATTTTGAAAATGTTTATTTTCCCGATAAGCGATAATGGTAGTTGTTTCCAGGATCTAGATTTCCCACGAAAGGCTTCCACCACGGGCGCGATGTTAAGTTTGAAATAATCTTGCACATCATTAGTCACATTGATGCCTAGGTACCGAAACTGCGTCACCAATTGTAAAGGGATAGAAGTAGTTATTGGTTGGATATTGTCTAGGGGCATGACGACAGACTTGCTCTTATTAATGCACAGGCCGGAGAAGTAGCCGAAGGTTGTGATCACATTAAGAGCTGCAGTCAAGGATCTTTCTGGGTCCCCAAGGTATAGTAAAGTATCATCGGCATAGAGAGATACCCGTTCCTCTATATTGCCAATTGGGATTCCTTGTATTTGATCCGATTCGCGTAGTAGAATTGCCATGGGTTCAATTGCCAAGGCAAACAAGTATGGGGAGAGGGGACAGCCCTGGCGCGTACCCCGGTGTAAAGCAAAGGATGTGGAAAGGGTGTTTCCAGTGCGAATCCTCGCTTTGGGAGATCTATATAAAGCTTTGACCCACTTAATGAACTCGTCACCAAACCCATACCTTCCCAGTAGTTCCCAAAGATATGTCCATTCCATAGAATCAAATGCCTTCTCGGTGTCTAACGAGGCAACCACCCTACGGTCAGACACCGAGGAGGGAAGAGCTATGTTGGTAAATAGTCTACGTAGATTTATATCCGTGCCTTTATTGGGCATAAACCCAGATTGGTCGCTATGGATTAACGTGGTGATAATCATCTTAACCCGATTGGCCAGTATTTTCGCCAAGATCTTAGCATCTGTATTTAAGAGAGAGATGGGTCTGTAGGATCCACACAAGGTCGGGTCCTTACCTGGTTTAAGTATTAACACTATTACAGCGTCAGAGAAGGTATCCGGTAAGGGGTCACCTTCTAGTACTTTATTGAATAGAGAGCATAGTCTTGGGGCTAATACATCTGAATAACAGTGATAGTATTCAGATGGAAGGCCATCTGGGCCAGGGGATTTATTTGGTTTGAGTTCTGTAATGGCTATTTGAACTTCTTCTATTGTGATATGTTTATTAAGGATAGTTCTATTTTGCTCAGATAAGTTAGGAAGGTTGATGTTAGTTAGATATGTCTCTAGCTCCGTGGGCGAGTATTGTACTTTGGACGAATATAGTGACATGTAGAAGGTAGTAAAAGTTTGGTTAATGCGTTTGGGATCTACTAGGAGAATACCCCGGTCATCTATGATCGCAGGAATGGCTGTGGGCACACCAATATCTTTAGATAGCCATGCACGTAGTTTACTGTTCTTGTCACCGAACTCGAAAATGCGTTGGGTCTGGTGTAACATGGCATTTTTAGTTAAGGATACAAGGGCTATCTTCCATTGCCGAACCAGTTGTTGCCACGTTCTCCAGTTATCAAGAGTAGTGTTCTGTATAAAATTATTTTCAGCATCTTTTATTTTAGTTTCAAGGCAAAGAATATGCGCCCTGGAGTTAGCTTTATATGCTTTAAGCTCAGACATATAATGCCCTCTAACAACAGCCTTTCCTGCGTCCCATACTATCGCATCTGACGCAGAATTAGCATTGATTTCCCAGTAGTTGCGTATAGCCTGTGTTATTTGAGGTTGGATGAGCGGCTCATTAATATAGAAGCGGGATATTCTCCAGAGTCTATCTTGAGGTGCAGTAGAGACAGTTAAGGTAAGCATAATGGGGGCATGGTCAGAAATACCTGATGGCAAAATATCGATGGTTTGAACTTGAGGAAGTATAGCGGGGCTGGCAAAAGCCATGTCAATACGAGACATGGATTTATGAGCTGAAGAAAAACAAGTATAAGATTTCTGCGTAGGATGTTTCCATCTCCATAGGTCCCGTACCTGATTACCCTCCGCCCACAATTGTAGGTCCCTTCCCTCCCGTGCTGAACTGCCGGTCCTATCTAGAGCTGGATCCATGGTTGCATTAAAATCACCCATTATAACAAGTCTGTCGCCATGCCACCTAGAAGATTGGGATATAATATCATAAAAGAGTTGCTTATTTACCGGGGGAGGAGCGTATACACCCACAAGTATATATTCCATGCCATAAAGTTCAAAGTTAAGAAGGACATACCGTCCCATGTCATCACAAATAGAGTCCATTATTTTAAGAGGAACATTTTTATGAATTAGCACTGAAACCCCCCTAGAATAAGAAGAATAGGCTGAGTGGTAATGGTGCGCGACCCAGGGGCGCTTAAGTGAAAGTATTTTATTGCCCATGAGGTGAGTTTCAATCAGGATACATATATGTGGGGAGTATTTTTTTAGGTAATTAAACACAAGTGATCGCTTAACTTTAGAACCCAGCCCTCTGACGTTCCATGAAACACATTTAAGTGAATCCATGATTGGTTGCTATAGTTGTCATGTACATTAAGTACTCGAGTCGTTGAGGATAGATCATAGTATCAG
The DNA here is from genome assembly GCF_040937935.1 of Hyperolius riggenbachi. NCBI lineage: Eukaryota > Metazoa > Chordata > Amphibia > Anura > Hyperoliidae > Hyperolius > Hyperolius riggenbachi. Next base: position 616,968,873 of record NC_090646.1, on the reverse strand, counting down.
AGTATCTATCCATCAAGTAATACAACAGTAAGATGAGCTCAGAGCCAGAGAAAGAGGAGGAGGAGAAGAGAGAAAAAGTATACAGATTTAGCACATAAAGAAACAGTAAACCTTTATAAACCCCAAAAACCCCCCGCCCTACATCTCTTTCCATAACCAGTAGGAGTGAGATTGTCTGCGCCCTAACTGAAAAACCTTTACAAAGGCGGTCCCTTAGCTATCTCTCTAGAGAACTATCCTACCTACGGGTACCACCTTTGAGGGGAAGCGGACATAGTGGGGAGAACCGCTGCCCAGCAACACCCAGCTCTAACCTGAGCTGGGGGCACAAGGAACCTTTAACCAAACATCAATTGTAATATAATATGCCCATAGAGAATAAATGAACTTTGAGAACGGTAATACATATCCAGTGAGTGGGAAATACTGTATGCTCATACACATTCCTGCATAGGTGGCATTTTCTAAACCTAAAGGTCAGAGCGTTACTGTCATAACCATGAACAATAGTGATGTCCCATACCAAGAATCATGGACAGTGAATACTTATAGCAGTTGTTGCAACAGAGTAGTGATAGAGTGTTCTCCGTATATATAAGGAAGTAAGTACTGCTATAATGATAGTGGTTCCTTCCCTGTCTTAATGAACCTGCCTGTTGTGTCTCTTTGCTGAGGAAGCGAGAATAACTGACCATAAGGCCAAGAATACGAAAAACCCCCAACTAGGGAGGGGAAGCGGGAGTGGGGGGGGGATAGGGATGGGGAAAGGAAGGTAGGGGTAGGGTAAGGTGGGGGAGAGGAGAGAGGACATAGAGGGAACCGTGGTTTGAGGGGGGAAGGGAAGGAGGATTAGAGTACACTATTAGACCAAGCGTATCGTGTCATTGTATCGTATTTGCAGAGGGGTGTTGTTTAATTCCTTGTTTTGTCATAGAGCAAGCTGTTCAGTGAGATAAGGACTAACATACACATTTCCTACTGCATTATGTGGCTGTATATAGTACCCCAATAGCCCTGAGTTATTCAACAGAGAACCCAGCACAGAAGAGCAGGAATACAGTCGCCCAGGCTTCAGTATAGTATGCAGGATTAATTACCTTATACAGCGGCATATTATTCATAAATGACATAGTACTCTGGTGCCCTCTATGGGGCAGAATAATATTACAACAGAAGTATAACTTGAATTATTCTGTTCGTCTGTATAGAGTGGCATCCGTTGAATTATGTGTTCGCTCACAGCGGACAGATTCCAGCTCCTCGGCGCCCCCTCTACCCAGGGCAACCACCATTATTCCGTTCAAAAACTATGATAAGAATTATTTCAGCATATAAACCTAAGGGTATCGACTCCTGTGCTAGGATACACCTGCATTTAATCATTTAATCATGCCAACTGAGTCTGCAGCTAGCTTGTTTATCATGAATGAGGGCTACAGAAGATATGAGTGGGGGGCATCTGAAGCGTGACTAAATATCACCATAGAGGTTATTGACAGCTACCGAAATAGTACAGTGCGGGGAAGTGTTAAGGTATGCGGACATAGCGGCTTAAGCATCAAATATTAGAGACCTCTATAAACATTACCTCAATTCTTCAAGCTGGAATATTACGGTTCTAGTCTAGGTTTTCAGAGTATGGGGTTATCATCACGTGGGTATCAAGTATAAGGGGTCTGGTTAATACAGGAGCTGCACCTCTAAAACAAGGGCATAAATATGCAAACTTATAAAGTTATATCGGATTACCATTATAGAAGTTTGAAACCAGTATGTATTAATACCGTAGGGCCCTGCCTCGTGTGAGGGGACCCGCGCATCACCATTCAAGCGTCTCATGCACTTGCAGCAGCAGACGTATATCTTGAACCTGGCTGAGCCGTTAGAGTGTAGAGGCGCGAAACTATCGCGCTCCTGCAGCATAAAAGTGTAATTATCAGCCCCGTGAGTAAGGGTTACATGTCGCGTATACGGTCACGCCTAAAACAGATGGATCAATAAATCCACTCATTGAAGCACAGCCCCACAGTAATCCAGCACGGGAATCAGTCACTGACATGTGTAGGAAAGAACAGTGCTTTTGGGAAAACTGCTTATTGAGGACAACAGCATGGTGTTGCCGCAGAAACAGTTGGCGATTGGGAAGATAAGCATTGTGGGGTCACAGAGGTTATCTTTCAGTCAGTAAACAGCAGATAGAACTCATTACAGGTACTATAGGTACACAAAGGCACAGTTATGTGAAGTAGTTGCACATCATACATCGGGCAGGTTATATGTTTGTTAATACAGGAGCCGCTCCCCTAAAACGAGGGCATAAATATACAAACTTATAAAGTTATATCGGATTACCATCATAGAAGTTATAAAAACCGTAGGTATTTACACCGTAGGGCTCTGCCTCGTGTGAGGGGATCCGCATATCACCATTCAAGCGTCATAAGCGCGCGTAGTAGCAGAAGTGTATCTTTGAACCTGGCTAAGCCATTAGAGTGTAAAGGCGCGAAACTATCGCGCGCCTGCAGCACGAAAGTACAATTATCAGCCCCGTAGATAAGGGTTACATGTTGCATATAAGGTTACGCTTAAACAGATGAATCAATAAACCCACTCACCGAAGCACAGCCCCACAGTAGACCAGCACAGGAATCAATCACTGACATGTATAATAAAACAGTGCTTTTGGGAAGACATCTTATTGAGGACAACGACATGGTGCCGCTGCAGAAACAGTTGGGGAGATAAGCATTATGGGGTCATAGAGGTTATCTTTCGGTTAGTAGGCAGTAGATAAAGCTTATTACAGACACTATAGATACGCTAAGGCACAGTTACATTAAGTATTTGCACATCATATATCAGGCAATTATACGTTCGTAGTGCTCACATAGGAGTATAATAAAGCAGTCTATTGAGCAGAGTATTTAACCTCTTCTTCGCTGTAGCAGGACAGTAGGCAAAAATACAGTCACCTCCGTAGTGATGCAGTGACAACAGTAAAAGAGGGAGGGGGGGGGGGGGGAAGGTAAGGCAGGGTCCGGAGGGTTCCTCAGCGGTTGAAGCCCCAGCAAGTAAACACAAAACAGTAGCTTTACATTTAAGATTCCCGGTTGTGGTCAGGAGCAAAACCAAGAAGGTTAATATGGCATAAAAGTATCAGAGTACTCACGGATAGGAAGGCAAATAAAAGAAGAGATAGCTTATCCATCTCGGGCAGGAGGGAGAGATTCAACCCAGGTCAGAGCATCTCCAGGCTTTTCAAAAAATTTAGTTTCTTCTCCGTATTCAACTCGGAGCTTAGCCGGAAAAAGCATGGAGTACTTTATACCCCGTTCCCGTAGCTTGGTTTTGGCCTGTATGAAAGATTGCCGTTGCTTTAAGGTCTCGGTGGTGAAGTCAGGAAAGATCATCAGCCGGTGGTTTTCATACATAAGATCTCCTACTTTCCTTGCTGCCGTCAGGATGCTGTCTCGGTCCTTATAGTGGAGGAGTTTAAAGATTAAAAATTAGAGGAAATGCCCCTGGTGGATTCTTCCTCCCTGTGATCCGATGTGCTCTTTCCACAGTAAAAAAGGGGGAGAAGGTGTCCTCTGGAAGCAGCCGTTTCAGGAGTGTCTCCACGAAGCCTGGGATATCCTTCCCCTCGCACCCTTCTGGCAACCCGAGCAGGCGAAGGTTGTTGCGCCTATTTCTATTTTCGGCATCTATTGATTTATCCTCCAAAAGTTTCAGCCGCTTCTTCGTATCAGGTATGGCGACTCCATGCTCTCTCACAGTATCCTCGGTGTCAGAGGTGCGCCGTTCAACAGCTCCGAGCCTCTCCCTTATAGTTGTCATATCTTGTCGAAGCAGACCCATCCCTGCATCTAGGTGGTCAATTTTCATGGTTAATGTGTTTTGGCAGGATCGTATTGCTTCCATAATGAATTCAACGAATGGAGGGAGTGGCTCCGTTTCTTCTTCCTCCGCCATGTTACCTTCCACCTCTTTATCAGGTTTGCCTTTCACTCTCGGCGTGCACGGCTCCAACAAGGACTCCTCTGGTGCTTTAGTCTTTGGTGCTTTCTCCTTGTCCTTGTTAGCTTTGGTGCGTTGTGCCATTGCAGGTAGTTGGTATGGAGAGTAGCGCAGGGATACCGCTCTCTCGTGTGCAGGGCCTGAGGTGTTCCCTCGAGCCTGGAGGTCGAGACTGTTTCCCCCTGGATCCTCCCGCGGGGGGTCAAACCAGTTATCCAGCGTGTGCTAGAGCGATCCTGGGCACGTTGGGGTAAGTTTGCAGCTCTTGTTCAATGATGCTTGATAAGCAATACCAAGGAATATAACTGCCAGGCAGCTGAGCTCCTCACCACGCGTCCGCTCAGGTCTCCATGTTGACCACGCCCCCCAATGGTTCTCATGTTGTGGCTTATTTTTTAAAGCAGAGACGAAATTTCTTTCCACTTTGAAGGCTCAATCTTTCCCTTCACTGTAAAGTTGAAAGCCACTACTGAAGCTGTCCTAGATAATGCCGGACTTTAGTAGCAGTAACCATATCTTCTCCCCATGCGCATCCTCTTCTTAGATCTCCTCTTGTGTTTGTTTTAGTATTTTTTTTTAAGAGAAACTGTAGTGAAAATAATGTAATGAATAAAAATGCTTTTTGTTTCATTTATAAATTAGTGTTCGCCTATTGTAAAATCTTTCCTCCCCCCGATTTACATTATGAAATTGATCACAGATGGCGACATCTTTAGTCCTGTCAGGTAATCTCTGTGGAATGTTTGTTTACTGAGAGTTCTGAAGCCAGTGAAAATAATGTCTGGTCTCCAAGAATGCTCAGTATATAAGCCTCATGTATATTATGCCCAAATGCCATATTGTGTAACGCTGATTATCATACTCAGGTTCCATGACTCATATTTTAAAACTTTTTTCTATTCCAGCTTTTATTCTGGCCATACCACAGTTTAATGAGACAGCGCGTTCCTTCGCTGCCACAAGGTGGCCCTTTGAGCCGCACCATTACCTTTCCTTCATGGAGTTTGATATGACATTCCGACCGGATTCCGATGATGGGACCATACTCTACAGCTATGACACTAACAGCAAAGACTTCATCTCCATCACCATGGTGAACGGCTATGTGGTGCTGAGGTTTGACTGTGGATCTGGGACAGCTGTGATAAGGTGAGTCCAAGATGTGATGTCATGAGGGAGGTCTGTGAGCCAGAAAAGTCATTTAACCCTTTGCCCACTCGCACACAAATACTCATTCAAACATGATAAAAAGGAACCACTATCCCTACATTAGACTGTGGCGTTTTAAGGTTCGTACACAGGCTTAACTAAAGTCGTCTGAGTTGGCTGATAATGACCACCTCAGCTGACAATCAAGTGATCCGTACAGCGGATCATCTCGGCCGAGTGACTGCCAACTCCTTTGTGCACGCCACTCCCCCTCCAGCCATGTGACGTAACCTATGCGCTGGTCCATTGTCCCTCCATCGTCGTCTAACACCCCCAACAAAAGCATAGCAACAGAACTGGCTGGACCTGCAATGTCAGTCCAGTTGGATTGGTTCCTGGTCCCTGATGGGCGACATAAGCCAAAGGTGTGTATGCACCTGAAAACACACACACCAGATTTAAGTAGCCTAAGGCAGCCGATATCGTCTGACTCTACCAATAATCTGGCGTGTTTACAGCTGCCCCCAATCCCTGACTGCCATTCAGCCACCAATCTGCCATGCGGATTAACTCTTTAGCAAAACTGACAGCTTTGTTCTTGCTGGTCACCCCGCCTGCCGCGTGATGTCACATCAGTGTGCTCCGCTGGCCATTCACCTCTCTGCATTACAACGGAATGTGCTGACTGACTGGGAATCTGTACAGCCTCGGCCCATCGATTTCGCTTAAGGGATTGTGCCCCAATCCCCGTGACGACATCAATCAAGTGTGTGTACAGGTAAACTGTCAAACATACCGTATATCCCTTCAATATGATTACGAGGTAAAAGAAGCAGGGATTTCAATGTTTATTGGGGTACCACAACAGCAGCAAACTCACCCAGGCAAAATATGCTATAAATTAATATTATTTAGTATTTATATAGCACCAACATCTTCCACAGCGCTGTACAGAGTATAGTCTTGTCACTAACTGTGCCTCAGAGGGGCTCACAATCTAATCGCTACCATAGATGCACCCATGGGTTGTTCCTTGACATTGGGTAGGCTTTTTCTTAAGTTGTCTGTGATCATTAAGCTATGATAAATCATAGGTTCCAGTTTTGTAAATAAAAGTACATATATGCCAGCTTTTTATTCCCAAAGTAGTTTGGCCCTATTTCTATAAACGCGATATTTCAGGATGGGATGCTATAACACAAAACCTTGTTCCCTGGTTTCATTTTACTGATTTTTAAAGTGGTATGAAACCCAGCATTTCCTCTTTGCTCTAAAAGATGCAGTATATAATATATTACCACAATTTTTTTAAAGCAAAACAGCATTCAAACAGTTAAACACAGGACTTACTTTTGCAATAGAAAGCTCCCTGCAGTGAGAGCTGCATCCCAACTGGTGATAACATTATCTTGTGTTTACTTAATTGTATCAAGAGAAGAATGTAGCACGGTGGCGTAGTGGTTAGCGCTCTCGCCTTGCATCGCTGGGTCCCCAGTTCGAATCCCAGCCAGGTCAACATCTGCAAGGAGTTTGTATGTTCTGTGTCTGCATGGGTTTCCTCTGGGCACTCCAGTTTCCTCCCACATCCCAAAAACACACAGATAAGTTAATTGGCTTTCCCCTAAATTGGCCCTAAACTACAATACATACACTACACGATATAGACATATGACTACGGTAGGGACTAGATTGTGAGCTCCTCCGAGGGACAGTTAGTGACCAGACAATATATATGCTCTGTACAGCGCTGCGGAAGATGTTGGCACTATATAAATAATAATAATGTAAACATTCCCTGGCAGTGCAGAAACTCCTTCTAATGTGTCCAGAACACAGACAGCAGCTCAGAAATCATTACTGGGTACATTACAATATAACTACACCAGTTATGAATAAAATGCAATGGCAGCTTTCAGAGCAAATAAACTGTACTTTGTGAACTTGTAATTTCTAAATGAATAATAATACTTGTGCACAAAAGCAACTGCATGGGTGATAAAAAGTAGGAAACACACATTTTTATTCAATATTATGTCAGAGGCTAATACCACTTAAAGGTGCCCATCCCCCCCCCCCCCCACCACGCACACAAACAGACACACACACCACACATTTTCATTGTGTATAGGAGGTTGCGTTGGCACTCTACTTTCATATATTGTATGATGCGGCTGTCCTAGAGAAAAGTCAGTTATGTCATTTAGTTATGTGACCCAAACAACCTGTCTGGACCGGAAATGTGCAAAATTCTCTCCAATGGAGAAAACTCAAAAGAAATGTTAAACCTTTCCCACCTTATTCTGAAGTAAAAGACGTATTCCTGGCATGAGTGTTTACTTTTCAGTCCCTGGAAATTGTGGCAGCCCTTCTACAGCTAGATAGTCAGAGATAGTCAGAGCCACCACATAATAATAAAAGCTGTAATGTAGCAAGCCTACATATAATAAACATACTGAGGGAGAGCACTTTTACATGCTGATATTTCTATGTATCCCTGTGGCTACTGTTTTACACCTTTTATTTTCTCCTTTCAGAAGTGAGAGTCCAGTAAGCCTTGGCGAGTGGCATGAGCTGAGAGTCTCTCGGACAGCAAAGATCGGCCTATTACAAGTGGACAGCCAGAGACAAGTAGAGGGGATGTCAGAGGTTTGTGGTGTGATTGTGGGAGGAGAAGCGGCATTCAGTGATGTTGGAGCACTGTATTCTGGGACTGGGAGATGACAGCACTTCCTTGTATTGTCTGTCTCGGCGGCATACATCGGCCCTACTTGAAATTTTTGTATAGATAGACGAGGCATGTCGCCCAGCAGGGATTGGGACCTGATCCCTTGGGCCACATTGCAGGGCCGAGGCTGTACTGACGCATTGCTAGGCTACAGCTTGTTGCTATGAGGGAGCGGAGGGCCAAGGGAACGGCACAGAAGTCATGTCACGTGGGGTTAATGGGTAGGTCAGCTGAATTGGTCCGCCAGGCTCATCACTGGTCGAGGCATCTGGGGCTGCTGTTCACACACTAGATTCTCGGCAGAGGCAATCGTTATCACCTGCCTTGGCTGAGTTTCATCTGAGGGCCCGTTTCCACTCTCGCGGAAACGGCCGCGAATCCGCAGAGTTTCCCCGCAGGCAAATCGCGCGGGGAAACTCTGCCATAGGGGACAACGGCGCCGCCGGCCGAACCGCTTGCAGTAGCGATTCGGCCGGAAACCCCCACAGAATTCGCGGCGGAGGCTGCGATTCCCATAGCCGTGCATGGCACGGCTGATGGGAATCGCCTGCGATCCCGCCCACCCGCTCAGTGCCGGCGTGCGTCTACGAGACGCACGCCGCACTAGTGGAAACGAGCCCTAACGTGTCCAAAGCTTAAAGGACTGAAGTGAGAGGAATATGGAGGCTGCCATATTTATTTCCTTTTAAACAATACTAGTTACCTGGCAGCCCTGCTAATCTATTTGGCTGCAGAAGTGTCTGAATCACACCAGAAACAAGCATGTAACTGATTTTGTCAGATCTGACCAGGGCCAGACCGAAGCAGAGGCAAGAGAGGCTCCAGCCTCAGGGCGCAGTGTAGGAGGGGGTGCACAACTCACTCAGCTGTCATTCCCCTATTGGGTTTGAAGCAGAGAGACGTAAGAAAAGGGGATACATGGCAGTGACTGCAAGCAAAATAACTAGAGATTAAAATGTTGAGGGCCCTGGGTGCCTCTTAGTCTAATAGCAGTCAGTGTGTGACGGCTGGGGTGGCAGGGATGGAGGGGCGCACTTTGGTGTCTCAGCCTTGTGTGCTGGAGGACCTTGTCCCAGTTCTGGATCTGACAATAATGTCAGAAACACCTGATCTGCTGTATGCTTGTTCAGGGGCTATATGGCTAAATGTATTAGAGGCAGAGGATCAGCAGGATAGCCAAGTAACTAGTATTGCTTAAAAGGAAATACATACGGCAGCCTCCACATCCCTCTCACTTCAGGTGTCCTTTACAAGGAACCTAAAGTGAGAGACATATGGAGGCTGCCATATTTATTTCCTTTTGAATAATACCAGTTGCCTGGCACTCCTGCTGATCACTTTGGTTGTAGTAGTGTCTGAATCACACACCTGAAACAAGCATGCTGCGAATCTAGTCAGATTTCTGTCAGACATCTGATCTGCATGCTTGTTCAGGGTCTATGGCTAAAAGTATTATGCCTGGCACACACTATGAGATTTTCTGGCAGATTTACTGTCAGATCGATTATTTCTAACATGTCCGAACTGATTTCCGAGCGATCGATTTCCAGGAGAAGTGAACGGAAAACAGTCGGAAATCGATCGAAAAATGATCGGAAATCGGTCTTCAATAAATCTGCAGTGTATCTACTTCCTACTTTCTTGGAAGCAGACATAGGGTTAACATCCTGTGTTTACAAATTGGCTGCTCTGCTGAGGCAGAGGAATTTCCTGAGCTGACACAGCTGAGAGATCAAATTACGCTTGTGATTAGTCACAGATAAGGGGGAATTACACAGGCTAAATTCTCTAAATACATACAGGGTGCATTTCTCCATGTTTTCCTTTTGTCCTGTGAGTTCAGGTCCACTTCAAGGCCCAGTGCACACCAAAACCGCTAGCAGATCGTCAAAACGCTAGCGGTTTTGGGAGCAGAGAGCCGATATTTGCCGGGTGCACACAGAGCGGATTTTGTATGTGATCCGCCGGCCGCATCCGCATCAGCATCCGCGTGGCTAATGTATCTCTATGGGCTGGTGCACACCGGCGGTTTGAGGTTTTAAGCAAACTGCAAACGTGCAGCAAGAGGCACGTTTGCGGCTTGCTAAAAACCTCAAACCGCCGGTGTGCACCAGCCCATAGAGATACATTAGCCACGCGGATTTTCAAGCGGATGCGGACGGCGGATCCACCCAGTGTGCACTGGGCCTAACAGATGTTTTCTCATCTTAACTGCGAAAATTATTTTTCATCATCTAGGCAGAGTACTCAGAAGTAACATCACAACATTGCAACATGTTTTGAATACTTTTTAGCTTGCTGGTGGCTGAGAAGGTGTTTTATCAATAAGGTGTGAAAACATCTCCAGTGAGAAATCTTAAGGGACCCATACACTTACCGATTTTCCCGCCAATATACAGCCGATTCGATCACTGTGATCGAATCGGCTGTGAAATTGTCGCGCAAACGCTGACCGAACGATCGATTTCCGTCCAAAATCGATCGTTCCCGGCGATTCCCGTCATTCCGTCCGTGCGGAAGATTTCCCTCTATCGCCGGCGGGTCGGGAGTGCGTCGATAGGTGGGTTCCGGACCGGATGGCTACTTCCTGTCCCAGCAGGAAGTTTAAACAGTAGAGCGCCCTCTACTGTTTAAACTTCCCCGGACGTGAAGTGAAGCCAGCCGGTCCGGAATTCAGCGGAGAAGAGACAGCGGAGACCAGGGGACTCACGCCGGCAGGAGCAGGTAATGTACAGCTGGCGGGGGAGCGGCGGGAGCTCCACAGATTGTGATCGGTTTCATGCTGAAATCGATTCACAATCTGTTTGCAGTAAAGGCAGCCATACGATCCCTCTCTGATCAGATTCGATCAGAGAGGGATCTATCTGTTGGTCGATCTGATGGCAAATGGACCAGTGTATGGCAGCCTTTAGAAGAAAATATCACTGTTGGTTACAGCTTGGTCCTCACCCATTCTCAACTGCTATTCATATACTGTAAATGGATAGACAATAGCAGATTGCCAGTGTGACTGTATTTTATTGGGTGCAGATTGTGATTACATTGTGTTACCAGTCTAGAGCTGGAGGAATTATGGAAGGGAAATTCAGTTCGGCTTGTAACACATCGAAACTTCTCAATGTAGTAAGAGAAGCCTTGCAGTGCTGCTGTCCTGGATTATTGGATACAATCCCCACCAAGCATCCTGTCTTCTTCATGGGATTTGTATATTCTCCTCCTGTGTCACAAGTATTCCTCTGGGCGCTCCGGTTACCCTCAATTTGAACACGTACTAGTAGGTTGGTTTGGTTCTTAGCCAGTGACATCACAGCAGGTGATACAGATGTAGTGACTGCACTTAGGCCCTTGGACCAGAGAGCACTCCTTCAACTGCTGTATTAACTCTTCATTAGTGCAGGGCTGGTAATGATCATCTTTGTATGTGCTTCAAATAGTTGTAATCATTAGCAAACCGTTTTTGACATGGCAGATGGCCATGGCAGGTTTTGGGGAATTAGGTAATTTGGATGCCGGAGTTGTTGTGAAAGTGAGAGCGCTACCATAGGCACCAGTGTTAATAGCCACGATAAGTGGCAATTTGTGGATGCCTCCCACTATATAAATTGTAGCTACTACAAATAGCGATGTCTATGGTGGGAAGACGGTTAGGGTTATGCATCAGTTGGGGGGGGGGTCTTTAGAATTAGGCATTTTGCAGGGGGGAGGGACAGTTAGGTTAGGCATTGGAGTTAGTCATTTTGCAGTGGTGGGATCAGTTAGAATTAGGTAGAGGGAGGCCCCTGTGTGAGAATACAATTGGGTTAGGTGTTGGTAAAATATTGGTAAAAATGAACAGTATTGTACTATTTTTACTATTGGAATTAAGAAGTTGAATATCGGTAATGTTTTCCGGCACCCAAATTACCGCCCTTTTTGAGTGTGTGCAATTTTGTTGCTCCATATCAATTAATATGTACAGAGACCTTAAAGGGGCCAATGCAAAACTCGCGCTGGGGCCCATAGTGCCTTTAAAGGGAGACTTAATTGAATTAAAAAAATGAGTTTAACTTACCTGGGGCTTCTTGCAGCCCCCTGGAGTCCTCCTGTGCCCACGATATCTAACTCTCTGCCCAGCAGCGACGACCCCCGCAGAGCTGGCCGGTCACCACCAGTCGGCGGGTACTGTGCATGTGCGACCCCAAGCTGCGTGCACCCTTATCGCGCTTTCACACCCAGGAAGTGCTCTCTGCATGCACAGTAGTTATTTTCGCATACTACGCATGCGGAGAACACTCATGGCCACAGGAGCACAGGGAGGAGGCGCATGGCCAGCCAGCAATGCGGAGGCTCCCGCTGTTGGCCGGGTGGACTCGGCCTGACGTCGTGGGCACAGGACGACACCAGGGAGCTTCAAGAATCCACAGGTAAGGTAAACTCATTTTTTTATTTGACTTAAGATTTCCTTTAACCACTTAAGGACCAGGGGATTTTCTTCTGACCGGTGCTGCGTGGACTCTCCAGCCCGCAGCGCCGATCAGGAAATAGCCAGGGCGATCAGACTTCCCCCCCTTTTTTCCCCACTAGGGGGATGTCCTGCTGGGGGGGTCTGATCGCTGCCGGCTATCCACGCTTTCCGGGGGGGCTCTTCAAAGCCCCCCTCCGCATCGCTTTCCGCCCTCCCCGGCTCTCCCTCCCTCTCCCTTACCATCGGAGCGGCGCAGGACGGATATCCATCCTGCACCGGATAGAATAGGCTTTAGCCTATCATATGCCGGCGATCCCCGGCCAATCAGAGGCCAGGGATCGCCGATCTGCCTTACGGCGCTGCTGTGCAGCAGTGCCGTATGATGTAAACAGCAGGGATTTCTTCCCCACGTGTTTACATTACGTGTGCATGGAAAGGCCGTTTCCATGCAAAAAACACTAACGACCCGCCGACGCCTGTCGGTGTTAGCTAGTCGTTAAGTGGTTAAAGGATACCCAAGGTGACATGTGACATGATGAGATAGACATGGGTATGTACAGTGCCAAGCACACTAATAACTATGCTGTGTTCCTTTTTTTTCTTTCTCTGTCTGAAAGAGTTAAACATCAGGTATGTAAGTGACAGTTCCTATCTGAGTCAGGACTGGGTCAGACTACATTGGGACCCTCATTGATAAGCAATTACAACTATAAAACACTTTCCTGGCACAAAATGGCTTCTGAAAGCAGGACAGAGATAAAAAGGATCAATAGTTCATAGATTTTAGCTCTGGCATACTTCAATGCATGTGTCATTGAAGTATGCAAAAACAATAAAACAGTAAAAACTTAAAAAGTATGTTTAAATATAAAATAAAACTGTGGGATATCTTAAAAAGTCATTTTTAGGAGAAGGAGGATAGAGATAATTGTTGATTTCATTAGTGTATTTTCACCTTGGTTGTCCTTTAATAACGCCACTGTTCTTACCATCCAGTCTATGAGTCTCTGCCAGTGTGATTGTAATGAAATCATTAGGGTGGTTTCCTACTTTGTTGTCAATTAACAAACATAAGAAGTAAGTGGATAATATAAAAGATTATGACCGCATGGGATGGCGTGATCTGCTGGTGACAAGCATGTGTTTTTATTGCAGGGGGGATTTACTCAAATAAAGTGTAATCCTGACATCTACGTTGGTGGAGTACCGGATTATGACGCGGTGAAGAAGAACTCTGGAGTCCTGCGACCGTTCAGCGGCAGCATTCAGAAAGTGAGTGTAGCACCTGCCTTCTAGAGTTTGTGTGAAATGTCTAACTGTAGAACATTTTCACTTCCTCCCCCGGCAGCCAAGCAGTTTCTCCTTTTCTATATTTGAACGTACCGTCACCAGGAGCGCTGCTAGGATCCTAATAGATCTGGGGCACTTTTGGGCACTCCAGCCAGAAAATGGGTGTGGCCATGCACCAGAATGTGGGTGTGGTCATGGTGGAGCCAAATTTACAAGATCTTAACAGCGGTCTAAGTAGGCCTGCCCAGCAAAATGTTCGATGAAGCCACCCCTCTCCATTAATAAAAAAGAACCCCCAAAATGCAGCATATCACATAAATAGGCAGAGTCATTTAAACATTACTAGGCAGTGTTACTTCGCTTCTGTGCTGGCTGATCTGGATTTCTGCTAAGCGGGCTTCCCTGCTGCCAGGTTATCTGGCAGTTCCCCCATAGCATTCCCTGACTGTCTAGTGGACACTTTCCCATGTTCAGGGCCGGATTTAGGTCTCGGCATCCTAGGCCACAGGAGGAAGGGAACCAAAGCAGCAGGCTAAACTGGCGCAGTATTTGCAAGCTTGCAAATGCTGCAATGCAGGGTGATCAGGCGAGTGCCTGATCTCCCTGCTGCCAGCCACCTGTGCAATGGCCACCTTGCTCTCTGTGCACGTTTGTATTGTGGTGGGCAGCTATGGACTTGGGCAGCATTGGAGACAGAGGGGAAGAGGAGGCTTCTGCACTGGAGACGAGTGGAGAAATTAGTGACACAGATGGCTGCTGCGGTGTGAAGGCGAGCTGGCTACCTATACTGAACGGTGGGGGTAGGGAAAGGAGGGATTAAGGGAGTCATCTGGCTACCTATACTGTAGGGAAAGTGGGGAGGAGTCATCTGGCTAAATATACTAGAGGGAAGGGGGGAAGCAGGGCCAGCCTTAGGTTTCACAGCGCCTTGAGCGAAACCTGATTTTTGTGCCCCCCCTCCCCCCTTCATCCTCTTCTCATGTGCATATATACACACACACACACACACACACACACGCATGTACACACATAGGCCCATATGCAATTCCCCTTTTCTCCTGAGATATCTCCTAGGACTGTGGTTCTCTACCTTTTTGACTTGTGACACATCACGCCAAATGCTCAGATCTCCGTGACACATCACATATGTATAATAGAAAAAATACTATTAACCAAGAATGGATGGAAAGAGTGCATTATCCTGAATACACTTAAAAATGAAGGCTAAAAATGAAGGCTAGAACCTTTCAGGAATATTAATAAAAACAATCAGTGGGACAGTTAGCCACCCCCCATTTAGAATGATAGCACAGCACTGACAATTTGCACCACGCGTTATAACCGCAGTGCGCCCCCCCCCCCCAAAATGCCCTCAGACTCAGTATAGGTAGGTAGCCAGGTATAGGTGCCCCCAGTATAGGATCTCATGTGTAGGTGCCCTCAATATAGGTTGCCAAGCATAGGTGCCCCCAGTATAGGAAATCAGGTGAAGGTCTTCATCACCCACCATAGGTAGCCAGGCGTATGTGCCTCCAGTATAGGTAGACAGGTGTTGGAGCCCTCAGTAAAGGTAGCCAGCTATAGGTACCCTCAGTATAGGAAATCAGGTGTAGGTGCCCTCAGTATAGGCAACCAGCTATAGGCGCCCCCTTGGAAGCTGGCGCCCTGAGCGACCGCTCTGGTCGCTCATATCAAAGGCCGGCTATGGGGGGAAAGGTCATCTAGCTACCTATACTGGAGGGAAAGGGGAGGAGTCATCTGGTTACCTATACTTGGAGGGTCATGAGGCTACCTATACTAGAGGGAAGAGGGGAGGAGTCATCTCACTACCTATACTGAAGCGGGGCGGCTGGTGACAGTGGCCTAGGGCGGTAAAGAGTACAAATCCAGCCCTGCCCATGTTCCTACTGGCCTTCCATTGAGGCACCACAACTCCTAGCATGCCCCCATAGAAGAAAAACAGCTCCCTGCATGCCTCCATAAAGGCACCACAGCACCAAGCATGACACCACAGAACCCAGTATGCCCACATAGAGGCACCACAGCACCCAGCATACCCCTGATTAATGCACCACAGCTCCCAGCATGCCCACCATTGAGGCACCACAGCTCAATCAGCCTGGGTGACATCCGGGGCACGTGCCACTGATCTCTGGGGCTAGCAACGCCGAGCAGCAGTCCAAAATATAGCAACGGTGCAAATCTCATACACTCTCTCCTGACCTTGCGCTGCACACAGAGAAAATCACCATAGCAGGCAAAACATGCTTCCATCCTCATCCTGCAAAACAAGGCTCAAACACCTGAAATTGTTCACGACAATACACCACTCCCGTCTGCAAAATAGGAAAATGGCTACATCTGATCTACCCTTACAAGGCCGGATTTATACTTTTTCTGCCTCTAGGCCAATTGGGTGATGACTCCCCTTCCTTGTGCGGAAATCCGTCCCAGTACGCTTATTTTCACTTTTTTTCACTCACTATACACAAGGGTGTTTTTAGGCATAGCCATTCCAGGTCATTGCCTGGAGTACCATTGGTCCTGAGGGGTGCCATGCTACTGGATTAAGCCCTGTCCCCTGAATGTAGCCCTGATTCTGGATTAAGGCCCACCCCCACAGGTGTTCTATTCTGTGTCCTGAGGAGCAGCAACTACCCAGGTCCCAAGTTGCCAGCAACCACCACTGTGCCCCTCTGTGTCATCTCTGCTCCCCACAGCTCTGCATCCTTCTGTCCCCCTTCATACCTCTTTCTGTCCCCTTTGCCACCTCTCTCCCCCTGTGCCTCCTTCTGCCCCCCTGTGCATCCTTCAGTCCCCCATGCCACCTCTGTCCCCCTGTGCCTTCCTGTGTGCCTCCTTTGGACCCCCGTGCCTCCTTATGGCCCCCTGTGCATCCTTATGGCCCCCTGTGCATCCTTCTGTCCTCCTGTGCCTCCTTTTGTCCACTTTTGTACCTCCTTCTGTCCCACTTTGTGCTTCATTCTGTCCCCCTTTGTGCCTCCATCTGTCTCCTTGTGCCTCCTTCAGTCCCCCTTTGTGACTGCTTATGTCCCTGTGTGAGTCCTTCTGTCCATGTGTGCTTCTTTCTGTCCCCCTGTGTGCCTCCTTCTGTCCCCTTGTGCTACCACTGCCCTCCTGTGCATCCATTTGTCCCACTGTGCCTAGGCTCCTCCTGTCCCAGGCGGAAGCACAGCACTTGTGAGGGCACAGGTTCTGCTGTGCTATACTCTGCATTTGCACACTCAGGCCCAGTGCACACCAAAAACCTCTAGCAGATCTGCAAAACGCTAGAGGTTTTTGAAGAAGATTTCAGAGCGATTCTAGGCCTGTTAGAGGTTTTCTAAACATGCCTAGCGTTTTTTGGAGCGTTTTTGTGTAGCAGATTACAAATATTGTTACAGTAGAGCTGTTACTAAACAGCTTCTGTAACAAAAACACTTGGAAAACCGCTCTGATCTAGCGTTTTTCAGAGAAGTTTTCCATTTTCCTATACTTTAACATCGAGGCAGAAACGCCTCAGAAATCTCAAACAAATGCTGCAGGACCTGAGTTTGCGTTTGGGGGAAAAACGAGTCGCTCTGGTGTGCACCAGCCCATTCACTTTCATTAGCCAAGCGGTTTTCCCCCTGCAAGCGTTTTAAAAAATGCTCCAGAACCGCTCTGGTGTCCACCAGCCCTAAGCTGAGAGAATGCAGGAAGGCTTTGTGCAATGAAATGCGACAAGGATCTGTGGGTTTTTTGTATCTGGAGGACTCCCTGTATTAAGCATCCACCTTATACGGCATATGGTTCATATATTCTTTAGTTTGTGCATTGTTTTATTGCGGGGGTGGGGGGGACACATGACTTCTTGCCTGGAGTGAGAAAAAGACTAGAAATGGCCCTGACTATACAGCTGTCATTGGATTTGCCATTTCTTTGTACACAAGCAAGTTCTGTTTAACACTTATGACTTGTACAATAGAATCAGGCCCTATTTCTCAAAACTTCTGCACACCACTGGTCAAAATTTGTGGGCCAAAGCAGGTTAAATAGGCTTCTATTGTAGATCATAATCAGGGCTGGCTCACTCAAACAGCGCTTTTCAAAGCACCAGCATTTCGAGAAGTGCTTGGAGGCTAATGTCACCCTATGAGGGTGTTCCCACAGCAGAGTTGCGATTTTATTAAAATCACAAACATGCTCCATGTAGAATTTGTTTGGGGAGCGATACAGCTTAAATTAATGTGCAAAAATGCACACATTCATTCAAAAATCACTCTGAAAATTGCTTTGCAAAATCACAGTAGCTAAAGGATTGTGTTTTGTGGTATGATGCAGGCCTCAGCCTATTAATGATATCTGATAGCAGGCTGGACATAGCTGCTTACCAGCCTACAGGTGCAGTGGCGTAGCTAAGGAGCTGTGGGCCCCCCCATGCAAGTTTTACATTGGGCCCCCCAAGCACTCTATACATAACAATTGATACGGCGCACCAAAACCTGCCAATGGCAACTACAGTGTCAGAGGTGCAAGAAAGGGATGGGGAACAGCTTGTTAATAATTACCACTATTCAAAGTATCTCTAGAACTGATTATTATGAGCACAGGACCAATAGAGACCTAATACTACACTTGAGGGAGGGCCCCTTGGGGCCCCTCTGGCCCAAGGGCCCCGATGCGGTCGCTACCTCTGCACCCCCTATTCCTACGCCCCTGTACAGGTGGCAACACATGATACAATTTTTAAATCTTTTCAATTCAAGGTTTGCAATTTACAAAAAGATTGAAAACTCAGATAAAATTGCTTGGGAATCCTCTATAATAATCCCTAACTGTCCCTGCGTCATCCTCCTCATGGTTGTGTGTCCTTGGGGTTTTTTGCACTGCGCATGTGCGCAGTACAGACAACCGTTGGGACGGGAGGCCGGGCAGCAGGGCGGTGGGTGCGCGCGCGGCGGGTGGGTGACTGGCGGCGGTGGCACGGTAATTTCACTACCTAGAGCCCCTTTTTAAACGGGTTTAGGTAGACTAGTATATTTAGAAATTCACAATCTACCCTACACCATAACATTTTCATAAAAATCTGAAAAATCCACCACTCCCAATCGACTTATATCACACAAAAAAACAAAAACAAAACAAGGAAATCCGGTTGGATTCCATGCTCGAATAAAAAAAAAAATTAAAAGCTTTAGTGAAACTTTGATTAGCGCCCCCCATGGTCACACCCCTTCCCTTGCCTCCCCATGGTACCCTTATGGCCTTGGAGACCATCTCACAAGAGTCATTAAACAAGTGTGGCCATCATATTCTTCACAACCAAGCAGCCACAAAAACAGCTGATCTGAAGTACAATCTCCTAGAAGGGAACGTTAGTAGCTGGGCTCCCCACCACCACCACAGCTCTAGGCCCCCTGCAACTGCAGGGGCTTCTCCCCTTTAGTTACGCCCCTGACTCATTTTATTATATCGTGTGTGGCCACCTTACCAATTGCAGACTAAAATTGCTGGCCTATATTCATGTGAATTCATGTGATTTGTATTATGTATTTTGTACCAGTGCTATAATAATAATAATAATAATGTTTTCATACACTTGGGTATGCTGTTATCACATCAGTGGATTTTCCTTCTCATGCAGGTTCCCCACACATCGTCTATATGGACTAATGAATGTCATGAATAGTCACTACAATACACTGTAATGGTGCCCATACACTGTACAATCAAAACGGTCAATTCTCCCGTTTCTTTGACCAAAACAATCGAATTAATGGAAAGTCTAAAAGAATCCTTTTTTTTTCGATTAAGAAAAACGAACGATTGTCCCGCTTTTTCAATAAAAATCTGATCGCACAAAATTATCTAATAAAAAAATGAAAAAATTGTACCATGTATGGGCACCATAAGGCAGAATGACTTTTCAAATTACATTTATTTTGATTTTGTATCAGCATGATGAGTGCTTCAGTGAATGAGAGCATGGTCTGAGATGAAAGTAGTATTAATGGTAACTGTATTGTCCGTCTTCTTCTGTTTCAGCTTATAGTGAATGACCGGATCATGAATCTGGTGCACGGCTTGGTTTCTGGGGTGAACCTTGTGAACGCCGTCCACCCGTGTGCCAGCGCACCATGTGCCAATGGGGGGAGCTGCAGACCCCGACATGACAGCTATGAATGTGACTGTCCTTTGGGCTATGATGGGAAGAACTGTCAGAAAGGTAACAAAAATATTCTCCACAGTGTAAATAGGAAACAAACAGACCCTGAACTGCAGTGTAGCATGATGAGCTGAACTTAATTAGGACTTTCCTGAAATACCATTTTGTTTTAGGTATTAAAATCCATTTCAGATTAGACTTTCTCACAGGTGTTCGTACCTGTTCTGTATGACTGCTGTGATTTCCTGATGAATTTTACTCCTGACTCCCTGCTCCTTTCCTCCTGACAAGCGCTTCTTTCACAGTCACACAGATATTTTGTGAACTCTTATCAGGCAGGTATCAGGAAGAGAACAATCAAGGTATACACAGGGCCGGATTTGTACGCTTTACCGCCCAAGGCCACTGTCAGCAGCCGCCCCCTTCAGTATAGGTAGCCAGATGACCCCTCCAGTGTAGGTAGTCTGATAACCCCTTCCAGCTAGTATAAGAATCCATATTGACCCTCCCCCCTTCCATATAAATAGCCTGATTACCCCCTTCCTCCAGTATAGGTAGCCAGGGGATCCTTCCCCCATACAGATTTCTGCCCACCCGCCCTTGATCCTGTGGTGCCCTAGGCCATGGCCTATGTGGCCTTGCCTTAAATCCGGCCCATACATGCAGGAAGTCTCTGTCCGCTGGGGATGGACTGGGATATATAACGCAGGGTTATTGACCCTTGGGGCCACATAGGAAAAGAGAAAAGTAGGCAAGTTGAATTCTAACACTATGGAGCATGTGCACAAATGTGTAAGAAGTGCACTGTAATTTGATTGTTACTTGCAGGTACAAGGTAGCATGTGTTGTGCCATTAGTGTGACCCACAGTACCTAGTTGATGCAAAGCATTGTTAGAGTAATCCTAGCATGTGGTTTGCGCTTATAGTGCAACGCACTACTTTGTCACCATAAGTTACTGTAAGACTGAGTGCACTGCAACTTTCCCATACATAGGTGCATATGCGCCTTTATAACATGTTTATCTTGCCATGCTACGTGCCACTACAGGGTCATTTTCAATAGTCGCAATATTCACATACTGATTTACGGTATGTTTTTTGCAATCTTAATGATATGTGTACTGCATCAGCTGTTTTATTATGCTAGTGATAGTATGTAAAATCAGCTGCAATTGTTACCCAAACATTACCACCAGGTGGCAGCAGTCCCTTTAAATTAGCTGGAGGGAGTTTATTACATAAACTGTCCTTACCTTTCTTAAAGAGACACTGAAGTGAATTCTTTTTTTATGCTATATTTGATTATATATGATTTGTATGTGTAGTACAGCTAAGTATTAAAACATTAGGAGCTGAGACATAAAAACACACGATTGGTTCGCACGATGGCCAGGGGCCCCGGACCTCTCTCACTGGCCGGGGCCCCAAGGCCAATGCGCGATACCTGGAGGGGAGTGCAGGTGGGCCTGGACCTCTCACACCCAGGCTCTGGACCTCTCACATCCAGAAAACCCACCAACACTGCCTCCATACTGAATGCTAAATTCGACACACACAAGCAATAGAACACAGCAATACATGCATGCAGCTACATTTAAGTCGTCAGCAGGTGCTCGTCAGCCAATCAGGATGCACTGTCATACACCCTTTACCTGCCATACCACATCTAGCAGCCATTAGCATTCAGGTGGGAGGCTTCAGTTGGACGCAAATCGCAAGATTGTGTCGCTAGCAGGACCGCCCCGTGCAGGCATTCCTCCCACAGGGGTCCCTCCCTAACCGCTCACCTGTCTGCCATGTCCTAGAGCTGAAAAAAAAACGTTTAAAAACACACGATTGGTTCGCACGATGGCCAGGGGCCCCGGACCTCTCTCACTGGCCGGGGCCCCAAGGCCAATGCGCGATACCTGGAGGGGAGTGCAGGTGGGCCTGGACCTCTCACACCCAGGCTCTGGACCTCTCACATCCAGAAAACCCACCAACACTGCCTCCATACTGAATGCTAAATTCGACACACACAAGCAATAGAACACAGCAATACATGCATGCAGCTACATTTAAGTCGTCAGCAGGTGCTCGTCAGCCAATCAGGATGCACTGTCATACACCCTTTACCTGCCATACCACATCTAGCAGCCATTAGCATTCAGGTGGGAGGCTTCAGTTGGACGCAAATCGCAAGATTGCGTCGCTAGCAGGACCGCCCCGTGCAGGCATTCCTCCCACAGGGGTCCCTCCCTAACCGCTCACCTGTCTGCCATGTCCTAGAGCTGAAAAAAAAGAAAAACGTTTAAAAACACACGATTGGTTCGCACGATGGCCAGGGGCCCCGGACCTCTCTCACTGGCCGGGGCCCCAAGGCCAATGCGCGATACCTGGAGGGGAGTGCAGGTGGGCCTGGACCTCTCACACCCAGGCTCTGGACCTCTCACATCCAGAAAACCCACCAACACTGCCTCCATACTGAATGCTAAATTCGACACACACAAGCAATAGAACACAGCAATACATGCATGCAGCTACATTTAAGTCGTCAGCAGGTGCTCGTCAGCCAATCAGGATGCACTGTCATACACCCTTTACCTGCCATACCACATCTAGCAGCCATTAGCATTCAGGTGGGAGGCTTCAGTTGGACGCAAATCGCAAGATTGCGTCGCTAGCAGGACCGCCCCGTGCAGGCATTCCTCCCACAGGGGTCCCTCCCTAACCGCTCACCTGTCTGCCATGTCCTAGAGCTGAAAAAAAAACGTTTAAAAACACACGATTGGTTCGCACGATGGCCAGGGGCCCCGGACCTCTCTCACTGGCCGGGGCCCCAAGGCCAATGCGCGATACCTGGAGGGGAGTGCAGGTGGGCCTGGACCTCTCACACCCAGGCTCTGGACCTCTCACATCCAGAAAACCCACCAACACTGCCTCCATACTGAATGCTAAATTCGACACACACAAGCAATAGAACACAGCAATACATGCATGCAGCTACATTTAAGTCGTCAGCAGGTGCTCGTCAGCCAATCAGGATGCACTGTCATACACCCTTTACCTGCCATACCACATCTAGCAGCCATTAGCATTCAGGTGGGAGGCTTCAGTTGGACGCAAATCGCAAGATTGCGTCGCTAGCAGGACCGCCCCGTGCAGGCATTCCTCCCACAGGGGTCCCTCCCTAACCGCTCACCTGTCTGCCATGTCCTAGAGCTGAAAAAAAAAACGTTTAAAAACACACGATTGGTTCGCACGATGGCCAGGGGCCCCGGACCTCTCTCACTGGCCGGGGCCCCAAGGCCAATGCGCGATACCTGGAGGGGAGTGCAGGTGGGCCTGGACCTCTCACACCCAGGCTCTGGACCTCTCACATCCAGAAAACCCACCAACACTGCCTCCATACTGAATGCTAAATTCGACGGTCCAGGCCCACCTGCACTCCCCTCCAGGTATCGCGCATTGGCCTTGGGGCCCCGGCCAGTGAGAGAGGTCCGGGGCCCCTGGCCATCGTGCGAACCAATCGTGTGTTTTTAAACGTTTTTTTTTCAGCTCTAGGACATGGCAGACAGGTGAGCGGTTAGGGAGGGACCCCTGTGGGAGGAATGCCTGCACGGGGCGGTCCTGCTAGCGACGCAATCTTGCGATTTGCGTCCAACTGAAGCCTCCCACCTGAATGCTAATGGCTGCTAGATGTGGTATGGCAGGTAAAGGGTGTATGACAGTGCATCCTGATTGGCTGACGAGCACCTGCTGACGACTTAAATGTAGCTGCATGCATGTATTGCTGTGTTCTATTGCTTGTGTGTGTCGAATTTAGCATTCAGTATGGAGGCAGTGTTGGTGGGTTTTCTGGATGTGAGAGGTCCAGAGCCTGGGTGTGAGAGGTCCAGGCCCACCTGCACTCCCCTCCAGGTATCGCGCATTGGCCTTGGGGCCCCGGCCAGTGAGAGAGGTCCGGGGCCCCTGGCCATCGTGCGAACCAATCGTGTGTTTTTAAACGTTTTTTTTTCAGCTCTAGGACATGGCAGACAGGTGAGCGGTTAGGGAGGGACCCCTGTGGGAGGGATGCCTGCACGGGGCGGTCCTGCTAGTGACGCAATCTTGCGATTTGCGTCCAACTGAAGCCTCCCACCTGAATGCTAATGGCTGCTAGATGTGGTATGGCAGGTAAAGGGTGTATGACAGTGCATCCTGATTGGCTGACGAGCACCTGCTGACGACTTAAATGTAGCTGCATGCATGTATTGCTGTGTTCTATTGCTTGTGTGTGTCGAGCTGAGACATAAGTCTAATATTGTTTCCAGTACAGGAAGTATTAAGAAACTCCAGTTGTTATCTATGCAAAAGAGCCATTGAGCTCCATGGGCTTGATTCACAAAGGAGTGCTAACTGTTAGCACGGCCGTTTTCGTGCGAATTTTCGCATTGCGCACGATCGCAAATTTTAGCGCGAAACGATAACGTTTTCGCGCGCAGACGAGAATTTTACCGCAAATTCGATACCGTTTTCGCGTGAAAATTCGTGTTTGCGCGCAAAAACGTTATCGTTTCGCGCGGAAATTCACGATCGCGCGCAATGCGAAAATTCGCGCGAAAACGGACGTGCTAACAGTTAGCACTCTTTTGTGAATCAAGCCCCATGACTTTCAAAGTCCCAGAGAGCTCTGTCCTCTTAAGCTTGTTATCTCAACTGTCAGTCATTGTCAATTCTTTTTCTCTGCAGAGGACAGTTCAAAAGTTCACAAGACTGCTCTGTAAAATCATTTAGACTGCTGAGTAGTGTGTAAACTGCAAATATTAGAGAATGATGCAATGTTATAAAAAAAAACTATATAACTGAAAATAAAAATATGAGAATATTTTCTTTGCTTCTAATATTCTAGTAATTCTATGTACTACACAACCAATTCATTATATCATGATTTTTTTCGCTCCAGTGTCTCTTTAAATTGTATCTGCGAGTTAAAAAAAAGTGAAAGAGTTAGATAACTTAGTGGAAGGAAGCCACTGAATAATCGGTAGGCTTCCCTAGTTATCCCTCCTTGAGCTTGCCGCTCCACCGCTGGGACACTTTGGCATCTATCTGACAAGGACGTTTTTTAATAGGTCTGCATGGGCACGCTCCTACATTACTGCTGCGCAGGAGTGGGCCATCCGTGTGACTATCTATAACTTGTTTCCTTTTACAAGTAACAGGTTTGCTTTACTACACTAAATAGGGAAGCTCTCCCAACGTACTTCCTGCTTCCGATATCAGCAAGTGAGGTGGTGGGGGGACACTAGACACCAGGGAACAATATGGGGACCAGTAGACACCAGATAAGAGGATATGTAGAGAACCTCTAAACACCAAGGAAATGAATAAGGAAATACTATACACCAGGGAAGCATATAGGGGACCACTAGACACCAGGGAAATACACGGAGGCTCCTAGACACGATTGAAATGTATGGGGACTAGACTCTGGGTAAATGTATAGGGGACCACTAGACACCGGGGAAACAAACACAGGGAAATATATGGAGGGGGCCGCTAGACAACAGGAAAATGTAAAGGGGACCACTAGACACCTGAGAAACATATGAGGGGGGGGGGGGCACTAGACACCAGGCAAAAGTATGGGGGACAATTAAACCACCAGGGAAGAATATAGCACTAGACCACCAGGGAAACATTTGGGGGGTAATAATGGGGTACACTAGCAAAAACCCACTTTAATTTCAAAGTCAAATATAATCATTGTAAATTGTGACAGGAATATAATTTTAATTTACCTTCAGTGATGAACAGGAAGAAGAGTCAAATAAACTTCTGTTAATATATAGAAAAAGCAGAACTATTGCCAGGGCCAGATTTACATCTCGGGAGCCTAAACTCCACCAAACCCACAAATCCCGGCACAAATGCAGGTTTACCTGCCCAACTTAACTGCACCGCTGGTGTGCTGGCTGTCCCTGTTCAACCCAGCTATCCCCTCCCCCCCCCCCCTTTCTCTTGCCTGAGGTGCCCCCACTCACCATCCTGGTGCTGATATCACCGGGTCCAGTTAAAAATGGAGCAGGGTAAAAAATGGCACACCATTCCGCCGATAAATGTATCATAAAACGCTATTTACCATTTTACTGTTAACACATTCAAACGGTAAATAACGTTTTATGATGCATTTATCGGCGGAACGGTGCGCCATTAAAAAATTCGGCTGGGGGCCCGATGGCGAATCCTATCACGAATGCAGGTTTGCAGCGGGACACTAGTGTTTGGCAGCGGTGTGAAGAGAGTAGGATTAGGTGGAGGGAGGATGTGTGCATATACATACATTACCTTGTCCCGGCGATCGCTCCTTCACTTCCTTGTTAGTTTTTAGGAGTCCTGCAGCCAGCCAATCACCATGCGGGGACTGAAGCCACATGGTGATCAGCTGGATGCAGGACTACAGCAAACTAACAGAAGAAGTGAAGGAGCGACCGCCGGCCGGGACAAGGTAATGTAAGCCTCTGTACACATTCCCCCTCCACCCCGCTGCCTAACACCAGTGTCCAGCTGCAAACCTGCATTTGTGATGGGATTTGCGCGATTTGTAGTTACACCCCTATTTGAGCTGTCTTATTGAATACAAGTATCAGTGCTTTTTAAATCTACTATAGGATAGTTTCTTATTGTCTCTGTCCATTTTTTTTGTGCTGACTTGTTCCAGAATGTGGAAATTACTGCATAAACAGTAAGTATTGTTCTAGCTGAACATTTGGTCTTAGTTATATAAACATGGGCATCCGCAGTTAGGGACAAGTGAGGTGCATGAGGGTGTAAGTAAGAGAAACCTATATCGATCTAAATAATCAGGCCGAGGAGGTAGGCCTGACAATAAACACTAATAAGACAAAATTTCTAATGCTAGGTACACACCATACAATTTTCGGGCAGATTTTCCTGCCAGATCGATTATTTCCAACATGACCGATCTGAATTTCGATAGATTTTCTTCTGATTTTTTTTAATTGTTTTTCCGATCATTTTTTCAATAGATTTTCATAGAACTGAATGAAAATCGATTGGAAAATCTATCGGAAAAACTATTAAAAAAAATCGAAAAATAGATTGTCAATAGTTGTCATTAAATCCTCCCTCCCTGTGTCCTGATGCTTGCTATGCCACCTCTTCAGCCTGACCCCATCAGCGATCACTGTGCAGGAGAGTGCAAGGCAGCTATCCCGCTACTTACGAATACTCACGTTAGAAACGAAGATGTCCTTGTGTACAAGATGTACTCTACTGTTTTTGTTTATAGAGGTTATTGTAGAAGCTGCTGTAAGGTGCTTAAAAGGAACTGTGCACCAGGAGAAATGTTTTTAATGAGAGTCTGAAGCCCCCCCAAAAAAACTGTTTTTACTGGCCATTTATGTTAAGCAATAAGATCCTAGCTGAAACACCGCATTCCTGCGGCAGAACAATGTATTTATACCCCCGAAATCTGAGGGGCAAAATTCGGGGCTCCTTCCTGGTAGAGGCAGAACTTTGCGCTGTAGCTCTGCCTATGCGCACGTCAATCTCCACCTCTCCCTGCCCCTCTCAGTCTTCTTTCACTGAGACGGGCGGGGATAGGCGGAAATTGACTGGACTGGAGGCAAAGCTACAGCGCAAAGCTCTGCCTCCGCTGGGCAGCAAAATCCACGACCTGGAAAGTTGTGGTATTTTGCCCTGGGATTTGGGGGTATAAACATCTCGTTATGCCACTGGGATGCAGCATTTCAGCCTCACTACTTACCTATGGGGTGCTGCTCCTCTGGCGCCCGGCCTGTATAGAATTCACCATGTTCTCCACCGAGAGATTGCATATGCTAAATTTTGTAGTTCCCAGCAATATAGCGCCAGGAGATGTAGTCCATGGATTCCAGAACATCCCCGTACTCATATCCACAGTCTACATCTACTGGCATGCATTGCACATGCCGTGCTAGAGACTACAACATTTGTAGGATGCCACCTGTCCATGGAGAACATGGCGGATCCTATACAGGCTGGGGGCAAGATGAGCAGCGCCCCATAGGTAAGTAGTAATGAACTTTACTTATGGGAGGGTTCATTAAAAAAGAAAAAGACATTAAAGCACATTAAAAACAAAAAAAAAATTGTTTATACTGGGGCTGCACATGGAGTGGGTGGAGCTCTTGTTGCACATAGATAAAAGGCAATAAAAAAAGCTTGCCTGGGGCAGAGAAAGTATAAATCTTGACTTGTGTCTGTCCAAATCCAAACTCGTCTGAAAGTAAATAATTCATCCACACACACCACTCTGTATAATACATGACTGGAACTCTTTCCCACCTTGCTTGCTATATAACTCTTTTTAGCACCATAAGCAAAAAAAAAAAACAACAAACACTTAAAATAGCCTGGCCCGATTAAGTGTAAGATAATTCTAACACCCTTCCCAGTTCTTCATAGCTGATTATATAAAGGAAGAAAATGTAGCAAGTTACATCATGTTTCTCAAGTTTTTGTGAGACTGTGTTTGCTTTCCAGAGACTGAAACTGTATTATATATTGAAAGTTGTTAGGGATCAAAAAAGTTCTGATCCAGGAATAGTATTTTTAACCTAAGCCCTCCAGTTCCCTCACCCCTTAAAGGACAACTGAAGTGAGAGGGATATGGAGGCTGTCATGTTTATTTCAATACCAGTTGCCTGGCAGCCCTACTGATCTATTTGGCTGCAGTAGCATCTGTATAATAATGCAGCTAATCTTGCTAGATCTGACAATAATAATGTCAGAAACACCTGATCTGCTGCATGCTTGTTCAGGAACTATGGCTAAACGTATTAGAGGCCGAGGATCAGAAGGACTGCCAGGCAACTGGTATTGTTTAAAAGGAAATAAATATGGCAGCCTCCATATTTTACTTGCCCTGTAACCCCCCCCCCCCCCATATTAACCCACACATGAATCCTTTCCACAGCACCCGGATTAAACTGTCCTGCCCACAATGCCCTGCACTGCATCCATTTAAAGTACACCTGAAGTGAGAAGGATATGGAGGCTGCCATATGTATTTCTTTTTAAACAATACCAGTTGCCTAACAGCCCTGCTGATCTATTTGCCTGCAGTAGTGTCTGAAGCACACCAGAAACAAGCATGCAACTATTCTTGTCAGATCTGACAATAATGTCAGAAACACCTGATCTGCTGTATGCTTGTTCAGGGTCTATGGCTAAAAGTATTATCAGCAGGGGATCAGCAGGGCAGCCAGGCAACTGGTATTACTTAAAAGGAAATAAATATAGCAACCTCCATATCCCTCTCACTTCAGGTCCTTTTCCACTATTTAAGGCCCGGTTCACACTTGCGGTTCTCTGCCAAACGGACCGGATGACCTGACCGGATCCGGATCGGAACCGTATGGTTCTGATCCGGATCCGATCCGGATCCGGTCAGGTTGCATCAGGTGTTCATCAGGATGCGATCCGGATCCGTTTGGAAAAAGAGAGTAGAAATAAAATAAAATGTTAGGGTCTGGGAGGTCAGCAGAAGGTGGACCTGTGGAATCAGGCCCTCCGCTGTTTAGCACTCACCTCCACCTCCGACATACTGCCAACATCTCCAGCACGTTTAAAGTCACTGCTGCTCCACTCCAAAATGCTTGCCCATGTGTCCCCATCCAAAATCGCCGCCACAATACGCATAGGAAGTGGGGTAGAACATCCGGATTTTATAGCCAGTGTGTTGTGCGCTCTCCGGTTCTCATTGGTTTGTATTGGCCGGATGGTGCAGTCCGGCTCCGCTCCGGATACGTCTGCCGGAGGAGCCGGACCAAAAAATAGCGCATGTTGGGTCTTATGCCGGAGTCCGGATCCGGTCCGGACGAAACGGACGCATGTGAACGGACGCATAGACTTTAATTGCTATGCTGTGCGTCCGTTCCGCATGCGGTCCGGCTCCGGCACGGCGATTCCGGACGGCCACCGCTAATGTGAACCGGGCCTTAGTGTTAAATAAAGCCACAGATGCTATTACTTATCCTGAACACCTTTTCTTTTGTCATATCCAGCCATACAAAAATCTTGCAGGTCAGTGAAGCCTGTTGCCAACTCCCATGCCACTCCTCAACCCCTCCCCAATGATTACTCATGCTGTCTTCTTGTCCAGTTTAGAGACCTGACAGTATGAATCATCAGAAGGGAGAAATGGTGGAAGTCAGAAAACTCATCTGTGACTTGATTAATCAGTAGGTGATTTGAGAATTTTCATAAGGCTGGATAACACAGAAAACCTGATGTTCAGGGTAAGGAACAGAGTATGCCCTTTTATTTCGGGATGTAAGGGCCCAGGCTTGATCAGTCTGCTATGTGTAGTCAGGGAGGGGAGATGTTCAGGAACAAAATGTGTCATAATCGCCCCTCAGGGGCTTTGTTTTGTGTATTGCTGGATAAAAACCTGCCAGGCTTTATGATATACCTGATGGACACGTGTAACTTACCAATCTAATTATGTCGTTGTAAACATTATTGTTTCTCTTAGTTATTACAGAGGCCATTGAAATCCCTCAGTTTATCGGGCGCAGCTATCTTACATATGACAACCGAGAGATTCTGAAACGGTAAGTACCGTATTGTTCGGCATGTAAGATGCTCCGGACTAAAAGACTCACCTACGTTTAGAGTGCAAAAACCAGGGGAACAAATATACTGAATCTGATGCGTCCATGGTCCAGGAGCGTCTTGTAGATGTTCTCCCCAATAATTTGTCCTCCTGTGTTCTTCTGCCCCCGTTTGTCCTCCTCTGGCCCCCATTTGTCCTCCACAACGCACGGGGCGTGTCAGTGGGCATTCGTAAGTCAGGTACTTCCTGTATTTGGCATAGAAGACACAGTGACTTATAACCTCAGGTTCCTTTTAAGTTTGAGGTAACAGGATGACATGAATATAGAAACAGCAGATAGAATACCGTGTGTGTCAGGCAATCACAAATGTTTTTCTATTATACCTTAACACAAACTCCATTTCTCTCCAGGGTGTCGGGATCTCGTACCAACATCTTCATGAGATTTAAGACAACTGTGAAGGACGGCCTCCTGCTGTGGAGAGGCGACAGCCCCATGAGGCCAAACAGTGACTTCATTTCTCTCGGCCTGCAGGAAGGCAATCTTGTTTTTAGGTAATTATTAACTCCCCAAAAATATAAGAGACCCAAACAAACACTGAGCTGTTATCTTTATCCTCTGTGGCTGAAGCCATGTTCTCACCCAAGATCTCTGTCACCCAAAATGATAATTTGTGATTGTTCCTGTTGGTGATCCAGTGAATCGTAAAGTAATCTTTAGTCAGGGTATGCTCAATAGATCAGAGTACAATTAGTATTATGCCTCGTATACAAACACGAGGACCCCCAATTTGGGTCAAGGACTGTACAGACGTAATGCTAGCTTATAAGATAGAGTGGCACAGAGCAGGTGGGATGATTAAGAGAACAATACCCTAGGCAGTGCCGTCTCAACCGCCAGGCAAGTACAAATGTTTGCCTGGAGCGCAGGAGGAGGGAGGGGTGCAGCTTGCACTGGGTAGTGAGAGAAGAAATGCCTCTCAGCTCACTTAGGGATCAGATTACAGCAGCAGCAGCAACAGCAGTGCCTGACTCGACTCATAACTGATTCACTGATTCATTCAGTTTCTTCGGCTCAATGATTCAAAGGAGCACAGTAATGAGTCAGTGAGAGAAGGAACTCCTCTCAGCTCACTCAGTGATCAGATTACAGCAGCAGCTCCTGAGTCCGGACTCTTCACTCATACCTGATTCACTAATTCATTCAGTTCCTTCAGCTCAATGATTCAAAGAAGGTAAGTAAGTCTTGACTCATAACTGATTCATTCATTCTGAACAGTTCCTTCAAGCAAGTAACTGGTACCTAGTATTCACAGGAACAGAGGCAGAGCTGTCAGACAGCTAGAGATGTAGCGAACGGTTCCCGAACCGTTTGCCGGCGAACATCTCTGAATACATGGGGCATTTACTACTTCCGGGTCGCTCTGACCCGGAGTAGTACGCCTGCGCTGCCCGGCGAAGCGCGTCCTAGATCGCGCTCCTGTTGCCGGGCACTCTCTGCGCATGTGCGTGACGTCATGAACGACGTCACGCACATGCGCAGAGAGTGCCCGGCAACAGGAGCGCGATCTAGGACGCGCTTCGCCGGGCAGCGCAGGCGTACTACTCCGGGTCAGAGCGACCCGGAAGTAGTAAAAGCCCCAGAGATGTTCGCCGAGCGAACAGTTCGCAACATCTCTACAGACAGCTAGCCTGGTTGCATGCACTTCGCCCACTCTAATTGCTGGCATGTCTAAACTCCCCCTCTCTCCGCTACTGGTAGCTGCATGGATGTAGAGACTGAGTGTAGCAGCATAGTGTTTGCGTGTGTATAGTGTGTGTGTATAGTGTGTGTGTACTGTGTTTGTGCGTGTGTATAGTGTGTGTGTACTGTGTTTGTGCGTGTGTATAGTGTGTGTGTGTTAGTGTGTGTGTGTATAGTGTATGTGTACTGTGTGCGTGTGTATAGTGTGGTGTGTGCGATGTAGTGTGTATAGTGTGCGCTTGTATAGTGTGTGTGCATGTATAGTGTGGTGTGTGTAGTGTGTGTACTGTGCGTGTGTATAGCGTGTTTGTACTGTGTGTGTATGGTGTGTGTGCGCGGTGTGTGTGTGTGTGTGTGTGTGTGTGTGTGTGTATGTATGTGTGTATGTGTGTATGTATGTATGTATGTATGTGTATATATAGATATAGATATATATATATATATATATATATATATATATATATATATATATATATATATATATATATATATATGGTGTGTACTGTGTGTGTGTGTAGTGTGGTGTGTACTGTGTGTGGTGTGTGTGAGTGCATGCCGCAATAAGTGTATTTTTTGGTGAAACGATCTGCCGCATTACAACTATTTTCTGGTGAACCCATGCCGCAATAAGTATATTTTCTGATTTTCTGGTGAAACACTGCTGCATTATGATTATTTTCGGGGGGGGGGGGGGGGGGGCTTTGGGGTGGAGTTCACCACGGGGGTGGGGGGTATGGGGCTGGGGGCAACCACGGTGGGGGGGGGGAATGCGCCACAGGATTTCTCGCCTGGAGTGACAAAATGGCTAGAGGGGCCCCTGACCCTAGGCTCTTTACACACACTAGATTCTCAGCACGAGTGATCCTGACTGGTCAACTCAGTCGAGAAAGATTTCGCATTTCTCTACAATGTGGCCCGCTGCAACTTTCTCTCACTCCCTCTTGTGCTCCTTTCAGACAGAGGGTGATTGGTTTTAAAGAGACACTGAAGCGGAAAAAAAAATTATGGTATGATTTGTATGTGTAGTACAGCTTAGAAATACTGTAAAACATTAGGAACAGAGACATGAGTGTTATATAGTTTCCAGTACAGGAAGAGTTAAGAAACTCTAGTTGTTATCTATGCAACAGAGCTCCATGACGTTCAAAGTCCCAGAGAGCTCTGTCTTCTGAAGCTTGTTATCTCAACTGTCAGTCATTGTAATTTCTGTTTCTCTGCAGAAAAGGGTTCAAAAGTTCACTGGCCTGCTCTGTAAAATAATTTAGAATGCTGAGTAGTGTGTAAACTGCAAACATCAGGGAATGATGCAATGTTATAAAAAAACACTATCTAACTGAAAATAAAAATATGAGAATATTTTATTTGCTACAAATCTTCTAGTAATTATCCGTACTACACAACCAATTCATTATATCATCATTTTTTTTTTCGCTTCAGTGTCTCTTTAACTCACCCAATCCTTCATTCCAGCGGCAGTCTCCATGGTGACGGCAGCGTCATGTGACACGCTGGTACATAATGGCGGCATGCATGTATGTCACATGACGCGGCCATTGCCATGGAGATTGCAGCTGAAATTAGTAATTCGGTGCGTTCTCTGTGGTGTAGCGTGCTGCATACAACTTTTAAAGGATGGCGGGATGGAGACAATGGAGGGAGAAGGTTCCGGCCCGCCTATATAACGGATTTGGCCCGCAGGGCCGTACTTTGCACAGCCCTGCTCTAGCATTGTACAAGGTTTAAAGGGGAACTGCAGAGAGAGGTATGTGAAGGCTGCCATGTTTATTTCCTTTTAAGCAATACCAGTTGCCTGGAAGCCCTGCTGATCCTCTGCCTCTAATACTATTAGCCATAGACCCTGAACAAGCATGCAGCAGATCAGGCGTTTCTGACTTTAAAGTTAGATCTGACCAGATTAGCTGCATGCTTGTTTCTGGTGTTATTCAGATACTACTGCAGAGAAATAGACCAGCAGGGCTGCCAGGCAACTGGTATTGATTAAAAGGAAATAAATATGGCAGCCTCCGTATACCTCTTACTTCAGTTCCCCTTTAAGTTGGTGATATACACTTATGTTTAGATGTCTCCCATATTTTGTAATTCATTCCTAACATTAGAAAACAACGTTTCCCATAATAATGTATGTTAATAATAGTGTTGTGGCATGTCCTCCTGCCATAATTAGTCATGCATAAAAGTAATTAGTAACATGTCTGCCATAATTACTAATGAACAGGTTTCTTTAGTGACATCCTCCCATCAGCTATGATGTGTACCTATTACTAGCAGTCGTATAGACACTGATTGATAATTAGACTGCTATAATTACTAATATAGAACGTATAATAAGCAGTGTGCCTTTGTAATTAGTAATGCAGGTCGATGATTATTATTCTTTATTTAATTAGTAACATATATCTATGTATTGTAAGGGCTTTCTTCCTACAAAGGCAGAGAGAAAATACATAGGGCCTGATCCATTTCACCTTTTCTCCTGAGTTTTCTCCTAGGAGATCATTTTTCTTCTTCTATTTAAAATGCCTTTTAAGCCACCAGGAAGCAAAAAATACTCAAAGTAATTTTGATTGTACTTTTTTAGTTGTAAAGTGCTGGAAAGTTAATTTCAATAGAAGATGAAAAATTATCCCCCCAGGAGAAAACTCAGGAGAAAAAGGGAATTGCATATGGGCCCGAGGTGTGAAAATATCTCCTAGGAGAAAACGTAGGAGAAAAGGTGAATTGGATCTTGACCATTGTGCTGTAACGTGGTAAACCTTAATTTTTGGGCTGCAAGTTAATTCCGTTAAAGTATGCTTTTTCACATTAATGTGTGTGTGGGGCGGGGGGTTGCTTAAATGCAGGGAGTGTCAGTGCATTTTCCTTTTATTTTTGTTTTCAAACTCAACTCGTCAAACTAATAGGAAACTACATTAATATGTGGAAAAGAGGAACAGTATCTGGCACCAAATGCAGCAAGGCGGATCCACTGGAGGTGGGACAAGGAGCGTGCTCATCCACAACGCTTGTCAGATTCAGCAGAATAGAGAAAAGCGGGCCACCACTTCCTCATAAAAATCCCTTTATTTTCCAGTTGGGCATACAGTGGGTTGCAAAAGTATTCGGCCCCTTGAAGTTTTCCACATTTTGTCACATTACTGCCACAAACATGAATCAATTTTATTGGAATTCCACATGAAAGACCAATACAAAGTGGTGTACAGGTGACAAGTGGAACGAAAATCATACATCATACCAAACATTTTTTTAACTGCAAAGTGGGGTGTGCGTATTTATTCAGACCCGTTTGGTCTGAGTGCAGTCAGTTGCCCATAGACATTGAGTGATGAGTGCTAATGACTAAATAGAGTGCACCTGTGTGTAATCTAATGTTAGTATAAATACAGCTGCTCTGTGAGGGCCTCAGAGGTTGTCTAGGAGAATATTGGGAGCAACAACACCATGAATTCAATAGAACACACCAGACAGGTCAGGGATAAAGTTATTGAGAAATTTAAAGCAGGCTTAGGCTACAAAAATATTTCCAAAGCCTTGAACATCCCACGGAGCACTGTTCAAGCGATCATTCAGAAATGGAAGGAGTATGGCACAACTGTAAACCTACCAAGACAAGGCCATCCACCTAAACTCACAGGCCAAACAATGAGAGCGCTGATTAGAAATGCAGTCAAGAGGCCCATGGTGACTCTGGACGAGGTGCAGAGATCTACAGCTCAGGTGGGAGACTCTGTCCATAGAGCAACTATTAGTCATGCACTGTACAAAGTTGGCCTTTATGGAAGAGTGGCAAGAAGAAAGCCATTGTTAACAGAAAAGCATAAGAAGCCCCATTTGCAGTTTGCCACAAGCCATGTGGG
Source organism: Hyperolius riggenbachi (assembly GCF_040937935.1). Lineage (NCBI taxonomy): Eukaryota > Metazoa > Chordata > Amphibia > Anura > Hyperoliidae > Hyperolius > Hyperolius riggenbachi. The sequence continues at coordinate 616,932,898 of NC_090646.1, read as the reverse complement.
GGACACATCAAACATGTGGAAGAAGGTGCTCTGGTCAGATGAAACCAAAATTTAACTTTTTGGCCAAAATGGAAAACGCTATGTGTGATGGAAAACTAACACTGCACATCACTCAGAACACACCATCCCCACTGTCAAATATGGTGGTGGCAGCATCATGCTCTGGGAGTGCTTCTCTTCAGCAGGGACAGGGAAGCTGGTCAGAGTTGATGGGAAGATGGATGGAGACAAATACAGGGCAAACTTGGAAGAAAACCTCTTGGAGTCTGCAAAAGACTTGGAGACTGGGGCGGAGGTTCACCTTCCAGCAGGACAATGACCCTAAACATAAAGCCAGGGCAACATGGAATGGTTTAAAACAAATCATATCCATGTGTTAGAATGGCCCAGTCAAAGTCCAGATCTACATCCAATCGAGAATCTGTGGCAAGATCTGAAAACTGCTGTTCACAAACGCTGTCCATCTAATCTGACTGAGCTGGAGCTGTTTTGCAAAGAAGAATGGGCAAGGATTTCAGTCTCTAGATGTATAAAGCTGGTAGAGACATACCCTAAAAGACTGGCAGCTGTAATTGCAGCAAAAGGTGGTTCTACAAAGTATTGACTCAGGGGGCCGAATAATTACGCACACCCCACTTTGCAGTTATTTATTTTAAAAAATGTTTGGAATGATGTATGAGTTTCGATCCACTTCTCACATGTACACCACTTTGTATTGGTCTTTCACGTGGAATTCCAATAAAATTGATGCATGTTTGTGGCAGTAATGTGACAAAATGTGGAAAACTTCAAGGGGGCCGGATACTTTTGCAACCCACTGTAAGCAGGTACAAAAGGCACTTGACATCCCCACTGCTTTTTGTACCTGCTTATGCCCAGCTGGAAAATAAAGAGATTTTTATGAGGAAGTGGTGCCCCGCTTTTCTCTATTCTGCTTACAAGGAAGCTACACCGTACCGTACAAAATGCTGCTTTCTTTAAATTCCCTTTAAACAATCAGTACCAAATTTTGATCTACCTTCCATTCTAGTTGTGGTTTATATAAATGTGAACTGCACCCAGAGCCGTGACAAGGTCATCCAGCACCCAAGGCTGAGACACCAAAGTGCGCCCCTCCATCCCTTCCACCCCAGCTGTCACACACTGATTACTACTAGACTAAGAAGCGCCACAGGCCCCCTAACACCTCCCCCCCCCCCCCCCGCACCAACACCTTTCTCTCTAGTTATCTGGCCTGCAGTCACTGCCATGTATCTTCAAACACAATAGGGGAGTGATAGCTGAGTGAGTTGTGCGCTCCCTCCTACACTGCGCCCTGAGGCTGGAGCCTCTCTTGCCTCTGCCTCGGCCCGGCCCTGACTGCGCCCACTCCTCTCCACTTTGTTTCTTTGTGACCGTAAGGAAATTACCTAACAGGAAGCCCCAGGTGGTTATGGGTGATAAGCTGGGATGATACATGTAAATGCTTTTTTTGTATTTTCTTGCAGTCCATTATTATGACCGTGAGAATGGGTGGGAATTACAGCGGGCCGATCTATGGGAAAGTAAATGACCATGTGAACTGCAAGAACCATGCATCCTGCAAAAACCTACATTAGACACATAGTGGATAGAGATCCTCATATATTGTCATTTTACATACATGATCAAATATTCATTTTAAGCCTCATCTACACAGTACAATTTTCCGTCAGATCGGATCTATTAGATAATTTCCAACCGGTCCAGAGTCGGATGGCGTTAGATTTTGGGTACTTATCAAAGCAAAATCTTTCGCAGAATTGATCTGAAACAATTTGGACTTCTACACACGATGCAATTTCCTAGTATATCCATCTAATAGAGCCGTCTATCTGATGGAAAATTGTACCGCGTAGATGAGGCTTAACATACAGTATTATAGATTACGGTACATTTATCATACATTAATGTATACAGTAGATAGCAATTGCATGGTATTTCCTTACTGTATGCTGCCATCTTGTGGATGTGTCGGTTACTACAAACAGACTATTGCAGAATGTTCAAATGACAAGCAGTGACATTGTGATACAGTCTATCTGTACTCTCTCCATCACTAACTGGCCAGGTTTCAATGTCTGTCTCAGAAGAGAGTACCAACATTTAGATGAGCTGAATGAAACCATTTTTGTAACCCTACCTGTTCACAAGATTGGTTCCTAAACTCTATCTCGTGGAGCTGGGGGGCTACAATTCAGCACATATGTAGTTCAGGGGTCCCTTTCCCTACCCTCCAAATATGAAGTGTATAGGTGGTATAACTGCGATATCATCACCTGCCGTAGTATTGAATGTGAATTATGGCAGCACAATCAGACAGAATTCCACACAAAGTGCTGTTAAAAAAAAAAAAAAGCTGCCCACAGAAGATCCCCTCACGGGATGATGGAGAGGACATCGCTACCCAGAAGGCTAAGCGCACAAGCCTACAGCCAAGGACCAATGTCAGGTAGGCAGGGCTTGTGCCTTAAGGGGTGAAATATCAGGAAATGCTGGATTTCAACCTTTACCTGGTAAAGTGGACATAAGCTAGCCACTGGTGGCGAGTTATTTTTTAGCTTACAGTTGCTGTTTAACCTATTCAGAGTGCTCCCCTCCACTCTGGCCGGCATCCCCGCTTGCTCTGACGTGTCGGGTCCCGGCTTGATGACGTCATCAAGCAGCGACCCGGAACTTAACGTCAGTGTGAGCCAGGATGCCGGCGAGAGTGGAGGGGAGCACAGCGGCTCATTGCTGGAGCCTGGGAGGTGAGTAAAAGCTGCTGGCTACACAGGGGACACACAGCCCAGCAAGCCACACTCGGGATCTGGCTGCCTGACCCCCCCACCCCCCATGCAAAATCGTCTCGTCCTTAAGGGGGGTCAGGCAGCGGGTCCCGAAAGGGTTAAACACACATGCAAAGTAAGTGTAAAGTGACATTTTTGAGGTGATGATTTCTGGGGGAGTTTTTGCAGTAAAACTTGAGCCAGGTACCTGCTCTTGTTTAATATAATGTAATTGTATTTTTCCCATTCTTTTCCCCTCTGCAGCTACAACCTGGGTAGCGGAATGGTTGCCATAATGGTGAATGGAACGTTCAGTGATGGAAGGTGGCACCGGGTAAAGGCTGTACGGTGAGAACAATGCACCAAGTTGTAACAAAGGGGGGCATAAACTCAAATGGAAAAGGGATCATCAGCTCTGGAGATTTACCAATACAGTTTTTAGGTGACCGTAACAAAAAAAAAAAGCCAGAGTTTAAAGAAAAACTCCAGTGAAAATAATGTAACAAAAAAGTGCTTCCTTTTTACAATAATTATGTATAAATGATTAAGTTAGTGTTTGCCCATTGTAAAAGCTTTCCTCTCCCTGATTTACATTCTGACATTTACCATATGGTGACATTTATACTGCTGGCAGGGGATGTCAGTGGAAGGAGATGATGCTCGTTTTTTTTGCATTTCAAAGTTCTTTATTGGCAGTAAACCTAAACATTGCCAACAATTATGTATACATATAGCAAATTAAATCATGTAATACATAACAATTGATTGTCATAACAAATAGACAATCAAACAAACATTGACCGATATATGTCAAAACATTAATATCAAGAAGATAAAGCATGAAAAATAAAATAATGGTTAATAAATACTAGATTAAAGAAATTATAGTATTGTTAGGCCCGGTTCACATTAGCGTTCGCTATCCGGATTTTCCGGATCTGATCCGGACCGCATACTGTGCAAACGGAACGTACGTTCCGCATAGCAATGTAAAGTCTATGCGGACGTTCACACGTGTCCGTTCCGTACAGTACGGAGCCGGATCGGATCCAGACTCTTTTCCAACATGCGCTATTTTTTGGGTCCGGATCTCCGGCCCACGCCCCCGGACCGGAGCCGGACCTGAGCCTGACAGCACCATCAGGAACACAGAAACCAATGGGGAACGGAAGGCACAGAACACACTACCTACAAAAACCTGACGTTCTACCCCACTTCCTATGCGTATGCAAGTGGCCATTTCGGATGGGGACACATGGGCCAAGCATGTCTGGAGTGGAGCAGCAGTGACAGACGTGCTGGAGCTGTTTGGCAGTATGTCGGAGGTGGAGGTGAGGCCTACAGCGGAGGAACCTGATTCTACAGGTGCACCTTCTGCTGACCCCAACATTTTTTTTTTAAATTTCGCTATTTTTTGCCACGGATCCGGATGGCAGCCTGATGCATGCCTGATACAAAAGGACCGGATCCGGATCGGAACCGTACGGTTCTGATCAGGATCAGGTCAAGATCCGATCAGGATCCGGTCCGTTTATTTGCCAAAACGCAAGTGTGAACGGGGCCTTAGGGTATAGTAGAGACCACTGACTTTTAGATCATCAATCCATCCTGACCAGATACTATTAAATTTGGGCATACTATCATTTAGCATCGCATTTATTCTCTCACTAATCATAATATTAGATATTTGTGTAAAAGTTTCAGAAACATGGATACGGGGAGACCTCCATCTTCTTGCTATTGTAATTCTAGCTGTACAAGATGTGCTGAACTAATTTCTGTTCACATTTTAAAATGTGTTGAATTTGAAAACCTAAAAGAAAGGTCCAAGGGTCCTTTTTAATACGAATTTTTAAAAGCTTATTAATTTTTTTTATTGATTTCATTCCAAAATTTTGCAATTCTTGGACATGACCACCAAACATGAATGAGGTCTCCCCTTACTCCACAATTCCTGAAACACCGATCAGAGTTGCTATTACTAAAACGATGCATCATATGTGGCGTTATGTATGCTCTATGAAGTAATTTAAGGGATGTTTCTAAAATTGAATAATATAAACTATTGTTAGATAATAAAGTACATGCATCAAACCATTCTATAGAAGATTTTTCCATCCCTAAATCTTCTTCCCATCTAATCATAAGTTTGTGTTTAAAGTCAGGTCTAGGATTGATCATGCTAGAATATATAAATGAGATCTTTCCTTTCCTTAACCCATTCGCGTTCCGTCGTTTTCACTTGAGAAATGTTCACCTCCCATTCATTAGCCTATAACTTTATCACTACTTATCACAATGAACTGATCTATATCTTGTTTTTTCCGCCACCAATTAGGCTTTCTTTGGGGGGTACATTTTGCTAAGAGCCACTTTACTGTAAATGCATTTTAACAGGAAGAATAAGAAAAAAACTGAAAAAATCATTATTTCTCAGTTTTCAGCCATTATAGTTTTAAAATAATACATGCCTCCATAATTAAAACTCACGTATTGTATTTGCCCATATGTCCCGGTTATTACACCGTTAAAATTATGTCCCTATCACAATGTATGGCGACAATATTTTATTTGGAAATAAAGGTGCATTTTTTCCGTTTTGCATCTATCACTATTTACAAGTTTAAAATGAAAAAAATATAGAAATATTTCATCTTTACATTGATATTTAAAAAGTTTAGACCCTTAGGTAAATATTTACATGTTTTTTTTTATTGTAATGTTTTTTTTTTTATATTAAACATTTTATTTGGGTATTTTTGGGAGGGTGGGATGTAAACTATAGTTTTATAATGTAATTGTGTGTCGTTTTTAATTTTTTTTACTTTTAGTTGTTTTACTTTTTGGCCACAAGATGGCGGCCATGAGTTTGTTTACATGACGTCACTCTAAGCGTAACACACACTTAGAGTGATGCAGGGGGGAGGCAACGGCCAGAAAAAGCACAGCTTCCGAGAGAAGCTGTCGCTTTTTCAGCGGGGGAGAGGAATCAGTGATCGGGCACCATAGCCTGATACATTGATTCCGTGGCTACCAAATCCGCGGCCGGGAGTGTGCGCGCACGCACGCGATCGGGCGCGGGAGCACGCATGGTTCCTGGACGTAGTTTCTACGTCCAGGAACCAAAATAGGTTAAAGGTTGTAACATACAAACCCTCTCAAATTGAGTTGGTTCCTGTAAATTTCTAGTTTTCAGATATCGATTCCAAAAATTATAAAAGGCGAAAATTCCAAAAAATTTTCGAAAGACAATGACCACTTTTTCTGTATATTTCTCAATGTAAGCAATTTTCCAAATTTACAGAAATGACGCAATTTCGAGAAAGAAGTTTGTAGATCCAACCTCCATAAGAGATTTTTCAACCAAAGTTTCTTTGGGAGATCTGGGCATCCGGTAATTTTAATTAGTGGGGATACTTTATTTTGTAGATTAAATCTAAACCTATTTGCCCTCCATAAAATCAGAGAGTGTTGAGTACTAGACAAAATATTTATTGAATTTTTTGGGCTATTGGCCCACATTAAACCTTGCCAAGTAAAAGGCGATAATAAAGAAGATTCCATTTCAACTCATCTAGGGGAGTCCACATTAGCTTCTATAGCAGACAATTGAGAAATTTGACATGCTAAATAATATTTTTTCAGGTTGGGAACAGATAATCCTCCAAAGTTTTGTGATAAAATGTTACATTAATATTAATCCTAGGTTTTTTATCTTTCCAAATAAATCTACTCAAAGCATTCTGAAGATCCTTAAGATCTGTATCTTTAATAGGAATATGTAAGGATCGAAATAAATACAATATCTGAGGCAATGAAATCATTTTAAATGCATTCATCCTACCTGTCCAAGATAAACACATTGCTGCCCAATTTTTCATATTCTCTTTAATTTTTTTAAACAAATTTGGATAATTATATCTATATAGGCTATTCCTATTATTAGTTAGGTTTATACCCAGATTCTCGCTTTTTTTGGCAGTTGGAAACCGCTGCAAACAGCGATTTCCCACAATGCAATGAGGTTCACAGATGGGAAACTTTCAGGACCATGGTCCTGACATCACACTGTGGGAGGGGTTTCACCACAATATCAGCCATAGAGAGCCCCTGATGTTCCGTTTGTGAAAAGGAAAAGATTTCTCCTAGGAAAGGGGGTATCAGCTACTGATTGGGATGAAGTTCAATTCTTGGTTACGTTTTCTCTTTAAAGCAGCACTGTAGTGTAGTGGTTAGCACTCTCACCTTGCAGCTGTGGGGCCCTAGTGATTTGTAATCCTTCCAGGACACCTGCAAGGAGTTTGTATGTTCTCCACGTGTCTGCATGGGTTTCCTCCGGGCACCCCACTTTCCTCCCACAACCCAAAAACATTCAGAATCATGTTTATTTCGCCAAGTGCAACAAGAGTTGTGCCCGGAATCGATTTGGGCAAAACAGGGTCAGTGGATGCATACAGTAGATACATTAACCTCCTTGCCGGTTTTCCCGACTTGAGCTCGGGGTAGAAAAAATAAGCTGTTAGCGGTGATCCCGAGCTCAGGTAGGGGTAGGCATTGCAGAGCTTTACCTGTAGTTTTGGAGTCCCGCACGCGATCTCGCTGCGCAGCGGGACTCCAGCCTCTCTCCCCGGCAGTGTGGGGTCTTTCCCTGGCCGCCGGGATCCCCCATGTCCCCGCTATTCTTCCAGGGACCCGGCAGCCAGTTGGAGCAGCGCAGCCGTGGTGGCAGCAGCAGAGCGGTGGTGGCAGCGTGACGTTATCGGGGGCGGGGCTAATATTGAAAACGAACTTCTCTATATTAGAGAAATATAGAGAAGTTCGTTTATATGTATATTAGCGCCATCTTGTGGGCAAAGAGAAAACTGCAGCACAGGAGCCCAGGAAGGTACTTTTTATTTTTTTTTTTGCTGCAGATCTCCCTGCCAGAATGATTTTTTTCAGGTTTCAGGGTCTGAAAGAGTGGAAAAAAATTGCACCGCTTTTAGACCCTAAAATCTGGAAAGAATCAGACCGCCAAGGAGGTTAAGTATACAAGGTATAGAATATAGAGCATAAACAGGAGTATGAAAAGGTGGACCCAGAAGAAGGACCGGGGGGGGGGGGGGGGGGGTTCGTCAGCTGCCATGTAAGGCACACAAGATGCTTCTGCAGCGATACTTTGAATCAGATGCCCCACAGTCGATCCCTGGGGAAGACAGAGAAATAGAGAGAGAAAGATAAAGGAGAGAGAGAGAGGTGAGGACAGTGAAAACAAGAAAGTGAGTACTCTTTTGCCGGGCAGCCATCAGATGGACCAGGCGTCGAAGTGACGAAGGTCGATGTGACTCCAGAAAGGCGGGTGTGGATCACACGGCGAGCCAGGCTGGGGCAGTGAGCCAGAGTGACTTACCCAATTAGTTTATTGGCTCCGCTCTAAATTGAGCCTAGACTATGATGGACATGTGACTGTGGTAGGGACTAGATTGTGGGCCCCTCTTGGTGACAAGACAATATACTCTGTACAGCGCTGCAGAGGATGTCAGCGCTATATGAATACTTATTAATAATAATAAACGTGCTAAAACACTGTCATTGATTATAGATAGCAACTAAAAAAAAAAAAAAAAAAAAAAAAAGCATTATATTATTTATTTTTTTTGACTACTATTATTATAAGTGACTTTTGTGTTGCAGGGATGTTCAGTCAGGAAAAGTGACGGTGGATGACTATGGTGCCAAGACAGGGAAATCGCCGGGGATGATGCGGCAACTGAACATTAATGGTGACCTCTATGTTGGTGAGTTCTCCTGGGTAGTAGCTAGAATGTGAGATATGTATTTTAGATCATACGTTCCATATGATGGGAATTCTCAGAGTATTAAGAAGCAATAAGATCTACACAGGCTGCACATCATTATACTGTATAGTCCCATAACTTATGAATCCTTATGTACTTTAAAGAGAACCAGAGGTGTGTTTGTCAGATCATGTTAGGACACGAGCTGGGTGAGTAACCTCATTTACGATCAGCTCGAGACTCTGCATAAGGAAGGAGGCATTAGATGAGGGGATTGAGCTGCCTTTCCATCATCAGGCCCCTGTAGGCACGTGCCTACAGAGCCTTATGGTAAATCCGGCCTTGGTGGTGCCTAATGTAGTGATCGGGCTGTGCGCCCACATCACCTGTTCTACTGAAATTTGCAGCTGGTTAATTAATTGGCAGCTAGCAAATTTTAGTCCCCCTACAAAGTTTGAGTACAATTCCCAGATCTTCCAGTTACTATGAAGCTAAAACTTTCTCTTCACACAATTATTATTGCTTGACAGAGGTCCAGATTGAGCTTTTCTATTCCAAACTCTTCTCTTGTAGGTGGAATGAAGGAGATTGCTCTACACACTAACAGGCAGTATGTTGGAGGCCTCATTGGCTGCATCTCCCACTTCACCCTCTCCACAGACTACCATGTGTCTTTGGTGGAAGACGCATCGGATGGGAAGAACATTAACACTTGTGGAACTAAATAGGAATGGCCTTTGACATTCCACCTGGCACTCCCAAAACAAAAGGAAGACTTTGCACTGTACGGACAATTTGTAAACTGTGTCATTCCAAATATGCTTTAAGAGGACAACCAAAAAAAAAAATCTTCTACCAGATGTTTCCTTTACCAGGAAGAGAAAACTTGAACTTTTTTGTAAACTCTCCTACAGGTGGGATTCAGAGGATGTGCGACTAAGATGAGATGTGCTTGCCTTCTCCCTTACTTCAGCCATGAAGGTCTAAAATAGTTCCAGACAAAATAGAAGAGCCTAGTGGATCAGTTGGCCCCTCACTACGTCAGTCATTGGGAGGAGTATATGTATAGGATGAAAGGGGATATCAACGTTCTTGTTGATCACCAGTCAACCTCCAGTAAGCTCATTCTTTCCCTCATCAAAATATGCTGAACATGGTTTAGATAACTTGGTGAAGAACAGCGCTTTATAGCTGCCTGGTAAACAGGGCGATATTCAGTATAAATCCTTATGGTCAATGTATTTTGTGGCCTAAAAGCATCTACCTAGTGTTGGGTGCCCATGTCTGGAACCCTTATTAAGAGTCTCTTCATTGTAGTATTTAGTAAAATAAAGCAGTGATTCCTGCTAAGAGAATATCTTAAAGGATAACTGTATTGTGAAAATTTGATTTTTTTTTTTTAAAGTCAGTTTAGCGGTTTTAAAGTACGCCTGAACTGGCTTACAAGCTGTGAAGTAAAACCCATGGTGGGCTAAACTACCTATTAGCCAATGTGGTGCTGCTTGTTATCAATGTGGTCACCCATCCGTCCATGGTCCTCTGCACTCCACAGCCATTCGGAAGATCCTCCTAGTGGTGCAGAGCAATGAATTAACTGTGCAGGTGCAAGTTCAGGACTGTGTCTGTGCAGTTCTGATTCGCTCGCTGAATGGAAAGTTTCTTCAAATGAAGATCCCGTAGAAGAAGAGGACCAGGTAGAGGTGGAGACCTCGAAGACAATGAGCAGCAGCAGCACATTGACTAACAGGTAATCTAGTCCACCATGGGCTTTACCGCACAATTATTTTAATGTAGGGTACTTTAACATACACAAAAAGTCAAAGTACCTTTTTGAAGAGATCTCAAAAGTTTTGGGTCCTAAAACCTATAGCAACCCATAGTTGACTTGACTTTATTTTAGAGCCTGTTTTCTCCAGCCACTAGAGATTGTTGTTTGGAAATAGGAGACAGGAGGCTTATTAGCTCATTGGTTCATCAACAGGGACATCTAGTGGCCGGCTGCTACAGAAAAGGTATTTGGTCCTATGGACAGTTTTAAAGATTCTGCTATGCTTATTATGTGACAAAAAATAGAAATTTTTTACAGTTGTCCTAAAGGCAGATTATTTCAACATGACAAAGACAGCGTACCCAGAAAAAGCATTCAAAAAGATTATGTTCAGTTAGAGACTGCCAGTAATTTTCCCACCTTACATTTCAACTTAGTCCCCTCATACCTCAAAAAACATTTCCCAGTAATGCCCCAGGGCTAAGTCAATAATCTGTGGTGTAGATGGATATAGAAATAGGAGCAGTCAGTTAAGCCATGCTCGGCCAATCAGTGCGCCCTGGGCATCACAGGCGTGGGTTAGTAGGAGGAATCCACAGAGTGCCCCATCTATCGTTGGCGCCTGTCAGCCAATCTGCAGCCACGGGCGGATTTTGTGTAGCCCTCGACATGTGCGGTGAGGGCAGCTGGCATGCGGAGCTTAATGTGCGACGTGCTGGCGGCAGTGGTTGCCTCTGTGGCTCCCCAGGGAGTGCAGCAGCCTGAGCATGCAGTGAATGTATACAGAGGGCAGCTGGGTTGGTGGGCAGGTGCCGGGAATGCTCCGGAGTGGAGAAAGGCGCTGGGGATTGTGTGGGGGACTGAGGAGCCTCATCTGCTACATGGGGATCTGAGCCCAGACATGGGAAGGAAGGCTTCTGCCTATAATGTGTCACTTGTCACTAGCCCAGCGCCAGCCAAGCTATCACCAAGCTAGCCAATCACAACCTCTGCCTGCTGGCTGTGTGTAAAGGGGCATTCCACACAGGTGTGTATGTCCAGTCACAGGAGTAGGACTGTATTGACTCTGTGTCACTAGCCCAGCTCCAGCCATTAGTAGGCCAGCCAATCACAACCTCTGCAGTGTTCTCTCCAGGCTCGTGAGCACCCTGTTGTCAACTGCTCGCCCGCCTCATGCTCTTCCTATGCTGTAAGCAGAGTTGCGTAGCCCAGCGTTCCTCTCGTCACGCCCCACCCAGCTACTTTTTTATGCCAACCAGCTGGAAAAAAAATTCTGGGGAGAACACTGCATACCCTTTAAACAATGCCTACCCTTGACCATAGCCAAATCAGCTGTTACTTGGTCCTAACTGACAACCAAAACCCTAAGGTTGTGTTGCAAACCCAACGACAGCAGGGTCGCAACAGGGGAAAGTTGAATTGCACGTTATACCTGTGGTGCAACACATACAGTGAAGCATACAGTGCATGCATATAAGTATGCTTCACTGCAGCTGTTAACATGCGCGTTATGGGTTAACATGTTCTGCATGCATCTCGGTATGCCAGCGGTTACTAACGCGCCGATGTGAACATACCATTACAATATAAGTGAATCACATTAGCAATGCGATATTATTGTGCAACGCAATGCACTGCTGCAAACGTAAACCATCTTAGGAAGGTCCCCAAAACATTGCAATATGTCTTGGCATCATGTGCCTCCTGACACCGGCACCCAAATGTGCAGCTTTTTGTATGGTCTATGGCCTGGTACACACCTTACATTTTTTATTGCCCAATCAATGACCAACCTACACAATCTTTTCATAGTATTTAAAGTAGTGTGAAACTCAGCATTTCCTCTTTGCTCTAAAAGGTTATCTACAGCATAAAACCTATAACCACAAAAAAATTGTAGCAGAACCACATTCAAACAGTTAAACACAACACTTTGTTCTTCAGTGGAAAGCTCCTTGCTTCAGTGGGCAGCTTCTGGTCGCATCCTAGAGGTGATAACATAATATATAAACCAGGCGAGGGGCTGTTATCCTATGACCTAATTTTTAATAAAACCAGAGTCACAAGATTTCATAGGATTTCTTACCATCCCTATAAAATCAATAAACCAGGCCCTGCGGATTGATCAAGAAATTCTACCTCGGTCAGAGAACAGTATGTGCAAGATTATTTCCTCATTACCAAAGGCCCAGTATTCAGTGTTCTTTTGCATTCCTTCCGATAAGAGACAGCTGATAAACACACCTGACTTTTATATTGCAGTCTGATCCCTTGACCACTTTGTAGAGTTGACCTAGGACGTTTTCTACCTGTATATATTTTTATAGAACCACATATAGAGACATGACCAAACCCAACGTAAAGATTTAGATGTAACAACTTTTTGCACAATTCCCCGATATGTTTGTTACATGGTTTTGTGTCTTGTCCATCTGACTCCTCCCCTTCCCCATCTAATGCTTTTGTACATTTTTGGTCTATTCATTTTGTTTGTTTTTCAACAGAATAAATAATGTTAATAAGTAATCTTGTGTATCTGGAACTTTTTGTGGTAAATCACCGATATTCGTTATTTTATTAAAGTGGTCTAACACCCAGCATTTCAACTTTGCTTTAAAACATTGCTTACAGCTTAGAAACGATTATGCCAGATTTTTTTTTTTAGCAGAAATTCACTGAATGGATTAAACATGACATTCTAGTGCTGCATTTAGCTAGAAATCCTCCTCCGTGCTTAGGTTTAGTTACAACTATTCACTCCTGCCAGCTCCAACTCTTCAGTTTTAGTTTTTTTATTTCACTTGGTAGACCTTTACGATTGGGCATGACTGTTCCAGTTATGTGAATTTTTTCTTTTAGTAACTCTTGAGCCAATATGTGAGTGGTATAAAATCGATCTGTAAATAAATGGTATCCATGTCCAGCAGTGGCTTGTTTCAGATTTGTACAAAGATGAAGGACAATGCGAGCTGAAAATGGCAAGTCTGGCCTTGGCAAGCTTTCCGTAGTAGCAGATCCATAATACAGCTCAAACGCAAGGAGGTATCCAGTCTCACAATCAGCCATAGAAAACACTAATAGCCCCCACTTGCTTGGTTTCTGAGGATTGTACATCTTGTACTTTGATCTTCCTTTGAAACTAATTGTGCTTTTGTCAATCACTACATTCCTATGGGGTATAAACAGACTTCTGCATCTTTCTTTCATATGTTCTGTCAAGTTCCTGACCTTCCAACCCCTAGTTTGAGGGCCTTCATGACCACTGATGGGTGGAGAAACATGTAGCATCCAATGGATCCGACTAAATGGCTCACAAGAAAAAAATATCTCCAAAAAAGGGGGTATAATTGATCCACCGAGTTGAGAAAAAATCCTGGATAGATCCCCTTTCTTGCAGTGCCAGCTTAAGAATGACTCCAAAGTATGCCTTTATTTCCTGCATAGTAACATCAGTCCAGCTCCTCCAGATGGATCTAGGTGAAGGAGGGTTATTTTCTAACTTCCTTTTGGCATAATCATTTATTTCATTAATCATTTATTCTAAAAGGGCCGGTGTAAAAAAAAAAACCTCAAAAAACCCACTGACAGTTTCTGGAACATTAGCGACAGGCAGTTGTAACCCTGCATTACACACAGTAAAGGGAAAATTATGCAGCAAGCAGTCACTGGTAGGAGAGAAGCTTGCCCATTTTCTGTGATCACCATCACCCTCCCCACTTTCATCAGCTTGCCCACTTTCATCAGCCTCGTCAATATCAGTGTCATCACTGTAGCAATAATCCTCATCAGTGACAGTATAGTCACTGTCATCACCAGAATCCTGCACATCTGATTCTGAGCTGCTCTCATTCATAATCCGCTGTGCCACCTCAAACGCTGTCATTTTTCTTTTACGTGCTGCAGAGGATGCCATTGCTCCGCTCTGTAAGGAATTTGCAAGGAATCTTCAAAAAAATAAACGGAAGGGATCTGCAAGAAAGAACCTGCAAGGGATCATCCAGGAATCCACCAGAAGTAATTTGCCAGGAATCTGCTAAAATGGCCATGCAGAAAAGCAGGAACAATCAGCAACAACAAAGCAGAGTTGATGCTGCTACTTCCTGCCAGTGGTGATCGCCCACTTCCTGTGTGGGGGAGGGGGTTACCACCTGTGTGGGCATGTAGTTTTACATGCCCACTAAGTATAGGGACAGAGATCGGGCTTTCCATGCGGACAGATGCACCACAAACCGCTGCTAAAAAAATGTCCTGCATAGCGGGACATACGACTGGAATGCGGATTTCGTGATGTCCCGCTATGCGAGACATACGAGTGGAAAGGGTTAACAATTTTTGAGGGAAAGTTGGGGGTGTGAGCTTAACAGTGGATGGACCTATATGCTAGTATATACAGCAAGTCATAAATTGTGTTCATGAATATATCAGCTGTTGTGAATCCACTGAGAATGTTATGCACATTGAACACAGAAGTCTTGGGATTGAGCATGAAGAATGTGTAATAGAGGGAGAATCCCTTCATTCTCCTGCAGATCACTTTTAAGTTATACAATACAAGTCTATACAATTTTGTAAATATCTGTTCAATTCAAGAATAGCAATCAATGTTTCTGACTGATTGTAATAATTAAAAAATCTGACCAATGTACCACACACCTATGTTCAATTTTTCCCCAATCTTAAAGAGAATCTGTATTGTTAAAATCGCACAAAAGTAAACATACCAGTGTGTTAGGGGACATCTCCTATTACCGTCTGTCACAATTTCGCCGCTCCTCGCCGCATTAAAAGTAGACAAAAACAGTTTTAAAAAGTTTGTTTATAAACAAACAAAATGGCCACCAAAACAGGAAGTAGGTTGATGTACAATATGTCCACACATAGAAAATACATCCATACACAAGCAGGCTGTATACAGATTTCCTTTTGAATCTCAAAAGATCATTTGTGTGTTTACCTTCTGTCCCCTTCTTCTCTCATGCACTGAACATTACAGGCTTCCTGCAGACAGCTCTGCCTGTGTTTGTAATTCCTCAGTATGTGTCAGCCAGCTACTTTCACAGCCAGCCAACAACAGAGGAGGATTTTTATCCAGCTCTCTTCTATCACTGATAAGATAGAGACACTGCACACACACTGCAGTGTGCATAGAGGGGCCTGGAGACTGTGCATAAACAGATCAGCACGGAAGAGTTGGCAGGCTTCCAGACACAGGCAGACAAGTCTGACAGGGGAAAGATACATTGATTTATTACAGAGACAGTGAGAGTAGAAAGTGCTGCAGTAAGGCAGAGCACATTAGACCAACTTTAGGAACTTGTAGGATGGTAGAAAAAACGATGTAATTTTTGGTACAGAGTCTCTTTAATTGAAAGTGCAGAAAATAATTGATTGGAACTGTACACCAAGCAATTGACAATCTATCACACACCATACAATTCTTGATAACGTTAGTCTGAAATTTCCAACATGTCCAAAAAATTGAATTGGATCTTTTAATTGTATGGTGTGTGGCCACCTTTAGATGTACCCACAGTTAGATTGCCTAGGGCCCGATCTATATTCTTTGTTCCTGTCTGCACCCTCTACATGTACTTCTACCAAGGGCAGCAATGAAATGCCTTTTTATGTTACATACTTTCAATTCAAAGATGTTTTCCAATTGGAAAAAGAAAACCTTTTTAATAGTAAATATATAGAACGCAAAAAGAAAATCTGCTAAACACAAAATACACTTTAAAATGAAATATGTATAGAGAGAGCGAGTGTGTGGTGTGTGTGTTTTAGCAAAAAAAACAAAACAAAACAAAAAAACAACTTAATATTAGAGTGGTTTTCCATGTGTTTTATTGTACTTATATTGGGAGAATATATCTATACATACATCATACATATATAAACAACTATGTACAGTGCATTTCTCAGGTCACAGAAGAGAAGCACTAAAACAAGTCAGTAGACAAACAACACAATCATAACATAACAATATCAGCAGACTGTGTTTTTAATGCATTGCAAAAAATAAAAAATATAACTTTACATCTAATTAAAAAAAAATAAAATTCTTAATACCTGAATGATTTTAACAAAGTGAAATATAATGGGAATTAATACATGTTGCATATTACACATCTCATTTACAGCAATATTTCCTCCCTTTTGGAGAACAGGCACATTTTATTCTCTTTTTATAAAGGCTAACATGAGCTTTATGCATCATTCAGCTGCTTCTTTATAACCCTGTAATGCTAGACTATGACGCAGCTTATATAACCCCCAAGTTTATTTAGGAACGTCTGACGCAATGACTTGCTTCCAAGCAAATACAATGTAGTAATTCATAATTTGGAATGGTCAATAAGATGGTAATAAGTCATGGTAAATGCTGAATTTACCGCGAGCAGCTGACAGGCTGTGAATTCACCACCTGTGAGCTGCTCCCACCCACTGGCCGGGCGCTTGCTAGCACTGGACACAGGCGGCAGACAGCTCCCACCCCCAAGGAGTTGCTTCTGAGCACAGCGGTTGCATTGCTCAGACGTGACATGAGACTTTTTTTGCTGCCAGGTAACGCTGCTGCATCTCATCGCTTGACACGCAGTGTTCCAAGCGATGCCATTCAACTGCATTTTAATTCAACCCAAATGGCAGTTGGGGGGGGGGGAGGCCTTGTCCATCTTGGAACTAGACCAGTTCATTCCCATGCTGCATAAATTTGTATCAACTCTACATTATTCTTATTTCATTGACCATCCCATAATGTTTAATCAGACTCCACTTCATTGTAGTGAAAAATTGTTTAGTTACTGATGGGAAAAAAGTGCCTAGTTTCAGCAGAAACTGAAAGAGAAAAAACTAAAACACTATAAAAAAAAAAAAGACATAACGAAACAAACACACTGTCAGTACTCTGCAGTTGCCACTTCATTAGACCCACCATTTCCTGGAATCCACTATAGTGTTGGTGTCCAGAATCGGCAATGTGTGGTTCGGAACCCGAACGCATATGTTCTGCAACCATAACTCCTCCTACTGCTGTTCCATACAGAAATGGTGCTGAAAGCCCAAGTTTGGGTTTTGAACCACGCATTGCAGAATTCGAAAACCAACACTATCCTCCAGAAAGTGAATGGGATTTACTGCAGGTGCTATACCCAACACTGCACCCGCGTCCTAATTATAGTGCAGCCTTCTCTTTCAGATCACATGTTGGTTGAATGGTAGCCAAATGGTGGATGCGCCAAGTATTGAACCACTGGTTTTAAGTGTTCCATTGAAATAAATACTGCATATGTGCGCTATTAATATACATGTGCCTGTGAATATGTAGGAAGTGTGTGGAAGAGTGAAGACCACCCAGCAGTCAATAACTACCAAGGAATAACAAGGATTTGCAGATTCAGAAGTACTCTCCACACAGCTTTTCCAAAAAGGAAAATATTTACCTGAACCTAAGAGATCACATAACGGCACTACAGGTACATTAACACCAGTGTCTGAAAAAGTTTTTTCTAAGGCCTACATATCCCATACTGACATAACAAAACCTATAGGAAGCACTGTCTGTAATAAACACAACCGTAGAAATGCCCCCGTTTCCCATCAGCAAAAACTGAGTATTACATCCATGTGAAATACATTAGTGCTATATGAAAGAATAGTAATAGTATTTTTTTTTACATTTTCTCTTCAGCCACGCCATTAGCCATTTACTGTGTGAGACACCACACAGCACACCCCCTACCAACACACTTCACAAAGGCTTAAAATAACACTGAAGCAAAATTACACTTATGACATAATGAACTGTATATGCAGTACGTATAATTAAAGGGATACTTAAGTCTGATGAAAAAAAATACTTTTACTCACCTGGGGCTCCCCTCAGCCCCCTGCAGCTGAACGGTGCCCTCGCCGGGTCCCTCCGATGCACCTGGTCTCGCCGGCGGCCACTTCCAGTTTGGCCGTCACCGGCCAACAGGCTGGGAACGCGGCTGATTATCCGCGTCCCCAGCCGCAATAGCGCCCTCTACAATGCTATTGCGGCCGGGGGCCTGTCGGCCGGTGACGGCCAAACCGGAAGTGGCCACCGGCGAGACCAGGTGCATCGGAGGGACCCGGCGAGGGCACCGTTCAGCTGCAGGGGGCTGAGGGGAGCCCCGGGTGAGTAAAAGTATTTTTTTTCATCAGACTTAAGTATCCCTTTAATAGACCATTAGTAGCAAAGAAAAGACTAATTTTTATTTTCTGTCACATAGCTTTATTTATAAGATTGCATCATTCCGTCATATTCGCAGCTTAGAAACCACACTCTGTATTTTAAGCTGTAAAACAAAGCACAGCGAATGACCCTTTAAACTTTCCTGCATTAAAGGACAGCTGAAGTGAGAGGTATATGGAGGCTGCCATATGTATTTCCTTTTAAACAATACCAGTTGCCTGGCAGCCCTGCTGATCTATTTGGCTGCAGTAGTGTCCATAGAACACCAGAAACGAGAATGCAACTTATCTTCTCAGACCTGACAAAGTCAGAAACCTCTAATCTGCTGCATTGTTCAGGGTCTATGGCTAAAAGTATTGGAGGCAGAGGATCAGCAGGGCTGCCAGGCAACTGGTATTGCTTAAAAGGAAATAAATATGGCAGCCTCCATATCCCTCTCACTGCAGTTGTCTTTTAAAACCTTATCCCAAGAGGTCTCTCACTATTTCTAAGCCATTTAGAAAACAGGACTGAGTTTGACCAAGTTGGTGTAATAGCTCAGAGAAGCTCTTTTGCATAGATAACAACTCAAGTGTTTAACTCTTCCTGTACTGGAAACAATATGAGACTCTTTTCTTTGGCACGAATGTTCTTTTTGTTATCTGCACTACACAGTTCATTATCTCCTACGTTAATTTTGGCTTCAAATTTGCTTTAAAGACTAATCTGAAGGTATATTCAACATAAAACAGACAATTTTATTACAAATATAAAAGTGAAAAAAAACTCAACTTCATGAGTCAAATTTAGTGTTCAACAATAAGAAAAAAAAATCATACATTCATAAAATCTCCTGAGAAAAACACAGGAAGACCCATTGTATTTTCACAGAAAAAAAAAGAAGACGCTGAGAATTCAAAACATGTGAAATAGTGTTTTGCAATATAAAAATAAAAACACATGTTCAGGACAGAATGCTACATTACAATCACATTAGGATGGTCACAGCTTGCCTATAGACCTGAATACAACTAACCTCTTCCACTGGCAGGAAACGTGGCTTATTCAGTAAGGCAAAGGAGGAAGCATTATGGGAAGCTTAGGTGCCCACCATCAACAATTCTACACTCCAAAGACATTATAAAATGTGTCTTTTTAATTCTGTTTTTTTTTTTTTGGTTTTTTAAAGGGGAACTGAAGTAAGTATTTTTTTCCTTTTTAATCAATACCAGTTGCCTGGCAGCCCTGCTGGTCTATTTCTCTGCAGTAGTATCTGAATAACACCCGAAACAAGCATGCAGCTAGTCTTGTCAGATCTGACTAAAGTCTGAAACACCTGATCTGCTGCATGCTTGTTCAGGGGCTATGGCTAATAGTATTAGAGGCAGAGGATCAGCAGGGCTGCCAGGCAACTGGTATTGCCTAAAAGAAAATAAGCATGGCAGCCTCCATATACCTCTCTTCAGTTCCCCTTCAAAGAGGCCAAACCTTCTCTTCTTCATAGACCAAATTTGAATTAAGTGTGGCAGAAAAAGCATTTTAAATGTTCAAAAAAATGGACATGCAGTCCAAGTATCACGTGATTTGAAACCACAACCCAGCATATAACATTCACCTCACATAGCTGCTCCTTCATGTACTCGGCATAGACACATGTTCATACAATGTATCTATGGACATTACTAGGGTGGGGTCCATCACGGCCCATATTTGAGGTGTTCCTATTCACTTTGCCAGATGCACTATACAGAACTGTATCATTGCCTGGAGAAGAAACAAAGTTTCTAAAGCCTGCAATAAACCATGTACAGTAAGCCATTAAAAATTATAGTTAAAAAAAAAAAAAAAAAAAAAGATATCACCGGAATCAATGTTTGTTGGTTTGATGTCTGCACTCCCACTCATAAGGGAATTAATAAATGAATCAATCTGGGGAGAGAGCTAAAGGGGTGTGGCCAAACTCCCCAAAGAACAAGTTGTTAGCCGCTATTACACGGTTATCCACATGTGCTTATGTATTGTGTCTATGACGTAAATGGTGCATATGTATTGCCCCTGAAAAAGTGGCAAATATACACACGTTTGATTCCCTGTTCTAAGTTAAAGCATACCTGAAGTGAATTAAAAATTAAAAAAAAAAAAAATCAAAAATATTTGACGTTAATGCACGAGCGCAGCCGCACTGCAAAGGCTTGTTACTGCGCAGGCGCCTACACAGTGCTGCTACAATGGAACATGCATTATTGAACAAGCAAGGAAGGCCATTCTGGAAGACAGGAACCTCTTATGGCCGCATATACAGCCATAAGCAGTTTTGGGGAAAGGACTACCAGTATCCGTGTAGCCTGAGGGCCTTCTTACCTAGTTTAAAATGATCTTTAGCCTGGCTGCCCCTCATGCTACACAGTCTTTGGTAGGAATGCATGGAAGTTCTTTTTTTACAAAGTGTGTAACCAGAATCAAATGAGAAAATCAATGAGTGTCTGGCCACTCTTAGAATCATAATGACAGACCCATTGTCCTATCATGTATGGATTTGAAACTAACAATTTTAACCTTTTAAAACCTCTAGTTTGAAAAATAGTTTGAAGGGAATGTAAAGTGAATTTCCATTTTTTTTTTAATTAAGAAGGCTTAGTGTTACAATATAGATTTATTTTTTCAAAATTTGTTTCCTGCATTTTATAAGCAGAAAAATATGAATTACAATTTATTTATTTTTAATTCTTGCAGTGTGAAATGTTATTTTGACATTAAGTCTACAAGAATCTGTACTGCTTACAAACGAGCAGGTGGAGCTTAAAGGATACCCGAGGTGACATGTGACTTGATGAGATAAACATGGGTATGTACAGTGCCTAGCACACAAATAACTAGGCTGTGATAAAAATCACGTATGTAAGTGACAGTTTCTGTCCGGGTCGGGACCAAGTGGGAACCTGGTCGGACTATAGTGTAACCCTCACTGATAATGAATTACAACTATAAAACACTTTCCTAGCAGAAAATGGTTTCTGAAAGCAGGAAAGAGATAAAAAGGGTTCATAGATTTTAGCTCTGGCATACCTCAATGAATGTGCCATTGAGCAGGGACAATGAAACAGTAGAAACTTAAAAAGTAGATTAAAATATAAAATAAGACTGTGGAATATCTTAGAAAAAGTAAATTGTAGGAGAAGGAGGGTAGGTACAATTGTTTATCTCCTCAGTTTAATTTCACCTTGTGTGTCCTTTAAGAACCCCCCCCCCCTCCCCCTTTTCAGGGGGAAAAAAATTGCTCCCATATAAATACAATTAAGATATTTAAAAACATTATACATTTCTATAAACCGCTCACTAAACATTTCTACTAAATGTACTGCATACCCTGCAGTAATAAAGGCATATACAGCATATCCTACAGAAATCTCTATTGGGGTTTTCCTACAGGCTTATTTAGAAAAGTATAGCGATACAGGACACTTCATTGTATTATAGCTTGTGGTTGTTAAAGTAAATTGTACCATTAGTGTTAATTGCTTTGCCTTAATTAATAAGACTAACACGTTTTCTAAATGAAGCCTTGGAAAATTTGAGAGGCAAATCTAAAGAGGAACTGTAGTGAAAATAACATAATAAAATAGCTTTTTTTTCAATATTCTTTCCTACATCATTTAGTCAGTGTTTGTCCGCTGTAAAAGCTTTCCTCTCCCTGATTTACATTCTAAAATATATTACAAGTCAAAATAACCCTAACCTCTCTGTCTACGTTTAAAAGGCCAGTAAAATACAACTACAATTTGCATAAAGATCTAAAGTGGTGTTCATTAAAAAAAAAAATTGCTATATGTATACAGAAATGTTGGGAACAATTTTAGAAGCTCAATATTACTTTTGACAATAACAGATATGCAGTTTCTATTTTAAATGCCATCTCTGGGCAGAGACTGAAATATACCATCAAATAATCTAATACAGTAGTCAAAGTGCTGAAATGTTACCTTCATTGTGTGAAAAATGGATGACATGATCATAATCAGCTAAGATGATAACATTTCTGCTTGGATTGCATCATCCTGCTACTAAAGGTATATACACACACGTCTGATTTTTCCAAACGACCGGTCGTTCGGACGTCAAATCGGGCATGTGTGATTTTGACGGGTCAAAACCAGCCTTATCAGCCGAACGATCGTTTGCACACAAGCCCAATTTGATCTCCAAATGACCGGCTCAAACGACCGGTCGTTTGGAAAAATCAGATGTGTGTACGTACCTTTAAACTGCAAGGGGGAAGGGCACAGACTGAACTTCCTGAGAAGAATACAGTCTACAACAATGGAAGTCTGTGGTGCAGCAAATGGCCAGAGTCTGGGCTGTTGACCTCACACTTTAAAGGTAATGACATTTATTTGACATCAGAAACAATGAGCTCCAACGCAGATAAAAAAGAAAAAATATTCAGCTCTTTCCATTTCTCCTCTTCCTCCCCAATGTTTGTTTTGTATCATCACAGCCATTCACCCTGCTATTTATGCATGAGCAAATCATTTACCTGAGTCACATGATTAGGAGTAAAGGTGCATACACACACACACTACTGTAATGAACGATGGGTCCGTCAGACCCTCCCGCTCAGCGGATCATTCAGAAACAGTCTTATCAGTCTGCCGACAGACTGTACACACGCTCTGCTGTCGGTAGAACGGCCGCTCAGCAGGAGGGTCTGATGGACCCATCGTTTATTACAGTAGTGCGTGTGTACGCACCTTAAAAAGAACTGTTTAACTACTAGATTAAAAACTAGATAACACTATTATGTATTAACAGATAAGTCTAGATGAATATTCTACACCACTCAACTAATATGAAGCTGGAAGAAGAATAATGCAGGTTAGGCCAGACTGGAAAAGACATGCTTAAAGGACACCTCCAAGCAATTTAAAAAAAATACTTACCCAGGGTTTCATCCAGCCCTAGGCAGCTATGTCCCTTGCCACAGCTCCAGTGTCCCGGGATCCCCTCCATTGGAGTTGCCTCTGCGCCTACGTGAGTGAGTGCGCGGCTGTGAAGCTCGCAATCGCACTCACGTGGTTTGGAGCGCTCTACGCAGTAGTTCTGTGTCTGCGCAGAACGCTCCAGGCCACGTGAGCGTCATCACTAGCAGCGCAGCTGTACACAGGCACAGAAGATGCCAACCTGCCGAGGTCAGGATCTTCAATAGAGGGGATCCCAGGACACCTGAGCTGTGGCGAGGGAGATATCGGCTGCCAGAGGGCAAGTAGATTTAAAAAAAAAAAAAAATAACTCGGACCTGTCCTTTAAAGTAATATGTTTAGATATAATGAAAACCATTTCTAATGCATTTCAACCTGAATACATGGAAACAGATGTCAACACATTCTTTTAACATGATTTTAAACCAAACAATCAGAACAGATAATGACAATGTCTATGGGAATAGGTACATCGAATACTTAATGTTCTTTCACAAATCAGAAAAAAAATAGTTACTGTTAGTATACTGGCCCTTTAAAGCGGACCTGAACTCTTGCACAGCAGAGAAGGAAAACACAGAGAAATCCACCTTGTTTGTTTTTATAGAGAACAGCCTAATTCTGCCTTATCTGGAATTAATGAGCCAGTGTAATTTGAGCTGTCAGCTGTCTAGCAGATTCTGAGCTAATATGTAAAAACATGGTTAACTCTTTCTGTGCTCCCTGCAGCACCTCTGTAGGAGACCTATATGATGTAATAAGGAAGCATTTTTACTTAAGGGTTGTTATGCTGTTGCTTATCTTTTAGAGCAGAGATGAAGTTCTGAGTTCAGGTCTACTTCAAAAAAGGTACTTTCTAAAGAAAGTACCCATGATGGATATATTCAATGCACTCCGTTAATCTAGTTGCTTCAGGTGTCTACAGATTAAGACCTGGGGAATAGTAGTGCTCTAATTGTGACGCCAAGTTCTATATACACAAGTTTTTTTTAGTAAAGTACAAAGATCATGCGGTAAAATGACCTATAGTATATACAATTAAAGCTATGTACTACAGACATAATATATATCACACAGTGCATATCTGATGGTGCAGGACAGACATGGACAACATCAGAACGTCCAAAGATGGCATTGTCATTCCACTGAGAAGCATTGACATGACTCTCTACAATACTGGGAAGTGCCAGCAGCACAATGGTTGTAGCTTGCTTGAAGGAACAGTCCCAGTGGAAGCTGTACATTGGAGGAGAAAACAGAGGAGCAGGGGGTGCAGTTCTTACACCTCCAGGCCCTGATCTCATCATGATGCAGGAGATAGATCTCTTTCAGGGACATCTAAATATAGGCTACAACCTTTGCAAAGCAGCCATAGTTGCATAGTTACAGGATAAGATGTGTTTTAAAATTACATTTGAACGCATATTTCTTCCTTTATTACAATTCGAGTCAAACGATTGGTAAAATCAATCTTTTTCGCCAATAAAGACTGTAAAAATGTACTTCCAAAAGGGCTTTTGAGCTTTTTGCCCTATTAACAATGTAAAGCAATTTCCTCTAGGGATAGCCCAGTATAATCTTTGGAGCTGTTAATCAAGCAATCTGTTCAAGGGATCAATTTTCCAACTAATTAAAAAAGCCAACAGAAAACATAAAGCCACTTGAGTAACTTTGGCCAATTCTGTGCTACAATAGGAAGAAAAAGTAATTCCCAATCTTTTAATGCAGCAGGGGGTATATATAGGTACAAGAGGTCGATCCTTGATTATCCAGGGCTTCTTTGAGATAATAATTAACAAAGAAACTTGAAATTCAAGCCAGACTAAATTAGATGGTCCATTTGTGGTAAGCAAATAGACATTTATATTTCCATAAAAGGTGAAACTTTTGTTCAACTGCAAGGGTTTCTTCTATATACACACTACAACTCTTTTTTTTGCTGGTCTATTAATTTTTTTTCTACTATGATAAAGGAGGCTGTCCTATATAAACTAAGAGGATTTATTAAGGGATTAGATCTAAAAAACTGAAAACAAAAATCAGATACAGCACTTTAAATTTCCTGCTCAAGTCTTTGGTGGGTTTTCTTTGGTAAATCCCCTTTTCTAATGGTTCCGGGACAAAGGGTATACTTTTTCCCTTTTTTAAAAACGGTCCTGGTAAATTTTTGGGAGGCATAAAGTTAAATTGGTAACATCGCCCACGGCTCCCTGAAAAATACACTCCAGCAAACAAGGTTCATTGAGACGTTTCCTTTCGCTCACAGGTGTCTAACTGCAGGCCTGGAGGACCAGATCCATGCCAGTGTTTAGGATGGACCGAGAAAGAGAGGAATGTGTTCTGATGGACCTCACCTTTCCGGATCAGACCCATCAATTAGTGCTGTGTCAAAAATGTGTGAGGACCTCGGCCCTCGAAGGACCAGTTTGATATCCCTGCTTTAGCCAAATCAGGCTTTGGAAACAAAAACTAATTAACACAGTCATGTGTATCAACCAGTCTGGTCCATTGGAAGTAACACAGCCATCTATCACCCTGAAAATGTTTTCATAACACGGGCCCAACAGCCCTCACTTGTATATCGTCCTATAAACTTTACAGCCCCATATACAATTAGCTCCAAAAATACTGTTCTTTCAAGTCTTGAAAGACTTGTCCAAAAAAAAAAAAAGAAGAGCTTTAGCCATACTAAGCCACAATTTGCAATGTGGAGCTGGATTTTCGAAGGAACATTTATATTTTTATATACATGAATATGACTTTGCCATTGCATAACTACTAGTAATTTCACATTTTCACCAAAATTGCACCTGCCCACCTGATGTAGTTCCTCTCTGAACCTTGTAAGATGCATGCTGAATATTCATGTTAGATTATATCGCTAACACTTTACAGCATATTTACCAGTGGTTAGATTAATGCCTCAAAATAAGAGTTGGATGCTGAGAGATATCTAACACCAGTTAGATAGTTTTTGTCCAGAAGACACCTCATCTCTCACTCTCAATCCCCTTTCACAGTAGAGTCAATACAAAACACTTAGCAAGAGAAGATCAACTTGCTCGATAGCTTGAGGGACATGCTTGATGATTCACACAGAAGACAGCTTGCTACTCCATGCTCAGTCATCTTGTTTGTTCTGAAAGAGAGAAGATATCGACCATCCTGCATGGGTAGGTTTAAGGGAGTCTTTGTTGTCCACAGATGGAATCAAGAAATGTCTGGAATTAGTGGAGCAAGGGCTCCCAAAAGAAGCATTTTCGCTTCCTATAGATGTAGGAGAACCTGGGGAATCTATAGCCCAGGTGTTAGGATGTCCCTGAGGTCTATAGCCTGCAGTTTCCGCTAAGGTTTCCTCTGCTATAGCTTCAGTGTCCGTGGTCACAGAATTGATAGGTAGCTGCATTTGTGGCTTATAACCACCAACATCTAGTAAGTCATTTTCCGTTTCTTCTTCGGAGTTGGCCTGTGGTTGGTACATAGATTGAATGTCAATGTATATCACCTGGGAAGGAGTGGCTGACTCATCTAGCACAGGATTAGATGTATCATCTTGAGCTGTAGGTTGGTAATAGGAAATAACTATGTGATTATCCTCTGGAGCCTCAGAACCATCTTCAGGAAGATGATCACCTTCCGATGGAGAATTCAGTTCCGTATCCAGTACTTTAGGAACAGCATAAAAGGATTCTACAACTTCAACGTTGTTGGGGGTGCATGGATTCATCTCCAGTGTTTTAATGGTTTTCGTGCCCTAAAAAATAAAATTTAACAATGTAAATGATTGCTTTGGTATTTTCTGAAGCTCGATCAAGAATAAATTCATCACCAAAGCAAATTGTGGAGTATTAGTTCTAATTATTGCCATTTACTGGTAGTAATTTCATTTATATAATGCACTCCAAATAAAATAGATAAAGTTACAAAATCAGATTCCTAATTTGAAACCCAAACCGTCAACCCAAAAGTAATATCGACACATGGGTGAAATGCCGCTGGCTCATTCACCCACGATAACTCTTGAAAATTGTAGAATTAACATTTTCCTGTAAAAGCGCCCGACCACCTTTCAGTTTTACCATTCCTACTTTATTTGCCACCATTTATACTAAGAAATATCTAAAAGGAATAAAACCCTTAAGTGAGTGCCACAGCAGACGTGAAAGTCCTGGGGTTCAACATGGCGATCTCGCCAATTGAATTCACAAGACTTGATGAATTATCATCTTTGGATGAATTGCCCTTAAAGCGGTAAAAAACCCTGACATAATATTCAATAAAAACATGTTTTCCTACTTTTTATATGCCATCCGGTTATCATATTTGCTTTTGTGCATAAGTATTATTCATTTCGAAATTATACGTTATCAAAGTACACTTTTTTTCTCAGAGAACTGACTTTGCATTTTAAGTTATAACTGCTTTATCCATGTTCTTTCGGATTGTCTGACTTTGTTCAGCAGAGCCTGCAGTGTCAGAGAAGTGTTTATTTACATTCCTCACGTAATACAATTAAATACAAGATAATATTATCTCCACTTTGGATGCGTCTAGCTTTGTTGGCAGAGGACTTCTAACTCCTGTGTGTAACCCTTTGAATGCTGTTCTAGTAAATAAAAAAAATGCTGGTTCTATATAATATGATGTAAATAATCTCTTAGAGCAAAGAAGAAATGCTGGGTTTCAATCTGCTTTAAAAGGAGTCACCAGGCAATAATATATATTCCCTATTTACTTGGGGATTTCTCCAGCCCCTTGCAGCTGTTTTCCCCACCCTGACAGCTCCGTTCGCAGCCGCCAGCCCAGGGTCCCCACATGGTGCCGAGGACGACCTTGAGGTTGTCCTTACTGTGCCTGCTGAAGCGCCGCTGTCAATCAAGCACACGTTGTCCAAGGCGTACTGCACCGGCGCAGTATGCCGCGGACAACGTGGACTTGATTGATAGCGGCCCTCACACAGTCGCAGTAAAGGAGGTCGGCCTCTGCACCATGTGGGGACCCCGGGTCCCGGCGGCTGCGAACGGAGCTGTCAGGGTGGCACAAACAGCTGCAAGGGCTGGAGGAAACCCCAGGTAAGTAAATGCGAGATATATATTATTGCCTGATGACTTCTTTAAAGAGACTCTGTAACAACAAAAACCTCCCCTGGGGGGTACTCACCTCGGGTGGGGGAAGCCTCAGCATCCTAATGAGGCTTCCCACGCCGTCCTCTGTCCCACGGGGGTCTCGCTGCAGCCCTCTGAACAGCCGGCAACAGGCCCGACTGTAATTTCAATATTTACCTTTGCTGGCTCCAGCGGGGGCGCTGTGGCTGCATTCGGCTCGGAAATAGACGGAAATACCCGATTTCCGTCGGGTCCGCTCTACTGCGCAGGCGCCGGAAACTTGCGCCTGCGCAGTAGAGCGGACCAGACGGCGATCGGGTATTTCCGCCTACTTCGGAGCCGACAGCCGTCAGAGCGCCTGCGCAGGAGCCAGGAAGGTAAATATTACGTCACGGCTGTACGGAGGGCTGCAGCGAGACCCCCGAGGGCCGCAGGACGGCGTGGGAAGCCTCATTAGGATCCGGAGGCTTCCCCCACCCGAGGTGAGTACCCCCCAGGGGACGTTTTGCCGTTACAGTTCCTATTTAAAGGGTATGGAAATGGTCTATTTATGCTCCACTTCCTCAACAAGACAAATACAGAGGCTGCCATCTCAATTGTCTAATAGCCAGTGGCCTAATTTCTTAGCTGAAGATCTGCCTCTAATACTGTAAATCACTGGCTCAGAATGAGCATGCAGATCAGATGCTTTGACTCAGGTCTGACTCCACTGGCTGCATGCTCGTTGCAGGTGTGTGACGGAAACATCTGAAGCCAAAAAGCTCAACGTGACAGCCAGGCAGCCACCCTTGTTTATAAGGGAATAAAGATAGCAGCCTCCATGTTCCTCTTCCTTCAGATTCCCCCTGATGACGCTCATAGGACTATCTAAATTGGAGTGTCTTCTTTATGCTCCACCTCCCAAATGACTGTTTCTTTCTTGGGTTCTCTAAAGGTGACCACTCACGATCCAATTTCTACTGAAAAATTGTTTGAGCGATCAGAAAATTCTGATTGGAAGAAAAATCGTTCACTACACCATCAACGAACCAATATTTGCTTCCTATCTATCACAACCAAGAAGAAAATCTAAATTCTGATTTGATGAAAATCCAATCGGATGACTATTTTTTATAATAGTTTGTATTCGATTGTGCCTATCAACGGAGATTATTTACAACCAAGCAGATCAGAATTTGTGATCGCTCTAACGATTGTTTGCTAGAAATTTGACAGTTAGTGGCCAATCTCCAGCCATTTATCACAGGCCCTGTAGACCAGAAGCAGCGAAAGCTATTTAGACGAAAGGGATAACCACCAGAGACGCAGCTAGCAGAGCATCTCTTTTGCTGGGAATACACTGCTCGATTCTGAGCTGATTAGATGGTTAGACAGATCATTTCTTCTGACATGTCCGATCACCGTTCGATCGTTTTGTTGCTCAATTTGTCATTGAAGTGAATTGAAAAAGAGATCAAAAAAACGAGCGGAAGATAAGAGGATCGAGTGGGCAAAACGATCGGGCGCAGAATCGAGCAGTATATTCCCAGCATTTGACCTGATCTTTTCTAAATGGGGCAACGTCATATACAATGTCAGGTTCAGTATACAGCAAGTTTAGCATTAGCATTTCATACCCCTCCCCCCACCATGTCCTCGCCAAACGTCTAATATCTCGATAATATTAATGAATAGATTTATTCAATCCAAGGTTTTCAAATGTCTAGATTACCCATTCTATCAGCTGAATTTATGTAACCTTCATAAATTAGAACATTAGTAACATGGGTCTAAATGGGAACAAACTGAACAGGAGATAGTCTCCAAGCTCTAGCTATCGTTTCTTAAACAGCTACCATTATAAAATGAAATCGTTTCAATAGATTTTTGTTGAGAGGAAGGTTTAAAATGTAATAATGCAGACCAAGGGCCTCTATGTAAAATAATCCAAATAATGAGGTGAATGATGATGCCTCTTTTACGCAACATCAAAGTCACACACTTCCCGTAAACATATACAGCAAAGTCCCTGTTATCCGGTACTCAGGCAACCGGAAGTCTCAAATAACCGGAATAACGGGGCGGATAATGGGGACCTTTTTTTTGGGGGGGGGGGGGGGGGGGGGGGGGTGGCGGGAGGATGGGTTTAGCCGGTCACAGAATACTCACAGGGCCTCCAGTGACGTCAAGTAGCTACTAGCGGCTTCCGTGCAATGCTCCCAGCGTGTCACATGACCTGATGCAGGTCAGGTGACACGCTGGCTTTTGTGCACGAGGGAAGCCAGAAAGCCACTAGGCGTTACAGGAAGTCTCTGGAGGCTCGGTGAGTATTCTGTCCCGCACCTGAGGGGCGATGTGTGCCTTTTTGGCTGGTTGCTTAAGCAATCGGCAAGCACATGTAGCGGCATCAGGCGATCCCCGTCGGTGCCAGATACCAGGGACTATGCTGTACATCTATTTTGTGCTACATTCAGTCGAGCAGTTTGCAGCCACAGCGGGGCAACGGCTGAACAGCTTGCAATGGTAAAGGACTTACCTCACTGACGCTCTTTTGAAACTGAAGCGCTTTGCTGTTTTCTGGGTTCGGGATATCTGGATAGAAGGTTTCTTTGATCCTGCATAGAAAGATAGTTAATTGGCTTTACTTAGGAAGGATACACTGCACAGTTTCAAAACCATCTTTAGTGTAACAGCCTACATAAGCTACAGTATCTGTTATAACACGATCGTTAACGTAGCTGCACCTCACACAAGCACAGTTCATGGTGAGTTTGCTCAAACATCCATGGCCAGAATAATGCATGGCCCTCAGCTCAGCTCAGACCGAAGTATTGCGAAAAGTCACCGAGACATGGACCATCTGTTCAGGTGAACCTATTTTCACATTAGAACTTCTAACTACTAACAATCCAGCAGGAGCCCAGAAAGGTCTGAGGAGGCTTGCAGATAACTACGGTACAAGAGTATCTTAGAAGGCCCAAAACCAGAGGCATTCCGTTATGTGGACATCTGCTTTTAAGAAGAATCCCAGAGAGACTAGTCAAATCAACAGCTCCTGAACATTAATATTTAATTGTGAGTCTTTCCATTCCAATGATGGAATAGTAAAGTGTGGAAGGAAAAGTGGGTGGAATTAGGGTGACTTCAGGAACAGCTTTTGATAAAACTCCATTAGGGCTCTGAAAGTTGTTTGCAAATTCAATCCGGTATCTCTTGCTGTCTTCTGATGACCCAGTGCCTTAAATCCCTAACTAGATCACCTTTAATTTAAATTCTTACCGTTTTATACCTAAAAAAATATATCTGTCTGGCACTTTAACCACTTCACCACTAGAAATACTTTCTTTGGGTGGTATGCCTTGCCAAGAATTACGGTATTTATGCTGTGCTCATTAGTAGCAGTAGATAAAACTCATGCCCGAGGATTTAGATTAAAGCGGAACTGTAGATTCCTATTAAACACATTGTTTCACTTACCTGGGGCTTCCCCAAGCCCCCAGCAGCCGTCCTGTACCGCGCCGCTCCTCAACGAGCCTCCGTTCGCCCGCCGCCAACTACTTTCGGTTTCGCCGCCGGGTCACTGCGCGGCTCTGGCCACGCGTATCCTTTCTTCACGTTCCCCGCTATTGCAGAGGGGAACGTGAAGAAAGGATACACTTGGCCAGAGCTGCGCTGGCATCGACTTACAAGTCGAGGTACGGGACCGAGCGGCGGCGGGGGAACGGAGACTCAGTGAGGGGCGGCGCAGGACAGGACAACTGCTGGGAGCTTGGGGAAGCCCCAGGTAAGTGAAACACTGTGTTTATTTTAAATCTACAGTTCCGCTTTAAGTTTCAGAGGACATAAATACACTGTCATTTTAAATACAGCAAGTGGCTAAAGTGAACTGAGCTCTTGTATTTTTTTTCTTTAACTGAACCTCCACATAAGGGAGATTTGTAATAGTGTGCCATTGGGAAGAGCGTGGAAGTTGTGGTGAGCGTTATTACTTACCTACGGGGTGCTGCTCCTCTGGCCCCAGGTCCATATGGGATCCACCTTCTTCTCCATGGATAGCCCGCCCTGTACCACATTTTTGTTTTCCCACATTGAAGTCATGCACTCATGCCTGTCCCAATACATGTCAGGAGATGTACTCCATGTATGCAAGAAGATCTCTGTACTCACATCCATTGAGTACTTCTCCTTGCATGCATTGCTGCGGGTGCACACACACTACTTCATCGGGAAAATGAAAATACAGCACCAGTACGGAAGATGGTGGATTCCATAAGGACCTGCAGCACCCCGTAGGTAAGTGATAATTCTCACTCCAAACACCCACCCTCAGGCACACTCTCAGGTACTACTTTGCCTTGAGCATATGAAAACTGTATGCTTTTTGGTTCTTCGAATCCTACTAAACAGTGGATAATAAGCAGATGAGAGAATGGGGGATGGAGGGGGGGAAGTGACATATGTTGTGAGCTCAGCACAGGGTGAGCTGAATCTCTGGAGGCGGAAAATATTATTCCCCCTCCAAGGTTTTCGCAACTTGGAGGGAGATGTAGTTTGAGCCAGGGCTGTGGAGTCGGTACAAAAACCATCCGACTCCAATTCTGAATCCTCATTTTGTGAAACCACTGACTCCAGGTTACCCAAAATGGCTCCGACTCCTCAACTCCGACTCCTTAGTCTAATACTTACCAGAGCTGTGGATTTGAAACAAAAATCAACTGACTCCGACTCTCGAGTCTATGAAACAGACTCCCACTCTGACTCCAGGTAGCTAAAATTGCCCCGACTCCAAAGCCCTGGTTTGAGCCATGAATTACCCTTATGCTCCCTGCTCAGTATAATATTACTGTTACAGCGGTGCCTAGCTTCGCTGCTCGACACTAAGCGCCGAAACCACCTGCTCAAGGGAAGTGAAATGCTGAATTTTGAGTGAATTTTCAACTGAGTTAAGGGTTTCAATTGAATCGAATGTCTAATCTGGTAAAACACAAATCTTCTATGGCCAAGCTTTACCTCTGTACTGAGCAGGTTCAAGCCACTTCCTACTTACCATTCTCTTTTTTGGTAGCATATGGTACTTGTCACTATACCAAGCACAACCGCCACTACGATGGGGATCAGGATGGCGAGGATCAAGCCGACAGCTTCAAACAGAGGAAAAAAATAAAATGAACTTCATGTCTTTCTAGGATACAGGTCCAAAGATCTTTCTCAAAAACTACACTGGTTACATAAAACGTCACAAAAATGACATTCTTATAGTAAATTATTGCATAGTAATTTGTTTCAGCAATGTTCTTAGGCCTTGTTCACATTGCGTTCCGATCGCGTTAGCGTTCACAGAGGAAGTTTTTTTGAAGCAATTTTTTTCCCTTTCTGTTCTTTGGACGTTTTTGGTAAGTTGGTCCGTTTTTTGACTTCCTGACGTCAGTCAGGAAGTGAACTCTTTGATCCGGAAAAGAATAAATACAATTTATTTTCTTAAAACCGCAATCGCTGCACAACGATTTTGTGAGTGCTTTTCCTATACCTTCTATTGTAGCAAAATTTCCCAGAAAATGGCCCATGCAGCGCTAATATGAGCGGAAAGCGGACGGATCCCCCTAATCTGAACTAGCGCATAGGATAGCATGGTGTAAACGCTTTCAAGGCGATTTTGAAAAATCGCTGTCGCTTAAAAAAATATATCCAAAAACGCCTTAAGTGTGAATGACACTGAATTTATTATCATTACAATTAGTTTTTGCCAAATAGTCAGACTGCAATTGAAATACATGAACTTCTGACCTAACAATAAACCGAGGGCACATACTCCATTTATGTCTTTGGAAGTATCAAAAGAACAGAAAAGTTTATCAAACAAGAAAAAAAAAAATAGTTAAGTACCCCTTTACTGGAGGTCTGATTATTTTAGTATTTCTAAATGTAAATTCTAAATGTAAAGTGGTGCATTGTTTACTGCTGTACACTTAGAAACAGGGCTGCTCAAATCTGGAACCGGGAGACATTCGGATAGTTGCTATCCGGATATCTCCCAGTAAACCTGTGCGGGGTGGGGGAGGTCAATCTTACCTGTCTGACATCTTCTTCGTCCATCCCTCGGCGCCTCCCACGATGCGCCCAACGTGATTACAAACACTTCCTCCTTCAACCTGGAAGGAGGAAGTGTTTGTAATCACGTGACCACTGTTTGGACCGCATCGTGGGAGGCGCGAGGGACA
The DNA here is from genome assembly GCF_040937935.1 of Hyperolius riggenbachi. Taxonomy (NCBI): domain Eukaryota; kingdom Metazoa; phylum Chordata; class Amphibia; order Anura; family Hyperoliidae; genus Hyperolius; species Hyperolius riggenbachi. Next base: position 616,898,092 of record NC_090646.1, on the reverse strand, counting down.
GACGAAGAAGACGTCAGACAGGTAATATTGACCCCCGCACAGGTTTACTGGGAGATATCCGGATAGAACTATCCGGATGTCTCCCGGTTCCGGATTTTAGCAGCCCTGCTTAGAAATACTAAAATAATCATACTGCCATTATAGGTAGCCAGAGAGGAAACCCTGTTATGGGTAGCAAGAAAGGCCCCCCAAGCATAGGTAACCAGAGAGAGCCCCCCAACCTCATGCAGAATGAGAAGCAGAGGGGTGAACAACTTACCACTCCTGTATTTGGCAGACACAAGTGACCTGTCTTCATCCTCTTCTCCTAGGTGCTCCATCTCTCTTCATCTGTCATGTGACAGGCGGCGCTCACACCATAGAGATGGAGCGCCTAGGAGGAGAAGATGAAGACAGACTGCATGTGTCCAGATCCTAAGGAGGCAAGATGTACACCCCTCTGCAACGCTCTCTGCATATGGCCCCGCCCACTGGTCTCTCCGAGTGTGGCTCGGGGTTACCGATGCTAGCATTTTAAATCAACCCCGAGCTACACAGGGGATTACCATCGGGGAAGTTAAACATTTCACCATTAATATAAGTGTCTTCACAGGATCCTTTCCCTCCATTATACAATCTGTGGCACAGAGAAGTCTGACTGATCTAACTAGTAGTCCTGTAGAAAGTTCAAGAGGTTTGGTTGGCCCACACCTGCACATCTAACCATTTTCTCCTGTCACTAGGCAGCTTTCAATTAAAATACTGTAATAAAAAAAAGTGCAAGTAGTACATACCATTGTCTTTGGTCACGACGCTGAATGCATTAACTGGGCCTTGTCCTCCTCCAGTATAGGCCTGTACTCCTAGCTGGTAGCTTGTTCCACTCTGCAGATCTTCGATCTTTAAAGCCCTCACAGATGGGTCAGTGATATTCTTAACTTTTTTATCTGGGTGATGAGCTTGGATAAGAAAAAAATAAAATTAAGATTGGAAAATGCAATGTTGGAGTTAAAAAGTCAAATTGTTGCAGTGCTAAAAGTGAAGCTATTAGTTGATGTGTCCTAGACCAGCACATGAGGTTTCAGAAAGTGACGTTTCAGGCTGCTACATCTAAACGTTACAGCAATTACGAGATTATCTTTGATGACTGTACACGATTTCGTTGCAAGGCTTCAAAACTTTAACCATTTAAAGGGATACTTAAGTCAAAAAAAAAAAAAAAAAAAAAAAAAAAAAAGATTTTTACTCACCTGGGGCATCCCTCAGTCCCCTGAAGCTGTATGGTGCCCTCGCAGCCTCACTCTGATCCTCCTGTTCCCACTGGCGGCTACTTCCGGGTTCGGCGATAGCCGCCGACAGGCTGGGAACACGAGTGATTCTCCGCGTTCCCAGCCGCTATATCACCCTCTATGCTGCTATAGCGTATAACATATACGCTATAGCAGCATAGAGGGTGATATAGCGGCTGGGAACGCGGAGAATCACTCGCGTTCCCAGCCTGTCGGCGGCTGTCGCCGAACCCGGAAGTAGCCGCCGGCAAGGACAGGAGGATCAGAGCGAGGCTGCGAGGGCACCATACAGCTTCAGGGGGCTGAGGGATGCCCCAGGGGAGTAAAAATCTTTTTTTTTTTACTTAAGTATCCCTTTAAGGACCACGGGCTTAAAGGGACTCCGAGCACCTCTTATGGACATGTCTTAAAGACAGATGACATCCAACAAAGTCGTGCTATGACCCCTCTGGAGGAGCCTCTTGCAATGGCCATGCGTGTCACTTCCTCTTCCTGTTTCATTCAGTGATGCACTTCTCTAACAGAGAAGACAGGGGTGACCCGGAAATTATAACATAGCCAAGATGGCAGCCACCATTTTTAAATTGAAATCGAATGAAAACGATTTGGCGTAGAATGGCGATTCAGGCATCAAATGATATAGGAGGACACAAGCTATAGAAAGGTATGCTTCTTTAAGTACTTTGCAGTACTGAGTCTTAAAGGCATGCCCATGAGAGGTGTTTGGAGTCCCTTTAAACCTCCCTAGTGACCAGGCCATTTTTTACAAAATAGGCCACTGCAGCTTTAAGGCTTCGCTGCAGGGCCGTACAACTCAGCACACAAGTGATTCCCCCCCTTTTCTGCCCACCAACAGAGCTCTCTGTTGGTGGGCTGTGATGGCTCCCAGGATGTTTGTTTATTGTTTTGTAAATATTCTTATTTTTTAATAAATTTCTCTTTTTTTTTTCTTTACAACCCTCCCACAACCCCGCCAGCCAATCAGTGTGATCGGCTGTCATAGGCTTTAGTCCTCAATTTGGCTTTAAAGCAAACCTGAACTGAAAATAATTTATAAGACGCAATTATATCCATCAACCTGCCCCTCAATAAGACATTTCAAGAAACCAAAAGTTGTATTCTGTGTTTACTAAAAACTGTTATTGTCTCAGCAAAGGAGTCTTTTAGTATTCCAGAACCACATTTGTGAACTACTGACCTATTTATCCATCCCTCATATTCAAAAGTTGATTTCTGTCAAGCAAGAGTTATACGGATTAAAGTGAACCTGAGGTGTGAGTGATATGGAGGCTGCCATACTTGTTTCCTTTTAGGCAATACCAGTTGCCTGGCATCCCTGCTGATCATCTGCCTCTAATGCTTTTAGCCATAAAACCTGAACAAGCATGCAGCAGATCAGCCATTTCAGACATCATTGTTAAGGTGGCCACACACCATACAATTTTTTAAATATCTGTTCAATGTAAGAATTGCAATCAATTTTTCTGACTGATTGTAACATTTCAAAAATATGACCAATGTACCACACACCTATGTTACATTTTTTCCCCAATTATGATAAAAATGATTGGAAACTAACAACATTGCTAGGGTGTGTATATTAATAAATTGACAATCCAACACACACACCATACAATCTTTAGAAAGATTGAAGAAAAATATCTGGCAGTCCGGATCGATTAAAATCGAAGAAAACGGGAAATCCGCTTTCGATTTTTTCGGGAGATACGATAGTTTTTATCGAATTACTGTAAAATCGGATCATTTTATTGCATCGTGTGTGGCCACCTTTAGTTCTGACAAGATTGGCTGCATGCTTGTTTCTAGGTGATACAACGGTGGCGCAGTGGTTAGAACTCTCGCCTTGCTGGGTCCCCGGTTCGAATCCCAGCCAGGTCAACATCTGCAAGGAGTTTGTAGGCTCTCCCCGTGTCTGTGTGGGTTTCCTCCGGGTACTCTGGTATCCTCCCACATCCCAAAAACATACAGATAAGTTAATTGGCTTCCCCCTAAATTGGCCATAGACTGCAACGCATACACTACATGATACATACATAGAACATAGGACTATGGTGGGGATTAGATTGTGGGCCCCTCTGAGGGACAGTTAGTGACAAGACAATATACTCTGTACGGCGCTGCGGAAGATATAGGCGCTATATAAATACTAAATAATAATAATTCAGACACTACTGTAGCCAAATAGATCAGCAGAGCTGCCAGGCAACTAGTATTGTTTAAAAGGAAATAAATATGGCAGCGTTCATATCACTCTTACCTCGTGTTCACTTTAAGTTATAGTTATCAATGAGAGTTTCCTCCCACATACATACGGTACTTTTTTGTTTAGAATCTAGAGCTGTGGCCAATGAAATCTCACGAGTCCTCCTTTAACCAGTTATATATCTGAGCCTGTATGCAGTCCGCAGTTGCAGTGCAGCCGTGTGAGCAGGTCTTACCTAGCTCCAGGAATCTGGTTACCGATGAATCATTGTGATACTTCACTACGTAGACCAGATAGCCCTGCAGGAAGCCTCGCAGTTCCTCCTCTGGAATCGCTTCCCACTTCAAGACTATAGAGTGGGACGTGGTTTCCTGTATGGTAAAATTTGGTGCTGCTTTGGGAGCTAGTAATAGAAAAAAAAATAAGAATGTCACCACAAAAAATTAAAAATACAAAAAAATTTAGAAAAATAAAAAACCAATCAATCGAAGCTGAAAATCAAATCGCTAAGGATATCAAATCTAACCCAAAAAAGATTTACAAGTACATCAACTCTAAAAAAAGAAAGGTTGACTGTATAGGAATCCTATAGGATGAGGGTGGGAACTCGATGGTGGACGACCAAGGTAAGGCAGAGTTATTAAATGCTTTCTTTGCTTCTGTCTTCACAAAGGAAACAGCACTGTTGCAAACTACAGAGGCGGAAGAGTCTCAATCTTCTAACTGTAATATTAAATACTTAACGCAGGAAGAAGTGAAGGCAAGACTAAATAAATTAAAAATAGACAAGGCACCTGGACCGGATGGCATGCATCCTCGGGTCCTAAGGGAATTAAGTTTAGTTATAGATAAACCCCTTTATCTTATCTTTTGTGACTCTCTTTCAATTGGCAGAGTCCCAGTGGATTGGCGTACAGCCCACGTTTTTCCATTATTTAACAAGGGCAAAAAATCAGATCCAGGAAATTATAGACCTGTAAGCTTAAAGTGAACCTAAAGCCGATAAAAAAAAATGAGATTAACTCACCTGGGGCCTCCCTCAGCCCCCTGCAGCCGATCGGTGCCCTCGCAGCTCCGCTCCGATGTCCCAGGACCCGCCGGCGAGCACTTCCGGTTTCGCCGTCACTCGCCGTCACCGGCCGACAGGCATGGGAACGCGAGTGATTGTTCGCGTTCCCAGCCTGTATATCGTCCCCTATGCTGCTATTGCGGCCTCCTGGCCACAATAGCAGCATAGGGGGCGATATACAGGCTGGGAACGCGAACAATCACTCGCGTTCCCATGCCTGTCGGCCGGTGACGGCGAAACTGGAAGTGCTCACCGGCGGGTCCTGGGACATCGGAGCGGAGCTGCGAGGGCACCGATCGGCTGCAGGGGGCTGAAGGAGGCCCCAGGTGAGTTAATCTCATTTTTTTTTATCGGCTTTAGGTTCACTTTAACATCAGTTGTATGCAAACTATTTGAGGGGTTACTAAGAGATACTATACATGACTTCATAGTAGAAAATAATCTTATTTCTCAGCATCAACATGGGTTTACTAAAGACAGGTCCTGTTTGACTAACATGCTCAGCTTTTATGAGGTAGTGAAGTCTTATATGGATATTGGGAATGCTGTAGATGTGATATACTTGGACTTTGCAAAGGCCTTCGACACTGTTCCCCACAAAAGTCTGGTGCAAAAGTCGAGGATGCAAGGACTGGGTGTAACATATGCTGAAAAGGCAGCTGCAGTGAACAGCGCTACCACTGCAGCTGCCTCCAGCGCTCTGACCAGCAGCGTTTCCGGGCCTCAGGCGTCTAGCACGCCAAGGACGGAACTGTCAGTTGCACATAGGGTTGCCCTGTCGCGTGCGCGCAGGACCTTTATTCGGGGTGGAGGCGCATCAGCTGACCGGCTGGTCGGCTGACGTCAGAGGGGACGCTCGCCGCTCCCCATTGGTTGATCGCTGGGGGCGTACCTGGAGGGTCTCCCTCTGCTTCATAAGCCTTGCCATGTCACTCGCAACTTGTCTGCTGTTGCGAATACTTCATGTTACCGCTCAGACCCTTAGATAGTTCCGGTGTGCTTTGATCCGGGAGGAAACCGGGGATTTCACACAAGATAGGAATGGTTTGCTAACTTTAAGCATTACCTTACTGTTTATTATTTGTATATGACTCCGGCTGGTTCTGACCACTCTCTTGCTCAGCGATTCTGTACCTTTGCACATCTGATCTTGTTGCCTACCCTGCCTGTTTATATCTTCCTGACTCTGCCTTCCGATTTTGTACTGCATCTGTCTGTCTGTTGCCAAACCCGATCTGTCTGACCACTCTACTCTCACCAGAGGGCCCTTGTCTCTGGTGAGAGGCTCTACACTGATAGTACTCACCAGCTCCTCTGGTGAGGTACAGATCTTATCAGTAATACTGTTGCACCAAACACTATCTGTATTTGTTGTCACATCAGCTTCTGATATACCAGCATTATAGGGGATTCTGCAGATCACCTTATAATCAGGTATAGATCTGCATTATAGGTGATACTGCAGATCACCTAATAATCAGAATTCTGTTCTTTGCTGACACAAATCGTTACACTGGGGAAGAGTCTGTGTGCATGGATAGGGAACTGGCTAATGGACAGAAAAAGAGTTGTGGTCAATGGATCGTACTCAAAATGGGAGACTGTTAGCAGTGGGGTCCCACAGGGGTCTGTTCAGGGTCCAGTGCTCTTCAATTTATTTATTAATTAATTACCTAGTAGATGCAGTAGTGAGCAATGTTGCTATTTTTGCAGATGATACAACATTGTGCAGAATCATCAACGCTCAGGAAGATAGTGTCATATTGCAACAGGATCTGGATAGGATGGCTATATGGGCACATACATGGCAGATGAAATTCAATGTTGACAAATGTAAGGTCATGCATTTTGGTCGTACCAATGGTCTAGCACCATACAAAATAAATGGGATACAGTTGGGGACATCAAACTTGGAGAAGGACTTAGGAATACTCATCGACAACAAGTTAAATAATCGTACTCAATGCCAAGCCTTGCATTAAAAGGGAAATAAAAACTCGAGATGCTAGCATAATATTGCCCCTGTTTAACTCTCTAGTAAGGCCACATCTGGAATATGGAATTCAGTTCTGGGCACCACATTACAAAAAAGGATATTGCAGTTTTAGAGCTAGAGAAAAGACGCCTTAGAGGGGATCTAATTAACATGTATAAATACATCAGAGGGCAATATAATACCTTGGCGGATGAGCTTTTTGTCCCTAGGCCTTCTCAGAGGACTAGAGGACATGATCTGCGCATGCAGCAAAAACGTTTTAGCCATTTATTTAGGAAAGGGTTCTTTACAGCAAGAGTGATTAAGATGTGGAATGCATTGCCACAGAAAGTCGTTATGGCAAACTCTATACCAGCATTTAAAGGGGGCTTAGATGCTTTCCTTGCGTTGAAAGACATCCATGGCTACAATTACTAGGTGATGCCTAATGATGTTGATCCGGGGATTTTATCTGATTGCCATCTGGAGTCGGGAAGGAATTTTTCCCTTTTGGGGCCAATTGGACCATGCCTTGTAAGGGTTTTTTCGCCTTCCTCTGGATCAACAGGGATATGTGAGGGAGCAGGCTGGTGTTGTACTTTGTACTGGTTGAACTTGATTGACGTATGTCTTTTTTCAACCAAAGTAACTATGTAACAAAACACTATAATAAGGTTTTTATGTTTTATATTCTAGAATTTTCAACAAAGGTGCTAAATAGTTGCTGGAAGCTATTTTCACTTGATAAACAATCAAAAAGCTAATTTCTACTTACGTGGGGTTTCCTCCAGCCCCTGGCAGCTTATGTGTCCCTCGCCACAGCAGCGTCCTAGACAGTGGCTCAGGCTCCCCTCCGTTGCAGCAGCTGACCTGGCAAAGTTGGCAGCCTCTTCGCCTGCCTGAGCCCGTGCCTGGGAGTGTTCTGTACCTGGGCAGAACGTTCCCGGGCTACATGAGCGCGGACAGTGCGGCCGTGCGCTTGCGCAAACGCAGAGGCTGCAGACCTCGCCAGGTCAGCTGCTGCAGCGGAGATATGTGGCTGAGAGATCCATGAGCATTGTTCTCCTAACCTCTCTTACTCCATTGTGTGCCTTGTGGCATCCTTCTCTGCATTCTGGAGCAAAAGAATTCAGCTCATGGGTATACTGTGTAGTATCAAAAAAAGTGTTTTCAATTTGCTTTCAATGTGTTTTTGACTACTTACTGTTTATACAATACTGTAACATGTAACTAAAAAAAAGCAGAGTCCTGGTTAACCGGAACTCTCAAGTAACTTATTTTTGACCCACTTCCACTATGTTGCATTTTGTGACCCAAATCCTAAAGGATCCCAAAACAACCGTTTTGGGATCCTTTAGGATTTCCATAAGTGCGATCTGATTGTAGAGTGATTTCTTTCCCTATTGTATATGGCCACCATCAGGCAGGTGCAGTACACTGCATTGATAACTTACACAGCTCCTTCATGTAGGCAGTCAGACGCTTTGTCAGCTGATACTGGTTCTCGCTGCAGCCGTACACAGACACGTTGTACCGAACACCACCTTGGTTGTGTTCTGAGGAAGAAATCACAGCAACAATAAGTTACAGGATGCTCAGCCTCCTAACATGACATATACAAAGGTATTACTACTACCATTCAAAAAGGAGCAACAGTCTGACAGAACATACTAGAAAAACATCTGCAAAGTCCAATGCCTTGTTAACTATACAAACTTCTTTTGGCTCAAAGGAATGTAATCTGCATTGAAAAATTACAATTTTCCCCTTGATACATCCAGCAAGTATTGCAAGCAGCCATTTTGTATTATAGTGTAATATCCAGTTCAATCTGTAAGCACCCCACAGTTTTTTTTCCCTCCAGTCAGTTGGTCTTTGTAGCTTGCACTCTGAAGTATCACCTCCTGCATTAGGGGATAAAAGAACAACCTCACCAGCCTGGAGGGATCAGTGTTGTGGCCCAGCACCACACAACTCAATGACTAATAAGACTGGAGGAAAATATGAAAATAAAATTAAACCTCTCAAGACTTTTTTTTTTTATACTTTTAAACAAGAAATGATTCTTAGCACATCAGGTGTGTACCCACATACAATTTTGATTTTACCACTTTCATGTAGTAAAGGAGTTTACCTGCACAATATGTTCATAGTATCAAACATCTGTTGGTCCTCAAACTACATGGAAGTGGTAAAATTGTTCCAATCATTAGCCAATCAAAATTGGATGTGTGTACCCACCCCAAGAATAATATGTTGTAGCCTAGAGGAGGCTTAAAAAATAAAAATCCCTTTAGGAAGGGGCAGAGGTGGTAACTGTCCTAGTGACAATAAGACCAAGGGGTCCAACCACAAACACGTCCGTGCTGAGTAGACACAGCCTCACATGCACTTCTACCAGCGTGCGTGCGCAGGATGTTCCAGAGGGCGCCGTGAGCGAAGACGCAGCAGAAAGCTCCTGACTTGTGCAGGCGCACCAGTGGCCAGGTGAAATGCACAGGCACGGGGGAGAGGCTATGGCAGAGTTTTATTCTGGGGTCACGGACACCAACCCACAGGACGGTCGGGACCCAGTCTGGACGCTTTCTACAGCGATTGGAGGCAATATGGGGCAAAACGAGGATGCAGACTGCATTGCAGAAGGATTATGCATCATGAAAGGTATTTACTTTTCCCCCCCCCTTGGTCACCTCATGAGTCCTTTAAGATGGACCTTAACTTTGGGAAGGAGAAAAAAAAATATCAATTTCCGTAATTTATTAGTGCAACGTCAATGACCTCTGCCCAATTTTACTCCCTAACACTAAGCAATTAAAGAGACACTGAAGCGAAAAAAAAATGATGATATTATGATTTGTATGTGTAGTACAGCTAAGAAATAAAACATTAAGATCAGATACATCAGTGTAATTGTTTCCAGTACAGGAAGAGTTGAGAAACTCCAGTTGTTATCTCTATGCAAACAAGCCATTAAGCTCTCTGACTAAAGTTAGTCGTGGAGAGGGCTGTTATCTGACTTTTATTATCTCAACTGTTCCTGGACTATTTACTTTTTCTCTGCCAGAGGAGATGTCATTAGTTCACAGACTGCTCTGAAAGAATCATTTTGAATGCTGAGTGTTGTGTAATCTGCACATATTATAGAATGATGCAATGTTAGAAAAAACACTATATACCTGAAAATAAAAGTATGAGAATATTTTCTTTGCTGCTAATCTTCTAGTAATTATTCATAGTACACAACCAATTCATTATATCATATATTTTTTTTCGCGTCAGTGTCTCTTTAATAAAATCAACTGGCCATCTGAAGCGGAGAAGGATTTGTTTTCCTTTTTAGAGATAATTGGTCCAGGCCTTGTAAGGTGTTTTTTGCCTTCTTCTGGATCAACTATGATATGTGCGGATGCAGGCTAGTGTTGTTCCATATTTTCTGGTTGAACTTGATTAGACTTATGTCTTTTTTAACCCAAATAACTAGATAACTGGCCATGGGTCCTGCTTGCACCCCAATGATGGCTCTTCCACCGGTGAAGGGTGCAGACAATAGTCACATGAGGGGCAGAACACAGGGGCTAAATTGCCAAAATAATCACTGACTCCTCGTGTAGTAGTGGCACTAGGCAGTCTAATTGTTGTATGGTCCACGGAAACAACTAAGTTTCTACTTACTCAATGAGATGACAGCGTTTGTTGCACGTGGTGAAAACCTCTTCCAGTGCAGGTCAGTTCCTTGGAGGTGAGAAGATGGAATCCATTTCACAACGTAACCACAAGTGAAATTTTCACCTGGATACCAGGATATATTTACACCGGTGTCGTCTCCAACTACTCGGTCCACATCAACTTCTACAGAGAGAAAAGACAGAACTTCTAAACTGAACTTTCCAGGGTATGCAATATATGTATACATAAGAACCAGTTGCACAAAGTGTCTCTAAGTACCTTTGTTGCATTCCAGCACTCATATACTTCCTCCTTCACAGTCAGAAGGAGGAAGTAGCTGGAGAGCTGAAATGTAAAGCGGAGGGCAGAGCACAGAGGTGGTGACAAGGGAGAGTTTGACCAAAATCGCATCGCAATCGGATTGCACTAATGGAAATTGCTGCTGCAGTTTCCATTAGTTTAATGTACCTTGCGATTTGCGATCAGAAGCAAATCGCAAATCGCAGGCTAGTGGAAAAAGGCCCTAAAAATGAAAGCTTTTGATGCAATGGTATCTTTATCAGACTCCCATCTGGTGTCATTTTAAAAATATTTTTATATAGTGTACATCAAAAGCTTTCTCAGCCTATTCAGTTGGTCAATAAATGGCATCGTTTTTCAAAACTTTGTTTTAAAGTCCATTTAAAGTAATAAATAAAAATCAGTGGATAAATGGAAATGCCCACATTCAGCGCTCTCTTAAAGTGAACCTAAAGTCAAAGAAAAAAAACGAGATTTACTCACCTGGGGCTTCCCTCAGCCCCCTGCAGTCGATCGGTGCCCTCGCAGCTCCGCTCCGATGGTGCAGGACCTGCCGGCGAACACTTCCGGTTTGGTCGTCACCGGCCGACAGGCATGGGAACGCGAGTGATTCTTCGCGTTCCCAGCCTGTATATCGCCCCCTATGATGCTATTGCGGCATACTTCACCATATACAGGATCTTCTCAAAAAATTAGCATATTGTGATAAAGTTCATTATTTTCTGTAATGTACTGATAAACTTTAGACTTTCATATTTTAGATTCATTACACACAACTGAAGTAGTTCAAGCCTTTTATTGTTTTAATATTGATGATTTTGGCATACAGCTCATGAAAACCCAAAATTTTTCATCTCAAAAAATTAGCATATTTCATCCGACCAATAAAAGAAAAATGTGTTATTGAAACAAAAAAAGTCAACCTTCAAATAAATTATGTTCAGTTATGCACTCAATACTTGGTTGGGAATCCTTTTGCAGAAATGACTGCCTCAATGCGGCGTGGAATGGAAGCAATCAGCCTGTGGCACTGCTCAGGTGTTATGGAGGCCCAGGATGCTTCGATAGCGGCCTTGAGCTCATCCAGAGTGTTGGGTCTTGCGTCTCTCAATTTTCTCTTCACAATATCCCACAGATTCTCTATGGGGTTCAGGTCAGGAGAGTTGGCAGGCCAATTGAGCATAGTAATACCATGGTCAGTAAACCATTTACCAGTGGTTTTGGCACTGTGAGCAGGTGCCAGGTCGTGCTGAAAAATGAAATCTTCATCTCCATAAAGCTTTTCAGCAGATGGAAGCATGAACCCACTTTTAAACCAGAAGCAGTGGCCTGAACTGGGCTACAGAGAAGCAGCACTGGACTGTTGATCAGTGGTCGAAAGTACTTTTTTCGGATTAAAGCAACTTTTACATGTCATTCGGAAATCAAGGTGCCAGAGTCTGGAGGAAGACTGGGGAGAGGGAAATGCCAAAATGCCTGAAGTCCAGTGTCAAGTACCCACAGTCAGTGATGGTCTGAGGTGCCATGTCAGCTGCTGGTGTTGGTCCACTGTGTTTTATCAAGGGCAGGGTCAATGCAGCTAGCTATCAGGAGATTTTGGAGCACTTCATGCTTCCATCTGCTGAAAAGCTTTATGGAGATGAAGATTTCATTTTTCAGCACGACCTGGCACCCGCTCACAGTGCCAAAACCACTGGTAAATGGTTTACTGATCATGGTATTACTGTGCTCAATTGGCCTGCCAACTCTCCTGAACCCCATAGAGAATCTGTGGGATATTGTGAAGAGAAAGTTGAGAGACGCAAGACCCAACACTCTGGATGAGCTTAAGGCCGCTATCGAAGCATCCTGGGCCTCCATAACACCTGAGCAGTGCCACAGGCTGATTGCCTCCATGCCACGCCGCATTGAAGCAGTCATTTCTGCAAAAGGACTCCCAACCAAGTATTGAGTGCATAACTGAACATAATTATTTGAAGGTTGACTTTTTTGTTTTAAAAACACTTTTCTTTTATTGGTCGGATGAAATATGCTAATTTTTTGAAATAGGACATTTGGGTTTTTATGAGCTGTATGCTAAAATCATCAATATTAAAACAATAAAAGGCTTGAACTACTTCAGTTGTGTGTATTTGAATCTAAAATATATGGAAGTCTAATGTTTATCAGTACATTACAGAAGATAATGAACTTTATCACAATATGCTAATTTTTGAGAAGGACCTGTATAATTGCATATCTCAGATAATTGGCCTCTTGTTTTTTAACACCTGAAGTGCTAATATTTCCAAATTGCAGATTTATGTAATTTTTTATGCAAATATATGCAGCTTGAACATTTGATCAATTTAAACCTGGGTGGGACTTGATTGGTCTATTTTCAAGCTTCATAAATCTGCATTAAAATGTACATAAATCTGGATGAACTTAGAAATATTTGCATCTCATTGATCATCCCCAGTAAGGAGTATAAAACAATGTGCCGTTCATTAATTGTGATATTTAGCCACGCCCTTTCCAGGAGGATAAATATTAGACATCAAGAGAGCTCAACTAGAAATAAAAAAAATATGTGCATCTTCTGAAAACATGTAAAAACTGAGATTATACTGGTGGTAATCATGTAAAACTGAATACAAAACAAAAATACTGCCAGTAGGAACTGTGAGAACTGTAATTTGGCATATAACCAATTGACTACCGCCAACTAGTAACAGCTGCAGGATTTGGAAGGACAACCCACGACATGGCACACTGCATTGCCTGAGCCGCACATCTGCTACCATTTTCCCAAAATGAGATATTTAAGCTTCGCTCTTCACCAAAGCTCGAGGGGAAATACTGTAACGCAATACGACTTAATGGTAGATTTTGCTTTTTCTAACTTCGCATAGGCTTTAACTGAGATCCAAACCTGAGACAATACTTTACAGTTCAAATGAGGTGAAGGAATACCCAGAAGTTTTTTTTTAAAAAAGTATAAATAATTTATATAAGCATTTACTTAACATGAGGTATAATGGGCATGGTCTCACTAGTAAAATTACTACTGTGCAACTAGGTTTTGGTACAGCCATGGCTACATGCTATATTTTTTAACTCCAAATGAAAAAATGTCTACGTTACTGGGTATTCTGCTAAGAAGTGCCTTAGGACGGCCTCCTGACATTAAATGCCCACCATTGTGGTGTGTATAAAATACATATTTGTTCCAGAGTAAAATGCACTATAAATTACTTTTTTTCCAATCTCGCTGTCACCATAGAAAAAAAAATTACACATCACGTGTAATTTAATTTAAACCACATAAAAAAAAAAAAAAAAAAAAAAAAAGAATCTGACAGGGTTTGGACTAGTCCCTCTTCTCATGAGGATCTTCAGAGTTTTCGTTATTTCCAAAACCACTTGCTGAAAGGCAACTGTTCAGTCTAACTACCAAAATAGCATGCAAGCAAGTATATAGATCTCATGAACAAACAAATCAGCAGCTGTACAGTAGTAACTGAGGGCGGAACATACCATTTAGCAGCTGTACTGTAGTAATAACTGAGGGAAGAACATAGCATTTAGCAGCTGTACTGTAGTAATAACTGAGGGAGGAACATACCATTTAGCAGCTGTACTGTAGTAATAACTGAGGGCGGTACATACCATTTAGCAGCTGTACTGTAGTAATAACTGAGGGCAGAACATACCATTTTGCAGCAATACAGTAGTAATACCGGGGGGTAATCACTGAGGGCAGAACATACCAATGTTCTCCCCAGGCTCTTTTAGCTGGGTGCTCCACCCGGCTAGTTTTGGTGAGCACTCGGCTGTCACTGGCTCACCTCCTCCTCTGCTGTAAGCAGACTTGTACAGAGAAGCACCTGCCCTGCATTCTCGCATCTCACCCCACCCGGATACTTTTTCATGACACCCAGCTACTTTTTCATGCCACCCGGCTGGAAAAAAAATTCTGGGGAGAACACTGCATACCATTTAGCAGCTGCACAGTAGTCATCACTGAGGGTGGAACATACCATTTTGCAGCTGTACAGTAGTAATCACTGAGGGCGGAACATACCATTTTGCAGCTGTACAGTAGTAATCACTGAGGGCGGAACATACCATTTAGCAGCTGTACAGTAGTAATAACTGAGGGCGGAACATACCATTTAGCAGCTGTACAGTAGTAATAACTGAGGGCGGAACATACCATTTAGCAGCTGTACAGTAGTAATCACTGAGGGCGGAACATACCATTTAGCAGCTGTACAGTAGTAATGACTGAGGGCGGAACATACCATTTAGCAGCTGTACAGTAGTAATAACTGAGGGCGGAACATACCATTTAGCAGCTGTACAGTAGTAATAACTGAGGGCGGAACATACCATTTAGCAGCTGTACAGTAGTAATGACTGAGGGCGGAACATACCATTTAGCAGCTGTACAGTAGTAATAACTGAGGGCGGAACATACCATTTAGCAGCTGTACAGTAGTAATAACTGAGGGCGGAACATACCATTTAGCAGCTGTACAGTAGTAATCACTGAGGGCGGAACATACCATTTAGCAGCTGTACAGTAGTAATCACTGAGGGCCGAACATACCATTTTGCAGCTGTACAGTAGTAATGACTGAGGGCGGAACATACCATTTAGCAGCTGTACAGTAGTAATAACTGAGGGCGGAACATACCATTTAGCAGCTGTACAGTAGTAATAACTGAGGGCGGAACATACCATTTAGCAGCTGTACAGTAGTAATCACTGAGGGCGGAACATACCATTTAGCAGCTGTACAGTAGTAATCACTGAGGGCCGAACATACCATTTTGCAGCTGTACAGTAGTAATGACTGAGGGCGGAACATACCATTTAGCAGCTGTACAGTAGTAATAACTGAGGGCGGAACATACCATTTAGCAGCTGTACAGTAGTAATAACTGAGGGCGGAACATACCATTTAGCAGCTGTACAGTAGTAATCACTGAGGGCCGAACATACCATTTAGCAGCTGTACAGTAGTAATCACTGAGGGCGAAACATACCATTTAGCAGCTGTACAGTAGTAATCACTGAGGGCCGAACATACCATTTAGCAGCTGTACAGTAGTAATAACTGAGGGCGGAACATACCATTTAGCAGCTGTACAGTAGTAATCACTGAGGGCGGAACATACCATTTAGCAGCTGTACAGTAGTAATGACTGAGGGAAGAACATACCATTTAGCAGCTGTACTGTAGTAATAACTGAGGGAGGAACATACCATTTAGCAGCTGTACAGTAGTAATAACTGAGGGCGGAACATACCATTTAGCAGCTGTACAGTAGTAATCACTGAGGGCGGAACATACCATTTAGCAGCTGTACAGTAGTAATGACTGAGGGAAGAACATACCATTTAGCAGCTGTACAGTAGAAATGACTGAGGGCGGAACATACCATTTAGCAGCTGTACAGTAGTAATCACTGAGGGCGGAACATACCATTTAGCAGCTGTACAGTAGAAATGACTGAGGGCGGAACATACCATTTAGCAGCTGTACAGTAGTAATCACTGAGGGTGGTGAAGATCCTGCGGAATTGCTGGCTGTTACGGTAATCTCATAATCTGTATTATTAGTGCCAGTTAGATTGATCAGGGTCCTATTGAGGTTTCTAGGCAGAGTGATGAGCTGAGGGCTCTCATTACTGTGAAGAGGCCTCCATTCTACGTTGTACGAGATCACATCTCCATTAGCTTCTCTCGGCTGCAAATGCTGGAAAATAAAGTTGATACTTAATTGTAAAAATAGTTCACTTTTGATAGTAAAAAAAAAAAGTCGATTCAGTTCACATTTATACAGTGCAAGATATTTTAAAACAGGTTTGATTTCTTTGTGTATGCAATAACGGAACAGGCTTACTGGGGGACTACTAACAGAAATGGGTGGGGTGGTATGCTGATTAGTGCAAGTACAGGTTCTCTTTAACTGCTTGAAGACATCTGTTTTATCTGCAATGTGCCAATTTTACACCAGGCAGCTGAAAATAAGTTAATTCTCTAGAACCGGAGTAATTAAAATTAGTCTCTAGCTTTAATTAGCTAAGCTTTCAGCAATCCTTGCAAAATTCTGATATGACCCAGAAGGTTTGTAAACCTTTGCTGCCTAATAGCAGACGTTTCCAGGGTTATTGGATCACTCATGTTTTCTTGTGTCTTCATATAGTGGGACAAAAAACTCTGACATAACATTCAATCAAAATGTGTTTTACAACTTTTTATTACCCATTCAGTTATCATATTTGCTTTTGTGCACAAGTAATATTGTATGTTTACAAATGCTCAAAGTACAGTTTATCCGCTCTGAAAGAGGCTATTGCATTTTATTGCATAGCTGCTATATGTATATATTAAAAGTGCTGTGTTTAACTGAATGCTGTTCTGCTACAAAATATTTTTGTGCGAGTAGATTTTATGCTAGATATATTTTAGAACAAAGAGGATATGGAAACGTTTCATATCACTTTATGTTCTCCAGCCTAAGTAAATTAAGGGCATTGGATCAGTAGATAATTGGTAATAACAGAGGCGCCAAATTAGAATAAAATAATTCAAATCCGTTTAAAAGTAGGGGGGTTGGTGGTTACCACCCTCAGGTATATAATGACCAGCCACTGAGTCGTTATAAATAAACAGTAACATTTATTCTAAGCTCTCCATAGCATACCTGGAGAGCTTAGAATAAATGTTACTGTTTATTTATAACGACTCAGTGGCTGGTCATTATATAACTGAGGGCGGTAACCACCAACCCCCTCCTTTTAAACTGCTTTTAACTATTTTATTCTAATTTGGTGCCTCTGTTATTACCAATTATCTACTGATTTACTGATTTAGTCCACCCTTGGTGGAGGGGTGTATCCCCGTTCTTCCTGTCTCAGAGAGCGACTTCTTAACGCCTGAGTGGGGTCAGGTTATAAATTCTCCCCACCTGCACATCCAGTGGTTGTCTTTGTGGTAACTCAGACTTGTGAGTATATTACTCTTATACTTTATATTATACCCCTTCTATCGTGACATACTACACTATATTGGGCTCTCGGTTTCACTTTTTGTATCCTTCCAAGGGCATTGGATGACTGGAACACAGGGAGGAAGTCCGCACACTCGCTGGTATATTCCAAGGGTTTTTATTTCAATCCAAATCGCACATACAGAAATTGGCTGACATGTTTCGGAAAGAATCCTTACTCATAGCCAGGCTATGAGTAAGGATTCTTTCCGAAACATGTCAGCCAATTTCTGTATGTGCGATTTGGATTGAAATAAAAACCCTTGGAATATACCAGCGAGTGTGCGGACTTCCTCCCTGTGTTCCTGTTCTGCTGTCTGGTTTCCAGCACCTTGCACAAGGTATCAGAGGTTGAGCGGTCTTTTTCTACTATATTTCGGCATTGGATGACTGTTGAGACATCCTCTTTGCACAGTACAGCAATCCATATGTAATCTGTTACCCCAGCAGAGTGCAGCCACAACTGTGCCTGGTGTATGTGTACAGGAAGAAAAACAGATGAAAGCAGCCAGCCAGGGGACTGATTCATTTGGTTTTCTTTCATGTATGTACTGTATATTCTGGCGTACAAGACTACTTTTTAACCCTTGAAAAGCTTCTGAAAATTCAGGGGTCGTCTTATACGCCGGGTGTCATTGATGCCGGCTGATATGCCCTATCCAGTTACCGACTCTCAGATCTTACTGCTGAGGACTGTAGTGAAGCGGTGCAGGCTCACATGTGCGAGATCTGAGAGGCGGAGAAGGAGGTAAATAGGATACAAGGGCGGGCCAGAAGGGTGAAAGAGGCGTGTGCTATGGGCACAGCGCGATCTATTCTTCCATACCGCTCTGATAAACAGGGAGAGCTGACCAATCCACTTATGGAGAGGGAGAATTGACCAATACAACTGGTCAATCACCTGTATACGATTATATACTGGGTACCACATACAGTACAGTACCAGTATCTGTTCATACATAGCACCAGTATATGATTTTTTTTAATTTTTATTTGTTATGCGTTGGAAGAGGGGTAGTCTTATACAGCGAGTATATCCCAAACTCCATATTTTAACTGGAAAAGTTGTGGGGTCGTCTTATACGCCGGAATATACTTGTTATGATCATGTCTGCAGCGTTTACTGCTGGCTGCAGTGGTATTGCAACCCAAGCAGTTCTGATGTCATTACATGCATTTTCTTGCATAGTTTGGTTTGCACTTAAACTAGTTGCTGATTCCATCTGCAGTCGCTCTGAAGTTAATGACAGTTTAACCACTTCAGGATCACAGGTTTTCTTCCCTTAAAACCAAAACAACTTTTACATTTCAGCGCTCCTCCCATTCATTCACTGATAACTTTATTGCTACTCATCACATGTGAATGATCTATAGGTTGTTTTTTTCGCCACAAATTAGGCTTTTCAAGGGTGATATTTTATTTTAGTAATAATGTTATTCTCTATGCATTTTAAAAAGAAAAAAGAGAAAAAAATGAAAAGATACACTATTTCTATATTTCCAACCATAAAAAAAAAGCAAGGGAGGCTAGGATTAGATCAGGGTTGATCAGGGTTAATCAGGGGTATATAGTCCTGGTATATTTATTTATAAGTCCTGGTATATTTATAAAATCCTCTAGGTGGCAGTCAGACTACAAGAAAAGAAGATCCAGTTACCTTGTAATCCTCTCAGGAGTGATTACAAGGTAACTGTATCTTCTTAAGTGCTGGCAACATTGTTTGTAAACCTCACAAATGAATGAGCACTGCTATTGGCTTATAGCAGTGCTCATTCATGGTTACAGGCATCTGATTGGTGATGGGAGTAATTACTCCCATTCATCAATCCCACCCAGAAATAAATGAAGCTGGTGCACGTGCACGTGCACGCACGGGGGCGCGCACCCGCGGGCGGGAGCGGGGGCGCGCGGGAGCGCGCGCGTGCACGCGCGCGATCGCGCCCGCACAGCACAATAGCGGCAGGGGCGTTTATAAACGCCCCTGATCCGCTAATTAAGTCAATAGGGGCGTAGTTATGCGTCTGGGAAATCCGAAAGTGGTTAATATGCTTTTGTGTAAACAAACATTGTCTGCTGCAATGGAGGGGCAATCCCTTTCCTGCAGGCTGCATATCATTGTCTGCCTTTTCCTGCTGTCAGCCTGTGATTAATTACCATTCACTTGTGTGGGAATCTGCAGGTCTGCTCCCATTGGATGACCTCAGTATAAAGAACTGCTTCCTGCAATGCTTGATGGGCTACCATAGTTTTAGATTCTGTCTGTTACTCTGCTCGTGCCCCACCTCGTTCCTAGTCCGTGTGGACTGCGCTGACTCCTGCGAAGGGGTCACCGAGTCCTCCTAGTTCTGCTCTTGTTCTAGAAGTTGTTACTCTGCTTGTCTTGTGTCATATATTGGTTCATCGCCAATATATACGCATACTTGCGCATTTTGTTATTTTCCTTGTATTCATGTTACGTTGATACATCAGTGTTGCTGATATATACGTACACGAACTGTTTATATCCTGTGTGCAGTTAGTCAGCCTTCCAGCACGTTTTGGTAGTTTGCGCGTATCGTGATCACCCGTGCTGAGCTAGTATCCTGCTCCTGGTCCTGTTTGTGGATTGCGTTCATCTCTGCGAGGAGATAACGAATCCTTCTGAATCCTGTCCTGTTACCGTTTGTGGATTGCATTCATCTCTGCGAAGAGATAGCGAATCCTTCTGAGTCCTGTTCCCTGTATTGCTCCAGTGCTAGTCAGTGTTCCTGCTTATGTCATATATCGGTTCATTGCCGATATATACATATGTTAGTCAGACGTTACAAATAGTTTCATTGATAGCTGTAATTGTAATACGCTAGGAAAACATACTTATTGTATATTTGTCTGTGTTACGTTCATCTATCTTGATCCTGCTATTTCCTGACTATCCTGTCCTGTCTTTGTGAGGCACGCCATCGCTGCAAACGCATTGGCTGCCTCATTCTAGTCTGTCTTGTTGTGGACGCTTGCTGTCACTAAGTAGTGGCTAGTTAAGCAAGCGTTCATTCTGTCTACTTGCCCTGATCTCCTCAGTTCTGGTTTATGCGCTCAGCGCTACTTTGCGCTGAGACGTTATCACAAAAGTATTGTTTGTGGCTGTTCGGATCTGCACCGGCTCTGTGCGCCACAATCTCCTATCGGAGTCAGTCCTCTCCTCCACTAAACTGGGGATATCCTGATTCCTTGTGCTGGTGTGTGTATCTCCTTCCCGTCAGCTTATGCATCACGTGCTGACCATGGAGAATACACCCCCAAGCCTAACAATACTGTATGTTAATTCTCATACTCCAAAACAGAACCCAGCGCATTTTTTATGAGGACTATTGTGCAGCGTCCTGGCCGCCTCACCGTCTTCTTCCCAACTTGGATGGGAGGTCTCTCTCCCCGTCCTCCAGCCAGTCCGGCATACTTATTACAGCACACCATTGGGCACAGACCGAGCCTCTGCTTCCATTCGAGTAGCTGGACACCATATCCATTGCAGGCACAACTCCTGGCTACATCACGAGCAGCGTTCATGGCTACATTGCATCTCAGCATTTCCATTCTGGATACGTGAGCAGCCCCACGGGCATGACTTTTGTTTGTGTATGTGGACTGCCATTATCAAGCTGACATTGTGTGAGCACTTGCCTTATCGATATAGTACATATAGATGCTTTGATTATTGGAACCTGACAATTGCATTGCCTGGCTTGAACTGCTGCATGTGCCATTAAAGGGACTCCGAGCAGTGCAGAAACTATGGAAAGATGCATATCATTTTAAAGTTCTCTTTCTCCTCTTTCCAATGATATATAAATCACCACCCTACGCCTTTTAGTTTTCGCTATTTTCGCAATTGAAATTGCCGCGGCCACGATTTCAATCGCGAAAATAAAGAAAACTAAAAGGCGTAGAGCGACGATTTAGGTGTCGCCAGAAAGAGAGAAAGAGAGCTTTAAAATGATATCCATCTTTCCATAGTTACTTGTATTACACAGGCCGACACTTTCCCCAGTGTCAGCAGCTCCATTCAGCAGAAAAAGTCGGCCTGTGTTATATGCTGATCAACTGGCCTGGCTAAGGTTAGCCTGTATGTTGCATATATACTTATACTGGAGAAATATCTCACTCAGAGGCTGGACTAACCTCTTGCTGTGCTCATATTGCATGTTTCCGGATGGACAATCTCTTTGCTTATACTAACCTGACTGACACATAAGAACTTTATGCATGAGTGAGATCTATGATAACTACTAACACATCTAAGATTGGCTCAAGTGCATATCATTTTTCTGGATCCAATAACAGGGAAAAGGGAGAAAAGAAATTTATTTTTGTTCTTTTCTGAACGTTCAGGGTCATTTTTTGGCAATCCGGATTTGCATGCATGTTTTGTGTGTGAGATTGTGTGTGCTGTGGCCGGCTGGAATACTATAAACATCAGAGGCAAGAGGGAGGGGGCTGTGGTGGCGGCCAGGGGGCACATTTTTAATCTTTTCTACTATGCAATTAATAATAAAGTTTTTGTATTTTGATTATGTTTGGTGACCACTAGATTTTTGTTCGCTCGGGTCATACCCACCTCTTTCTTGATCTCACCTTGTTTTGTGCATTTTTTATTTATTTGGCTACATTGAGGAAGCCTCACAACCTTTGTCAGTGATCACAGTAATTGTACCATGTATGGGCACCATTTTTTTTCATCCAATCTTACCATTTCTATGGAATATAAGGGAACTGCCTAAATTATCCTCTCAGTATATTCACTTAATTTACAATAAGTCATGAAGCATAAGAAGCAGGGATGCCGGCACTGCAACACATACAACACAGCAGTTGGAGGGGGAGAGAGAGGAGGGCAGCACAGTCACAGGCTAGGTATGCAAGCAAGGGGTCCTCAGCGTGCTCAGGCAAAAGCAGTGTCTATATTGAAAAAGGAGAGAACGCCGGCACTGCTGTCAATCCTCTTTTATTCATAAATCCAGACATAAAACAAGGCATGATAGCATGTAAAAAATCATGGCACATACCATTGGTGACTGTGGATGCGGTGGGTGCGTGGGGTGTAGAGCCTTAAGCTGGCCACTAACGGTCCAATTTCTAGCGAAAAATCGTTCGAGCGATCAGAAATTCTGATCGGACGAAAAATCGTTCACTACACCATCAACTAACCAATCATTGCTTCCTATCTATCACGACCACCAAGAAAATCCAAATTTTCGTTCGACGAAAATTCATTCGGGCGACTTTTTTCACTCGTTCATAATCGATTGTGTCCACCAATGGAGATTATTTACAACCAATCTGATCAGAATTTCTGATCGCTCGAACGATTTTTCGCTAGAAATTGGACCATTAGTGGCCAGCTTTACAGCTGTTTCACGCTCCGGCGCTTCTGTAGAAGCCCTCAAAACTCACCTTTTCACTCTGGCCTACTACCCCTCACAAGTGCCCTAAACCTACAGCTGAACTCTGGTCCCCTACCATTCGTGTCCTTACCTCTCCCTCTAGATTGTAAGCCTTTGGGCAGGGTCCTCCTCCTTTTGTGTCCTACCTAATCATGCACCTTCATTACTGTGCACCCATGCTACGCATCTGAGTGAACCTAACTGGCCTAATCTCCATGCTCCCCTCCAGTGACTGACTAAGCAATACCTGGTACTCATACTGTGCTGTGTGATCTGGTTTTCTTGTATTCATGTATTGTCATTTTGCTGTATGTCACCCCTAAATATTGTCTGTAACAAACTAATGTCCAGCGCTGCGTAATATGTGGGTGCTTTATAAATACAATAAATAAATAAAAGAGGATTGACAGCAGTGCCGGCGCTCTCTCCTTTCCTTTTTTAATTTACAATAATACTGCATAGAAATGGTAAGATTGGATGAAAAAAAAAAAAAAATGTACCAAGTATGGGCACCATAAAAGGGACACAATCCAAACAAAACAAGAAACTGTAAAGAAATACCTTCCAATAAACTATGATGGAATGTTTTGCGTTCGGCGCCGGCTCTGCCCAGATATCCAGCTTCTTTGAAGGAGCTGCAAAAAAGAAAAACGCAAGCATAACAGTTCAACATGCCATAAATAATAAGGTTGAGGCAAAGAGTTGCAGAGTATGTACTGTTCAAGCAGAATTAGGGCTGGTTCACACATGCGACTGATGACGGCTGTGCGAGTCGCTTGCAGCCCATACAACTATGGGATCATCACTGAGTGCAGGGCTACTTTGAACTTCAGATTGCAGATTTGACTTGGTCGTAGGCCCATGGATGCTTTGTGTACGGTGTGCCTCTGAGGAAGCGGCTTTTGGCCGTGAAACACGTGTCAGGCATTCTTTGACGTGAAGTGAAAGTCTGATGTTTTGTATCTACATGTATTGTCCGCAATTTGAAGAAATAACGTATGAAGAATAAACAAGAGAATTCTGGTTCAAAAAAAGTCCCCGTCTTTTGAATATTGAACTTTGGCATAATGCACATTTAGTTGTGGTACCGCACTACTTTTTATCCTGTTAGTGTGCAAATCGATTACCGCTGGGATTGAACGCGCCCCGCACAGAGACTGATGGCAGCATCAATTCCAATGCGTATAGTGTTGTGTTTCGCCGATTCTGAGAACATTGCAGTCTATTGAAATTCCTAATACGCTGCATGTAGAGTCCAGCGGCGATCATGTTCAGTGGTTCAGTACCCCCTATGCCCCATAGGGTGATGCCCTGATGGGAACCAAAGCCAAATGCTTGTCTGTGCGGCAGAAGAAATGTATTTAGCATCTGCCAAATGAGCTGCCACCAGCCGTCTGTCTGAACCAGACCTTACATGATGCTTGGGCACAGTGGTGTAGCAGAGGGGCTCGGGGCCCCAAGCACTCTACTGATATGAAGTCCCGAAGCCTACCAAGGATGAGAGAGGTGTAATCAGAGTAAGGAAACAGGTAGTTAAGGATTACTACTATTCAATGCACATATAGAAGTGATCATAACCAGCATAGCACCAATGAAAAGTTATGGTCCAGGCACCCCGGTGGGGTCGCCACCTCTGCATCCCCTATTGCTATGCCGTTGCTTAGGCAGATCAATTTACAGCTAAACTAACCAGAACTGTTTAAACATTTGGCCATGGAGGAAGGATTTCAGCATCCGTGACTTTGTTTAACTTTGTCCACAATCATTAAATGTATTGTTCTATCCAGCTGCAATAAGTAAACAAATCTGCTTGTGTAACTGTCACATGTAATAACTGTCACATGTAATAACAGGCATAACACTAAAGCATTGTAAGTACGTTAGACGAAACCCAGCTGAGGTGGACTTTTTTCTTTAAAGGATACCACAACTGAAATGTGACATAATGAGATAGACATGTGTATGTACAGTGCCTAGCACACAGATAACTATGCTGTGTTCCTTTTTTTCTTTCTCTGCCTGAAAGAGTTAAATATCAGGTATGTAAGTGGCTGACTCAGTCCTGACTCAGACAGGAAGTGACTACAGTGTGACCCTCACTGATAAGAAATTCCCCTTTTTTACCTCTTTCTTGCTCTCAGAAGCCATTTTCTGCTAGGAAAGTGTTTTATAGTTGGAATTTCTTATCAGTGAGGGTCACACTGTAGTCACTTCCTGTCTGAGTCAAGACTGAGTCAGCCACTTACATACCTGATATTTAACTCTTTCAGGCAGAGAAAGAAAAAAAGGAACACAGCATAGTTATCTGTGTGCTAGGCACTGTACATACACATGTCTATCTCATTATGTCACATTTCAGTTGTGGTATCCTTTAAGTGACAGTCATGGTCCCTCCTTACCATGCCCGCTGGATTGAGTCCTGATGCCGACAGTAGGCAGCTATAGGGTGTGTGTACACGCCTTCAGACTGAGTGAGAGAGGAGCTACATTGGACTGCAGGTAATAGAGAGACCACGGTGATGGTATATTTGGTATGATTTTGCCCAAGTCCAATCAAAAATTTCAATGAATGAAAACAAAAATACTCATCTTTTTTTAGTTCTGTAAAACATATTCTCAAGGAAACAAAACACAAAAACAAAAATCATTGGGGTCACATGGCCCCAGGCCACACTGACTGGATCTCAGGAATGAGAGCAGCATAGCTTCTGTGGATTTTGCCTGTCCTCAGGGCACAGCATCGGTGGATTTTGCCTGTCCTTGGGGCACAGCACCCGTGGATTTTGCCTGTCCTCGGGGCACAGCAGCTGTGGATTTTGCCTGTCCTCGGGGCACAGCACCTGTGGATTTTGCCTGTCCTCGGGGCACAGCACCTGTGGATTTTGCCTGTCCTCGGGGCACAGCACCTGTGGATTTTGCCTGTCCTCGGGGCACAGCAGCTGTGGATTTTGCCTGTCCTCGGGGCACAGCACCTGTGGATTTTGCCTGTCCTCAGGGCACAGCAGCTGTAGATTTTGCCTGTCCTTGGGGCACAGCACCCGTGGATTTTGCCTGTCCTCGGGGCACAGCAGCTGTGGATTTTGCCTGTCCTCGGGGCACAGCACCTGTGGATTTTGCCTGTCCTCGGGGCACAGCACCTGTGGATTTTGCCTGTCCTCGGGGCACAGCACCTGTGGATTTTGCCTGTCCTCGGGGCACAGCACCTGTGGATTTTGCCTGTCCTCGGGGCACAGCACCTGTGGATTTTGCCTGTCCTCGGGGCACAGCACCTGTGGATTTTGCCTGTCCTCGGGGCACAGCAGCTGTAGATTTTGCCTGTCCTTGGGGCACAGCACCCGTGGATTTTGCCTGTCCTCGGGGCACAGCAGTTGTGGATTTTGCCTGTCCTCGGGGCACAGCAGCTGTGGATTTTGCCTGTCCTCGGGGCACAGCACCTGTGGATTTTGCCTGTCCTCGGGGCACAGCACCTGTGGATTTTGCCTGTCCTCGGGGCACAGCACCTGTGGATTTTGCCTGTCCTCGGGGCACAGCACCTGTGGATTTTGCCTGTCCTCGGGGCACAGCACCTGTGGATTTTGCCTGTCCTCGGGGCACAGCACCTGTGGATTTTGCCTGTCCTCGGGGCACAGCACCTGTGGATTTTGCCTGTCCTCAGGGCACAGCAGCTGTAGATTTTGCCTGTCCTTGGGGCACAGCACCCGTGGATTTTGCCTGTCCTCGGGGCACAGCAGCTGTGGATTTTGCCTGTCCTCGGGGCACAGCACCTGTGGATTTTGCCTGTCCTCGGGGCACAGCACCTGTGGATTTTGCCTGTCCTCGGGGCACAGCACCTGTGGATTTTGCCTGTCCTCGGGGCACAGCACCTGTGGATTTTGCCTGTCCTCGGGGCACAGCACCTGTGGATTTTGCCTGTCCTTGGGGCACAGCACCCGTGGATTTTGCCTGTCCTCGGGGCACAGCAGCTGTGGATTTTGCCTGTCCTCCGGGCACAGCAGCTGTGGATTTTGCCTGTCCTCGGGGCACAGCACCTGTGGATTTTGCCTGTCCTCGGGGCACAGCAGCTGTGGATTTTGCCTGTCCTCGGGGCACAGCACCTGTGGATTTTGCCTGTCCTCGGGGCACAGCACCTGTGGATTTTGCCTGTCCTCGGGGCACGGCACCTGTGGATTTTGCCTGTCCTCGGGGCACGGCACCGGTGGATTTTGCCTGTCCTCGGGGCACAGCACCTGTGGATTTTGCCTGTCCTCGGGGCACAGCACCTGTGGATTTTGCCTGTCCTCGGGGCACAGCACCTGTGGATTTTGCCTGTCCTTGGGGCACAGCACCCGTGGATTTTGCCTGTCCTCGGGGCACAGCAGCTGTGGATTTTGCCTGTCCTCGGGGCACAGCAGCTGTGGATTTTGCCTGTCCTCGGGGCACAGCACCTGTGGATTTTGCCTGTCCTCGGGGCACAGCACCTGTGGATTTTGCCTGTCCTCGGGGCACAGCACCTGTGGATTTTGCCTGTCCTCGGGGCACAGCACCTGTGGATTTTGCCTGTCCTCGGGGCACAGCACCTGTGGATTTTGCCTGTCCTCGGGGCACGGCACCGGTGGATTTTGCCTGTCCTCGGGGCACAGCACCTGTGGATTTTGCCTGTCCTCGGGGCACAGCACCTGTGGATTTTGCCTGTCCTCGGGGCACAGCACCTGTGGATTTTGCCTGTCCTCGGGGCACAGCACCTGTGGATTTTGCCTGTCCTCGGGGCATGGCACCGGTGGATTTTGCCTGTGCTTGGGGCACAGCACCTGTGGATTTTGCCTGTCCTCGGGGCACAGCACCTGTGGATTTTGCCGGTCCTCGGGGCATGGCACCGGTGGATTTTGCCTGTTCTTGGAGCACAGCACCTGTGGATTTTGCCTGTCCTCAGGGCACAGCACTGGTGGATTTTGCCTGTCCTCAGGGCACAGCACTGGTGGATTTTGCCTGTGCTTGGGGCACAGCACTCATGGATTTTGCCTGTGCTTGGGGCACAGCACTCATGGATTTTGCCTGTCCTTGGGGCACAGCAGCACCTGTGGCTTGTGCCTGACCTTGGGGCACAGCACCTGTGGCTTGTGCCTGTCCTTGGGGCACAGCACCTGTGGCTTGTGCCTGTCCTCGGGGCACAGCACTCGTGGATTTTGCCTGTCCTCGGGGCACAGCACTCGTGGATTTTGCCTATCCTCGGGGCACAGCACCTGTGGCTTGTGCCTGTCCTCGGGGCACAGCACCTGTGGATTTTGCCTATCCTCGGGGCACAGCACCTGTGGATTTTGCCTGTCCTTGGGGCACAGCACCTGTGGATTTTGCCTATCCTCGGGGCACAGCAGCACCTGTGGCTTGTGCCTGACCTTGGGGTACAGTAGCTGCAGATTTTGCCTATCCTTGGGGCACAGCAGCACCTGTGGATTTTGCCTATCCCCGGGGCACAGGACCAGTGGATATTGCCTGTACTTGGAGCACAGCATTTCTAGAGTCTGCTCGCCCTCAATTTATAGAGTAAAACCACAGGGTTTTGTTTTATATGGACATTTGAGGCAGTAAGCATTACAGTGACTATTGAGAACAATGCAGCAACTTTGGTCTAAATCCTAACCTACTCCCCCTTCACTCCATGAAAATCAGTGTCCTCTAGTTCACCTTATTTCCGTGTAACATTCCTCCAGTTATACAGACAGGTAGAATTAATAAAACGTTAGAAAATTTGTTTTTCTTCTCCTGCAGCTGACTCCAGAGAGGAGAGCTAACTAATCAGTACTTTCAAGAACTTTATTGATACATGCAGACAAACACATGAAGGTCTTATTGATAGATGCCGACTTCACATATCCATATATTTATGTATGGTCTTCTTTACCTGCCACTGCAGTCTTGTGAGACCTCTCTTTGCTCCAGTGACTCCACTTCCAGAAATGATCGCGTGAAGAGCATCGAACACGGAAATTATAGTCAGTGAATGGATGCAGGTTGTATAAAGTATATGTGTAGTATGCACCGTTCGCTCCATTGACAGTCATATTACGCTATAAAAGAAATACAAGGGAAAAGTCACTGCTTAATACACGTACATTATCAAAGTTACTTGCACAAATTAGTTCCTTTAGCTAAATAAATAGAATGTACCGCTTATATATTTATGCGCGTTTGACAGCCCATAGGCTGCAGTGACCCAATGCTCATTTATGGAATTCTTCCTGTGCAGCAGCTGGTCCTCCCCACCAGAGGGAAGCACTGTTCCAGTCTGCATCAGCAAGCAGTCTTCAGTTTTTCAAGTGGCTACCTCTCCTGGAAGCCAAAATTATCTACCGTTTCCACTATCGCGAATCCGCATGCTGATTCGCACAGCCTATACAAGTGGATAGGCCTGTTTCCACTTGTCAGTTTTGCTGTGTGTTTTTCTGTGCAGGATTTTTCTGCATGGCACAGCCCTCAGAATTCGCCTGCGTGTGGAAGGCGAATCGCACACAATGTATTTAATAGGGAAATCGCATGCGTTTTCCCCATGCGTTTTTTGCCGCGAATTCTCATGCAATTTCGCATAGGTACCCATGTTAATTCACACAGGCAGTGACATGGTTAAAATCGCATCACCCTAACCTATGCGAAATCGCATGCGAAATCGCGCATGCGGTGATTCGCCGGCGATTCCGCAATGCTATAGTGAAAACGGGCCCCGAAACTCTCCAAAATGAACTTGAGTTGATTCTCTCATATCTAATATAGCATAGGGTCCCTTTAGCAAGGATCCCCATATGTTTCTGCTTGGATACAGGCCTGATACTATGAAACATGCCACCCACCCATAAACTGATCCAGCATATTGTGTCCTCTGCTAAAGTTTATATTGCTTTGCAATGGAATCAGCAGACCATTAGCTTTAAAGCAGTTTTAGACAGAATCGACAAGAAACTTGTCTGCGCGTATAAACGCTAGAGTTGCAGATACAATGCATCATTTCGAAAAGGTGTGGAGACCGTGGGTAGACTATCGATTGGTTGAGCTCAACTCTGAGAGACTACTCCACGAAGTGGTGAGAGGGGTTTACACATATTTTCCCTCAAAACTATACTTATATGTATTGTGTACCTAGCCATTGCCCAGAATATACCAGTTGCACTAGTACTGTTTTTACTATGCGGTTGTAATATGAGGAAAAACAACTTGTATTCACAAATGCCTTGAAGTCTATGTTCCAAACATGTTTATATTGTCGCACAAATGTCCAGATACTTCGTTATTGCTGTATGCTTATTAATACTGTATATTTTGATCGCTATGGTACAGTTTTTCTATGTCGCTCCTACTTATAGTAGGTAGTTAAAATCTAACAGATCTGTCAGGTTTTGGACTAGTCCATCTCACCATGGGTGATTCTCAGTATTTTCTTTATTTACAAAAGTACTGAATTGGCAGTTGCTCAGTCCAACTGAAAAATAGTGCGCACAAGTAGGGAAGCTGGCTGGCATCTTTGTATAGATTCTTTCCAGAGAGGGTTTTTGTAAAGAATAAGGAAATACAGAGAACCCCCATGGGGAGATGGACAAGTTCAAAATCTGCCAGATCTGCATTTTACTACCTACAGTAAATTAAAGAAACAGGAAAATGGTTATTTCTAGTGCATTTTACTCTGTAAGAAATGTACATTTATATGAATTTAAAATTTAACAATTTTTCATGATAGTGGTCCTTTAAGTAGTTTACACACAAACAAAAAAGTAAGTTAAAATAAACATTATTACCCTTTCCAGATCTCCATGGATATTGTGGATTTCTGCTTCACACAGGAGATTCACAGACTGAAATGTTCCGGGTAGGAACCAGGAAATGAACACGCTGGTTGGACTAAGGCCACGGAGACTGACTTCCTCCACACGCAGGGGATGAACTGAAGAGAGAGACAACATACAGAGGATGAGCAATACCATCTGCTGAGCTACATTTCAGTAAGAAAGACACATAAAGCCCCATGATGTATCCCAAATCTATACAGCCACTGGGTGGCAGAGCTTGTTTCTGCCTGTGTCCAAGCTCCTTGACTAGCTAATGTTAAATCACTATGGCACCTGGTCAGGGGCCAGACACTGCCCACAGACTGTATTGCATCAAGCTGCAATCTTCTCAGGACGTTAAAGGAAACATCTAGCAATCTGAAAAATAAAGTGTCACTAACCTGGGGTTCTTCCAGCCCCTAAATATCTGTTCGGTCCCATGGCGCAAATCCCCCCTGAGCCAGGCCGACGCTTTCCTCTTCGTAAGATCGTGACCCACAGCTGGTTCGAGATCTTCTGCTCCTGTGCACCTCATCAATGGGAGCGCTCTGCGCTTGTGCAGTTAAGAGAGAATTGAACTGCGCAAGTACAGAGCACTCCCAGAGACAGGAGCGCGATCACAAGAAGTGCCCCTGCGCTGAAGATCCCGGCCCAGTCACAGGTCACGATCGTACGGAGAGGCGGGTGGAGGCCTGGCTCAGAGAGAAACTGCACGGTGGGACCTAACAGACTTCTAGGGGCTGGAAGAAGCCACAGGTGAGTGAAACTTATTTTTCAGATTGCCAGATGTGTCCTTTAAGTCTGAGAAGAATAATGTAATCCAAGCAAGCAGCAGCAACCTAACGTGCAGAGCCTTCTACAAATTATCTGGATTTTTAAATTGGTTATTCAAATATCCCAGAAATAAGAAAAAATACTAAATGAAACCCATAGGGCTCTAGACTGCCTTCTACTTAGTCTCCAGATACTGCTCATAGTCTTCTGGGTCCCCCTCATTCCTTGAGTTTTCTTCTCTCCCGAGCCTCCAGGAAGTTCCTCATGGACGTGCGTTTACTTTTGCTGTGCATGCGCAGTTCTGAATCACTTGGCACAGCTTGAGGGGAACTTCCAGAAAAGTATTCAACAGAGGGACCCAGTAAAATTCTTAGAGGACCAGGGACGAGGAACGGGAGGGACACCAAAGACAACAGGCAGCAGCAGGGGTCTACGGATGAGGTAATCTAGTCCACCATGGGCTTCATTCAAATTTGTTTCCGCCGATTCAAGGGTACCTTAAAGAGAAGCCGTGACCAAGGATTGACATTCATCCCAATCAGTGGCTGATACCCCCTTTTCCATGATAAATATTTTCCTTTTCTCAAACGGATCATCAGGGGGCTCTGTATGGCTGATATTGTGTTGAAACCCCTCCCACAGTGTGATGTCAGGACCATGGTTCTGAAACACTGTGGGAGCCTTGTTGCATTGTGGGAAATAACAGCTATTTTCAACTGCCAAAAAAGCAAGCAGCAGGTACTTCCACTGACATCACCTGCCAGCAGTAAAAATGTCACCATGTGATTAATGTCAGAATGTAAATCAGAGAAAGGAAAGAATTTACAATGGGCAAACACTGACTAAATCATTTATACACAATTATTGTAAAAATTAAGCACTTTTGTTCATTACACTATTTTCACTGGAGTTCCTCCAAGTTACATTTGTTTTCAGTACTGTGGACGTTCTTCCAAGGTGACCAGTTCTCAACCTTTTCAACTGTTTTTCTAGGTTTTGTCAGGTGCTTAAAGGGGAACTGAAGAGAGAGGTATATGGAAGCTGTCATGTTTATTTCCTTTTAGACAATACCAGTTGCCTGGCAGCCCTGCTGATCCTCTGCCTCTAATACTATTAGCCATAGCCCCTGAACAAGCATGCAGCAGATCAGGTGTTTCAGTGGTTCAGACTTATAAGTCAGATCTGACAATTCTAGCTGCATGCTTGTTTCTGGTTTTAATCAGATACTACTGCAGAGAAATAGACCAGCAGGGCTGCCAGGCAACTGGTATTGATTAAAAGGTAATAAACATGACAGCCTCCATATACCTCTCTCTTCAGTTCCCCTTTAACTAACTCCCCATGCCTATACAGTGGTTGGACAAAATAATGGAAACACCTAACATTTTGGCATCATAATCTTTGAACATGTTTTAAGCAACCAATACTTGACATGTTACATTTTTTTTGTTTATTATTTTTGTTATTTGATATGTTTAATTAAAATATTTATTTTTTTTACAGATATTCAAACCAAAGTTGGTTATAAATTTATAAAAATGGCAGATCTCTCAGACTTTCAAAGAGGCAAAATTTGTTGGTGCTCGTATGGCAGGTGCTACTGTAACAAACTGCCTGAATGCTCGGCATTTCAAGAGGTACGGTCTCAAAAGTAATGACTGCCTTTGAAAGAGAAGGAAAAACGTCCTCAGCAAAGCACAGTTGTGGACGAAAGTCGAAGTTGTCTGAGTGAGACCGTTGGACTCTAAATCGAATTGTTAGTAAAGCTCGCAAGATCACGGCTCCTAAAATCACTGCAGAGCTGTATGAACACCTACAGAACCCAGTTTCCACAAAAACGGTTCGTCGGGAGCTGCACAAATCTGGATTCCATGGAAGAGCTGCAATTAGAAAACCTCTGCTCTCAAAGACAAAGGTTTCAAAGCGTTTAGAATGGTGTAGAAACCACCAGAATTGGTCCCTCAAGCAGTGA
Organism: Hyperolius riggenbachi; assembly: GCF_040937935.1. NCBI lineage: Eukaryota > Metazoa > Chordata > Amphibia > Anura > Hyperoliidae > Hyperolius > Hyperolius riggenbachi. Next base: position 616,864,593 of record NC_090646.1, on the reverse strand, counting down.
AAAAAATGTGATTTTCTTTGACGAATCATCGTTTACCTTATTTCCGACTTCCGGCCGAGTGTACGTTTGGAGGGTCATGCAATATCACAGCGCCAGGGATTATGTTGGTTACAGACAATCCAATCCACCTCCAGGGATAGCTCCTTCACATCTGCATTCCTCCTATGTGACTCAATGCACCAAACCGAGAAGCAGAAAGAATGTTCCCAAGTGGATATATCAACTTTTATTTCTCCATGCAAGGCACACCAATAAAATATAACAGATAACTTACATCAGGAGGGTCCCATGCCAGTATAGGACCCCCTCTGGAATATATCGCTTCCCACCCTTGTGGTACTCTGAACCTTAGAAAAGCGATCAGCAGTGTCCAGCCCGCTCTCGTCCCGACTAGTTTCGGCCTTTCGCCGTCATCAGGGGATACCTGATGACGGCGAAAGGCCGAAACTAGTCGGGACGAGAGCGGGCTGGACACTGCTGATCGCTTTCCTAAGGTTCAGAGTACCACAAGGGTGGGAAGCGATATTCCAGAGGGGGTCCTATACTGGCATGGGACCCTCCTGATGTAAGTTATCTGTTATATTTTATTGGTGTGCCTTGCATGGAGAAATAAAAGTTGATATATCTACTAAGGGAACATTCTTTCTGCTTCTCGGTTTGGTGCATTGAGTCACATAGGAGGAATGCAGATGTGAAAGAGCTATCCTTGGAGGTGGATTTGATTGTCTGTAACCAACATAATCCCTGGCGCTGTGATATTGCATGACTGGCTATTTTGGAGGTGAAAAGGAACTATCCTGGTCACAGCAGCAAAGGTGTTTGTATGAGAAGCAGCTTACCAACAGTTTTGTGGAGCGCCTCTACCCTTATCTATGTAGAGTGTACGTTTGGAGACAGCTAAAAGAGGCATTTCATCCAGACTGCCTTCTCCCAACCATAAAACATGGCGGGGGTTCTGTGATGATCTGGGGTGCTATTTCTTGGAAATCCACCGGGCCAATGATTTCCCTCCATGGAAGAATTAACAGCCGAGACCATTTAGGAATTTTGGCCGACCAAGTTCATCCTAAGGTTCAAGAACGGTTTCCGGAGGGAAATGCCACCTTTCAAGATGATAATGCCCCAATCCATACAGCTAGAATTGTTAAAGAATGGCACAAGGAACATTCTAATGAAGTTGAGCATCTCATCTGGCCACCACAATCCCCAGACCTCAACATTATTGAGCATTTATGGTCATTATTAGAGATTCAATTAAGAAGTCGATTTCCTCCGCCATCATGTCTAGAAGAACTGGAGGGTGTTTTACCGAAAGAATGGGCTAAGATTCCTTTGGAAACAATTCACAATTTGTATGAATCAATACCTCGGAGAATTGAGGCTGTAATTGCTGCAAAAGGTGGACCTACACCATATTAAAATATATTTTGTTGATTTTCAAGGGGTTTCCATTATTTTGTCTAACCTAAGGCACGCTGTTGTCTCATTACAGTATTGAGAAAGAACGCGTTAATGCACAAATAGATACCAATTTTTATTTCCCTGCATTCTGGCATTACATTAGTAACCATGCGTTTACAAGAGGAAGACTTCAGTTCACAGGAAGTAGGCAGTAAGAAGCTGCAAGACCTCAATACATTAAGTATAATAAAATCTTGAAATATAAAATCAAAACTAAATTTCAAAATGACTCCCCAAACGAAATGTCTGATCATTCACACTCCTGGGCTGCAGCTGCTCAACCTGCACTTATATGAATGTAAAGGTGGCCATACATCTAGCGAAGATGGGCAGATTCGACCAAGAGACAAATCACTCTCTGATTGAATCGGATTGCAGAGAGATCTATTGGCTGCCAATACATCGCAGGCCGATTCCCTGTGAATACAGCCTGTTACACAATTTCACTTTTGATAGGCCAATTTTACCATAAGGACCAACAGATTTTGAATAGTATGAGCAGATTGTGTAGGTAAGCATTGTGTGGTTGACCAATAAAAGTTGGATGTATGTACCAGGCTCAACGGATTTTCATTTCCTGACTTCCTCATTCCACTTACTCTTTTCTCTGATGTTGAAGAGCAGGGAAGTGTTTGCCGATCCCAGAGGATTTGTCCCAACAAGCAGGAACTCGTACAGATCTTGCTCCTTTTTGGCGTCATAGCTGCAGTTATGTTCATCAAGATCCTCATTGTGACCAGAACAAGTCAGGTTAATTCCTGAGAACCTGGAACAGAATGTGACGTGATCATTAAGAAAGTGAGAATTTTCAGGGGTATGTAGTCAGGCAGTCACAGATTATATTATATAAAGAGGAGCTGTCAGCCATACTATCTCAGAAAAAGACAAAAACAAAAAAAAAACACACATATATATAAGTAGATAAATAAATACTTGCTCTACTTACATAACATATGTATTGCATTGTCCACATTTTGATTTTACAGTAAAAAAAGAGAAAATCCTTAGCATTTCCCATTTTAAATGTGGTTATTTTGAAGCCAATACTGATGTCATTTCCTCCCTTACTCTCCTCTGCCTGATTGTGTATGCATTGCCCACCTTCCACTACAGAAAGTGCATTGTCTTAGCATGATAAATATTGGCCAATCAGAGAGGTACAGAGGTGTGGGAGGGAAAAACAGGAGGGAAAGAGGTTTCTGCCAATCAGGCTGCATTAGTTAAGTATGTGGGGATGTAGAGGATCAAATAAGGACAACCCAGCATGCCCTGCAACTTCCTTTTTGTCTAACAAAAAGAGTCAGGTAAATTGGGGAATGATAATTTATCAACAAGAAAAGTAATAGCGATTTTAGCTTTTGGATTGCCTGATTAGCATTGTTATTACTTGTTTACCTAATAAAAATAAAGAATTGATTTTTGATTTTATGCCCCACAGTTATACTTTAAAGCTCTTAAAAAATAGTATTTTTTTATTTTTTACATGGACCTGAAGTGAAAATACAACATACGAAAAACATTTTAGATTACTATATTCCTTTCTGAAGAAAAAAAAAATTAAAAAAAGATAGACTGCACATAATCAAGTATAAATTCACATTAGTGAGGGTCTAAATTCGGACAGCTGGCATACACTAGTCTAGCTTACATATACTCTGGAGAAAGACTAAGCTTTCAGCGAATACGGTTCACCTTCTTCAGACTATTCCTATAGCTTGGAAATAGAGTCTGAAGAAGGCTCATTAGCCGAATGCTTACTTTTTTCTTTTACGTTAGCCAATAAACTATATCCTCTTGGTTCAAAACTTCCTGCTTTCACTGACGGCTAACACAGTACAATGCTGTTCGTTTTATATGCTCTGTCATCATACATCATATAATTTATAAATGTAAAATAATCCTGAGCCGAATGGCACCAAAGGATTTTTACTTTACCCAGGGCTTCCTCCAGCCCCCTGTAGTCCATCTGGTCCCCTCTCTTGCTCCGGTGTGAGGCCCGCAAAGCTGAGTTGTGGGCCACTGCACATGTGCGGTCCACTGGTCATGTCCCGTCCCCTGGTCATGCGGTCCACTGGTCATGTCCCGTCCCCTGGTCATGTGGCCAGGTCAGCCTTAAAGTGGGATTGTCACCATAAAAATTAGATTTCAACAGCAACTGGTCTGTGCGTATTAAGTGATAAAGTGCTAATCCTGCATTCCAAACTTTTTCTGCTGTTATGGTTTGGAGTTATCACATACCTTAGGAGCTCTGGCCCTTTAATTGCCATCGACTGGCAAAACAGTTGCATGCTGGGGGGTCTTTTTATCTATAATATATTCCTCCTCTTCCCTTTATTTCCCCATCCTGCTAATGAAATAAGACAGTGCGCTTCCTAGTGTCTGAAGACTCTGGGAGGAGGGCAGGTAACGAATACACAATTAACAAGATGAGGAAAGAAAAAAAAGGAGTGAGGGAGGAAATTATGTCAGGATTAGCTTCATTTAATGGCAACTAAGATGGAAACTGTCTAGAATAGGATTCTCTGCTTTTCCTTTGTAACATTCACAGGAATAATAACGTGGACAGTGTAATACATCAGTTATGCAAGTAGAACTAGTATAAGTGTTTTATTATTTCTAGGTTAGCACGGGTGTCAAACTTTATGGGGTTGACAACGCCAACACCAAAGGGAACCGAGAGGGAAGCAATGTAGCCAACAGGCTACAGGGGGCTGGAAGAAGCCCCAGGCAAGTATATATCCTTTGATGCAAATCATTTCCGTTATACCTTAAGTCAGAGACCATCCCTAATTTAAACGTGTGCAGCTTTTCTGATTCTGGACCAACAAGTGTATCGGTTTAGCTTCAAGCTGGGGGAAAAAAAATAAATAAAAAAATAAACAATAGACTGTACATAAAAAGAATTTACTTCTCATATATAGTGTATCTAGTCCCACGATCATCTCCATAGAGTCCGGTGGAGTTGCTTCTCCAGGTACAGTTGATAATGGAGAGGTCCCGCGCCTCACAGCTGAATCTCTCTGGCTCATCTGGAGGGGCTGCGAAAAAGAGACACGGATGAGCTCTAGTACTGGTGAATAGAGGGGGCCAATGAGATACATTTACGTACATAGATACGTAATCCTGCATGAACATATTTGCATGCAGCTTGAAAATGGACCAATCAATTTAAACCTGGTCTTTTTCAAGCTGCATAAATTTGCATATTTACATAATCCTGCATGAACTCGGAAATATTTCCATCTCATTGATCATCCCTACTGGTGAATAGAGGTGGCCAATGAGATCCTAATTCCTGTTCACACTTCATACAGTTTGGAACTCGGCCCATCCAATGATCTGCCTGATGATTTAGATTAGTACTTTTTCAAGCTGCATACAATGAGTGTGGAAGCCAGAATTATCAGAATCTCTTCGACTGCCCCCTACTGGTGAACTTCAACAGCAATAAAACGGGACCCTATTTGTAGGAACAGATACAAACGCCCACATCACACAGTATGAAGATAAAATCCATGTTTCTTTATTGGTACATCCAAAAAGACAGGTAAAGGGTAGGGTGTTTTTAGTGTTTTAATGTTTTTTTGTTTTTTTTTAGTGTTTTAATAGAAATTTTAAAAAAAAAAGAGGTAATCACTTACCTCTCCACAAGATAAAGACATTAGTTCAACTGGAAAAATGTTCATTCAAAAAGCAATCTGACAACGCGTTTCATGAGTCATGGCCTACTCCCTCAGGTCAATACAAAATGCCTTGAGAGGATAGAGTGTAGGCGCCTCTTTAGTAGCCCCCTATGCTATCCAGGCATTTCGTATTGACCTGGGGAAGCGGGTCATGACCCGCGATACGCGTTGTCAGATTGCTTTTTGAATAAACATTTTTCCAGTTGAACTGGTGTCTACATCTTCTGGAGAGGTAAGCGATTACCTCTAATTTTAAAACACTAAAATAGAACACACATTGTGTGCCTCCATCTTACCCATTACTTGTCCTTTGGATGTAGCAATAAAGAAAAGTGGATTGTATCTTGATACTGTGTGCTTTTCTACCTGTTCTTGTGTTGCTGCCCCGTGGAGGTATTGCCTTGCACCCCTCTTATGTGAGGGGGGTTGCAGTTATGCCGTCACTTTATGACCTATTTGTAAAGTAGATATTTTCTGCACTGTCTGGCAAGACAATCCATACAATCTTCTATGTAAAGAGAACCTTACTAAATACCAATTAAGTAAACTTTAGTTTAATTTGCGAAAGGTTTGAAATCGTTAGGAATTGAGATTGACTATACAAACACAGACACACCCTTTTCGCTCGAAGGTTGTACGCTTGTTCCTTTAATTAACTAGTTTTGATGCAAATCAGCACACATACTCTGCTGCATCACCATTGTAATCTGATGTACACTTGCTTTCCGTTCATAAACACAGCTCACTTAGCTAAAGAGACTATAAAGTCAAAAATCAACATTGGACTGGAAGGTTGATCATTTGCTAAAATTGTATCATTAATGGGCACTTTAAAATGTACCGGAGACATTTACAACTGCAGCATTTACAGTTACCTGGAGCTTCCTCCAGCCACATGCACACCGTGGGCTCTCTCACCATCCTTTCTGAGCTGCTCCGTTGTCCTGAGGTAAAGTTCGGTAATTTGGCCAGTCATGCTCTGTCACACCCCTACTGACCTCCCGCGGCCAGGAGTGTTTTAGCTTTCAGCAGCCAGGTAGGATGGCGTGGTAGCCCATGGCGTGCATGGGTCTTGAGGACGGCCCAGGCAAGTATAAATGCTGCCGTTGTACATGTTTTCGTTAACAAGGATTGGGCAACATCTGCTCCTTAAGACAACATCGCTTATAACAGGAGTAAAAGGGAACTTGAAGTGAGAGGGACATGGAGGCCAACTTATTAAGTTTTAAATTATCCAAATTGCTTGGTGTCCTGCTAATCATCCGCTTTTGTTAGATTTAAGGTGGCCACTAATGATACAACTTGCAGAACGATCATTTACAAATTATTCTCCTAACCAATCCAATCAGATTAATACATTTGATCCTTTTTGTTCATTAGTGGTTGTGACAATCCAGCCCCGCGATCCCGTCGAGATCTGCTCCCGTTAGCGTACGCAGGATGTACGGGCGCAGACGGACAACGAGACCGGTTGCTGGATCGTCAGAGGTAAGAAGAAAAGGGCGACAGAGCGTGCCAATCCCGTCTAATCTGCTCCCGTTAGCATACGCAGGAAGTACGGTGAACAGACTGAAAATAAAGATTGGTCGCGCAGCTGCCGACAATATGTAATGGGACAAACATCCACCAATCCCGTATTACTAGGCCACTGTTGCCATGCAGGTCTCATGCACTAGAGACTGCTGGAGGCAAATTCACTGTGTGCGTAGTAAACGGTTAAGATTGGTTGGAGGTGCCCATACATGTACAATTTTGATTGTATATACAATCGGTACACTAAAAATATCGATTTCGCGCTGGAAATCGGGTAATAACTGCCACCACTCTCTCAAGTTCAGGGAGGAAAGAGACTCCCGCGCTATCATAATACTGTAGCCAGCCCAATCACGTTCAACACGCTCAAGTCACCGTTCGGGGAATAATCACTTCCGACGGCTTAAAGACTGTGAGCAATGTGACGTTAAAGAAAGGTTACTGGGTCCCTATATGATGCAATCTCGAATTGTATTTACAATCGAGAAACGGAAGTTATCGATTTCGCACAGGAAATCTGGTACTAGCTAATCCTAGAAGGAAGAAACGGTTATTTACAACCTAGCTAGCAAATCAACAATTTATAAGCAAATCATAAAACAATGCGGTAGTATGACTGACTCTTCAGAGGGCAGATTCGTTATAGCAGCAATCAGATGACCAGAAAAGGCACACAACTGAACGATAAAATCGTTGTTTATTTCTAAACTACATACACACAGCTTATTTTAGAACAGATTGATTGACAGAGAGAAGAGAGGAAAAGAGAACAGAATGTCTGATTATATACAGTTCAAATACCGTTATTGGTAGTCCATGCGGCAATCGCAAGTCTTTGGCGAAAGTCCCAAAATGGCGGTTGCCATGCGGCCAACAGGCCTTTGTTAGGAAGTTCCAAGAGGGAGGGTTTGCCCGCGTCCTTGCGGGCTGCCAGGATGTTACTAGGCATCAGATTGAAGGTAAAGGACGCAGAGCTTTCTGGGCTCTGTCTGGTTATAGCCCCTACTCCAGCAAGGAGGGGTTAGGGGGCGTGGATCACACACCTCTTTGCAGCAGGAGGTCTCTGCCCCTCTTATAGAGGCAAGAATTTACCTGAATCATGATAAGTGTGCTCATCTGCAAACCGTACAAGTTATGTTAAATCTAATAACATTTTTAGGTTTGTCAGAATTTATCAAGAACGTTGATACCAAACTTGGGGGGTTTAGAGTGAACGGTGACCCCAAAATGTATATCTCTGCTTTGGCAGGGCTTACCTTGAATTCAGAAACATCCAATCGTGTGGTTGGTTCCGAATTTCAGAATAAGCGGGTTCTTAAGGCCGTTGCCTATTTGGAAAGCCATCTCTATGGCAAAAGATGGATTTCATATTTGTGAGATCACAGAAAGGTCAGCTGGGAGATGGAATCTCCTTGATCCTTCAGCTGAGGTAATCCTGGGAGAACCCCCTGCTGTGATCGGTTCCTAGCAGTCTGGAGGAGCTAACATTTATGAGCTTCTGTCAACTGATATCTACCCTTCACCTGATGGATGAGGTCATAAACACCTCAGGGGGTCCCCTGTGCTGGCAGAGAATCTTTTCAACAGCAGGCTATGAAAAGATTTCTCCAGCCCTTTGGTGAAGGAAAAAAAAAGTGTATTTAAACCCAAAAAACTGTCAGTTTGGGTGGTTTGCGCAGAACTAGCGTTGGTAACTCCATGACGCATTCGATATGTCATATCGACGGCGTCACATCTCCTCCCCTTCCAAGATTGGGGAAGGATAGGTTAGCAGGACCTTGACTGAAGCAATACCAACTTGCTACTTGGGCTCAGTACCGCGGGGCAGCCTGGGTTCCACATGACCTTGGGGTTGCCCTTTTTTTTGTGTTGGTCAGTGGTTTAGCCAGGAGGCTACAGGGCTTCGCAAACGTCCTGTAGTATCCCGCTGTTCCCAGAGAGGCCTGTACCTCTGTCATGACAATCTGATCTGCGTCTGGTTCAACGGTCAGATTGTCAGCTGACAGCTGTCCTAGTACCAGGGACGAGTGATCGCAGTGTTGCTCCCGAGTCGGGGGAACACAGGGATGTCACCCGGGTACGTGACTGTACAACCGGGCTTGCCCTTCAACAGGTCGTTCCAGGCCTGTTGGAAGGTGGCTGGGGCATTCCTCCTACCAAAAGACATCCGCATCAAGGCGTTTAAGTCCAAGGGCAGGGCGAATGTGGATTCTAGGCGTGCCTCGGGCACGGTTGGAATCTGCCAGTATCCATAGCTCCGATCGATGATCGTTAGGTAGTTGGCGGATGCCAGCCAATCCAACAGATCACCGAGGGGAGTCATGGGATACGCAACGGTTATTGGGATGTCGTCCGGCATCCTATAGGCCTCACAGAACCTAGTGGTCTGTGAGCTAGAGGATTTGCGGAGGACAGCCATCTGTAACATCTCCTCATACTTCATCTTTACTTTGGCTTGCACCTCCGGAGAGGCGCTGTAGGGGATCTGCCATAAGGGCTCGTGAGTCCCCGGGTCCCTTCTGTGAACTGCTGTATCCTGCCCAGGGTTGCTGCGAAGATTTCGATGTGGGGGCGCAGTGCGCTTCAGCGAGGCCTTCGGGGAGTACGAGAGGTGGGGGGGTGACTTTCACATCATCCGCCAATTCTCGTGTGGGAGCTATCAAGCCTGGCAGGGGACCTGTGTCTTCCTGTTCTAATTGGCCGTGCTCTCCCAGAACTAACTGCGTTCTATCTGACTGGGCTTCTAACAGATCCACATGGACCGTGCTTTCACCTGGGGTGTCAGTTACATGGGGAATGGGTTCACTGGAGTAGTTACCATTCTCCCTGTACACCTGTAGTGGAGCTTCCACTGCTGGCGGCTTAGCGGTCTGGCCACTAAGCGCACGCAGGTTGGAGTCGCTCTGTAGTATCCTCACGGATGTGGGACTACAAGTCTCAGCCAGCTGCCTAGTGTGATCTGAGGTCAGCTGCTGAAAATCAAACTCTCTGGGGTCAGAGCTGACAGGAATGCCTGCAGGCTCTGAGCTCAGGTTACCAACAGTACTGTGTGTGTCTGTCTGCACAGGTATACCACAGTAAACATCACCTTTTGGGTAAATCAAAATCACGTCAATATCGACATTGGTCCGGGGGTCAGAGATATCAGGGGAAGTCAAGACTCCTCCAGATAGTCCTGAGTCCGGACTACCGGTGACACTGAAGGCGTCACCCAGCGTACTCTCACAACCATGCACAACATTATCAAAAGCATTTGCATAACATGATATGTCATTTTTAGCATGAGTGTCACCCGCCTGAAAGTCAGAATTGTCAGAGGGAATCCCTGCTGTCAGCTCTGAGTTCATGCGACTGGCCATAGAGCCTGTAATGGCCAAAGAATGTACAGCGTTTCTATCACAATTATCACTGACACATGCAATTTCATTAGTAATAACAGGTGCAGAAAGAGATAAAAGACAGTCAGTTGCTTGTACATATAAATCTGAGGGTACCTCCCGCCCAGTGGCGTTAGGTACAGTAGCAATAGCAGGTAAGGGGTTGACATCTCCCTGTTTTCCCATAGGCTTGTACAGTACCTGGTGGTCAGGGAGTCCTGCTGGGAACTCCTGCATATCAGCAGAAAATTCCGAAGGGCACACAAGCGTGCCTAGACCAGTGCCAAGCACAGGAGGAGAGGGAAACTCAGCAACAGCCCACTCTGGAAAACCCACCCCCCATCCGGCCTTCTCGGGACCTGGGATAACAGGGTTGTGGTGGTTGGGCCTGACTTCAGTCAGGGTGAAGAGCTTTTGTGGGAGAATATCTTCCTCTGTGGCAAGGTCGGAACAGACCAAGGAAACATCTGCTCCTGGAGCACTGGAGCAAAAGATGATCTGGTCGTCCAGCACTGTGGAGCACTGTGAAGATTTCCGGAACCGTAGAGCATCTCTGACACGCTGACAGGCTGTGCAGAGGGTGATGCAGGTGACGGATCAGGGTTGCTAGCCATCTTCGGGCTAGGGACGGTCGTTCACTTCCTCTTGGGACAGAAGAACTTTATGTGGCCGGTCGAGCCACAAAGATTACACATGCGAATGGCAGGTGTGTCAGACTGGGGTGCAGCAATAGCAGCAGCTGCAGGTCTCAGTGGCACAAAGCTCACTGGACCAGGAGGAGCAAATGCAGTAGGCTTACCTCCTTCCAAGTCTTGGGACAGTGTTCTGTGACTGTCCAGCACCAGGGTTCTCTGGCTGTCAGGTACAGGAACCTGATGGTACGCCCTCTCAGAGGTGCGCACAGGAAAGTCTCGTTCCGTGCCCTCTTCCATGGCAGGAAGTTTTGGCTGTGGGGGTCACGGGTAGAGGTTCGCATCTCTCCACCGAAACACATAGTGAAGAGTGCTGATTTGATTGGGTTAGCTGGGCCAACTCCAATTCACGCTGGAGCCGTAGCTCTTCGATCTGGAGATCCCGCTGGCGCAGACACTCTCGGTGCTCCTGGTATCTGCGCAGTTCCTCGCCGGTCAGGTTTGCCAACTCCAATTCCCGCTGGAGTCGTCGCTCCTTGGCCTGGAGATCAAACTGGCGCAGTCGCTCTTGGTGCTCTGCTTCACGCTGGAGCATCTTTGCCTCATGCTGGCGCTCCTCTCTCAGGAACTGCCGCTGTCGTTCTGCTTCCTGGCGCTGTTCTTCTGCCTCCTGGAGCAGAAGTTCTTGTAACTCCGGGTACATGCGCAGATCCTGGTCAGTCAGGTTTGCCAACCACTCCGGGGTTATCAGGACTGCGGTGTATGGAGGCATTAAGCAAGGTGGCGACAAGGATTCCATCTCTGGGGTTATGCCACCAGCTCAGCCTTGTCTGTGCTGCAAGCAGCAATGCCGTGCGATTCGCAGAGGGCTTGCACGTCAGGAACTGACCAATTTTGGTGAAACTGAACTGAATCAGACATTCAGAAGAGAAGAGTACAAGAAAGAGTAGGATACAGCAAAGAAAAAGTTAGGAAATGTAGACCAATCTATTGCTATCAATGTGTACCGTTTTGTGCCAAGAACTTCGGTTCTGCAAGACAGGATACTTAATGACCACTGTCTTATTGTTCTGGTTGCAAAGACTGAGTTTGTCAGATCTTTGCGCTCCGATTTCCCAAAAGCTGGCTATGCCTGGTTTTGGGGTGTGCTATCCCACCACTGCCACCAATGTGACAATCCAGCCCCGCGCTCCCGTCGAGATCTGCTCCCGTTAGCGTACGCAGGAAGTACGGGCGCAGACGGACAACGAGACCGGTTGCTGGATCGTCAGAGGTAAGAAGAAAAGGGCGACAGAGCGTGCCAATCCCGTCTAATCTGCTCCCGTTAGCATACGCAGGAAGTACGGTGAACAGACTGAAAATAAAGATTGGTCGCGCAGCTGCCGACAATATGTAATGGGACAAACATCCACCAATCCCGTATTACTAGGCCACTGTTGCCATGCAGGTCTCATGCACTAGAGACTGCTGGAGGCAAATTCACTGTGTGCGTAGTAAACGGTTAAGATCGGTTGGAGGTGCCCATACATGTACAATTTTGATTGTATATACAATCGGTACACTAAAAATATCGATTTCGCGCTGGAAATCGGGTAATAACTGCCACCACTCTCTCAAGTTCAGGGAGGAAAGAGACTCCCGCGCTATCATAATACGGTAGCCAGCCCAATCACGTTCAACACGCTCAAGTCACCGTTCGGGGAATAATCACTTCCGACGGCTTAAAGACTGTGAGCAATGTGACGTTAAAGAAAGGTTACTGGGTCCCTATATGATGCAATCTCGAATTGTATTTACAATCGAGAAACGGAAGTTATCGATTTCGCACAGGAAATCTGGTACTAGCTAATCCTAGAAGGAAGAAACGGTTATTTACAACCTAGCTAGCAAATCAACAATTTATAAGCAAATCATAAAACAATGCGGTAGTATGACTGACTCTTCAGAGGGCAGATTCGTTATAGCAGCAATCAGATGACCAGAAAAGGCACACAACTGAACGATAAAATCGTTGTTTATTTCTAAACTACATACACACAGCTTATTTTAGAACAGATTGATTGACAGAGAGAAGAGAGGAAAAGAGAACAGAATGTCTGATTATATACAGTTCAAATACCGTTATTGGTAGTCTATGCGGCAATCGCAAGTCTTTGGCGAAAGTCCCAAAATGGCGGTTGCCATGCGGCCAACAGGCCTTTGTTAGGAAGTTCCAAGAGGAAGGGTTTGCCCGCGTCCTTGCGGGCTGCCAGGATGTTACTAGGCATCAGATTGAAGGTAAAGGACGCAGAGCTTTCTGGGCTCTGTCTGGTTATAGCCCCTACTCCAGCAAGGAGGGGTTAGGGGGCGTGGATCACACACCTCTTTGCAGCAGGAGGTCTCTGCCCCTCTTATAGAGGCAAGAATTTACCTGAATCATGATAAGTGTGCTCATCTGCAAACCGTACAAGTTATGTTAAATCTAATAACATTTTTAGGTTTGTCAGAATTTATCAAGAACGTTGATACCAAACTTGGGGGGTTTAGAGTGAACGGTGACCCCAAAATGTATATCTCTGCTTTGGCAGGGCTTACCTTGAATTCAGAAACATCCAATCGTGTGGTTGGTTCCGAATTTCAGAATAAGCGGGTTCTTAAGGCCGTTGCCTATTTGGAAAGCCATCTCTATGGCAAAAGATGGATTTCATATTTGTGAGATCACAGAAAGGTCAGCTGGGAGATGGAATCTCCTTGATCCTTCAGCTGAGGTAATCCTGGGAGAACCCCCTGCTGTGATCGGTTCCTAGCAGTCTGGAGGAGCTAACATTTATGAGCTTCTGTCAACTGATATCTACCCTTCACCTGATGGATGAGGTCATAAACACCTCAGGGGGTCCCCTGTGCTGGCAGAGAATCTTTTCAACAGCAGGCTAATTAACTGGCCATGAAAAGATTTCTCCAGCCCTTTGGTGAAGGAAAAAAAAAGTGTATTTAAACCCAAAAAACTGTCAGTTTGGGTGGTTTGCGCAGAACTAGCGTTGGTAACTCCATGACGCATTCGATATGTCATATCGACGGCGTCACAGTGGTCCCAAACGATAATTTTGGATTCGTTCGTAAACAATTGTTCAGAAAATTGTATGTATGTAAATATGTGTTGCGGCAACATTTAGCCATAGACCCTGAACAAGCATGCAGATCAGGTGCACTGACTGAAGTCAGACTGGATTAGCTGCATGCTTGCTCCAGGTGTGTGATTCAGACGCTACTGCAGCCAGAGAGATCAGTAGGACAGCCAGGCAACTGGTATGGTTTAAAAGGAAATAAATATAGCAGCCTCCCTATGCCTCATGCTGCTGCCGTCTTGAATGGCCATACACCGCACCACATTTCTAAAGGACTAAATGCAAATACAGTAAATTTATGCAAATATGTACTTTAAAAAAAAAAAACAACACTTCCCCTTTATAAACAACAGACTCACTTCCAACAAACACAACGCTTCCGGCGATGACATCCATGTCCGGGGAGTAGCAGACCACGTTATCGCCGCTGGTCCCGGAAGAGAGGTTCATGTGGAACAGCTGAATGCCGTAACTGCCGGTCCCCAGATCCACTAACGGGTAATCCGTGATGCCAAACTGAATGGACCCCACGCTGCTGCTATTATTATCCTTCAGCTTACAACAGAAAGTCATATTGGCGCCAACAGGGACCACCTTATCGGTCGGATACACCGCGTCTTCTTCAGAGCCATCTACACCAGCAGAACACAAACATAATTAAAGTCAACCTGTAAGTTACAAAAATGAAAAAAAAATAGATACTTGCCTCGAGAAGGGGAAGCCTCTGGATCATAATCTCCCTCCGACAGAAAGATCCAGCGCTGGAACTCCGAACACAAAGCAACAATAATATCTGCGTTTTCCTGACCATGCAGACGCACTAGTGGGGTCCTGCTCTGACTCCGGTGGAAATAGCTAAGCCTAATCGCATCCGCTCTACTGCTCAGGCTGCTTACGCAGTAGAGCGGACCCGATCGGGTTCAGCTATTTCCGAGGAAGACCGAGGGAAAGCCGCTACTAAGCCTGCACAGGAGCAGCGACAAGCAGATTTTCGGGGAAGCCAGCGCTGGATCCCCTCTGCAGAGAAGGAAGGAGGAAGCCTCTTAGGATCCAGATAAATGTTTCATGATCAAGAATGATGTAGATTGTTCTTATGGAAATGATCACAAACAGCCAGTCACAAACTTAGAGTTTGCTCGCTCAGGAACTTGCTGTACTTGAGTGCAGTCAGCAGAAATGATCACATGATCGCAACCAGCCAATCACAAACTTACAATCACTCACTTGGAAATTGACAGCACCTGAGTGCAGTCTACCGAAATTATCACGTGATCACAAACAGCCAGGCACAATCTTAGAAATCGCTCACTCAGGGACTCGCTGTGCTTGAGTGCAGTCAGCAAAAATAATCACATGACTGCAAACAGCCAGTAGCAAACTTACAAATAGATCACTTGGGGATTCTCTGTAGCTGGGTGGAGTCAACAGAAATGATCACATGATCGCAAATAGCCAGTCACAAAATTACAAATCACTCGCCCGATCAATTCAGTTGGGCTTCTCTATGAAATCACTTCCAGGAAAAAAAAATGACAAAATAAACTGATTATCCCTAAAAAGCATCCAGTGTATGTAGTGGATGTCCTCTCTGTTATTGCCATTTACAGGTTTACCTGCTATAGTGCTGATGGCGCTCCATTCACTGGGCCTGATCTCTCCATAGTAGGTGTCGTCATTGATGAAGCATCGGATCTTTACAGAGTGCGACGTGCAAGTCAATGGAAAGTCTGCGCTCCAATTCCAGCGGAATGTGGTCTGCCTGAGATCCCAGTGTACTGTGAAGGTTTCCTACAGGCAGAGAACAGGATGCCTCTGAGTTATCCTGGCTACTCTAACAGGCAGTCATGTGACATCAGCAAAGACCATCACCATAGCAAATATTCAGTTAAACAGTAAAATATGGGCAAAATACGCAGATCTATGACAAATGTAATATAAAACACATAATGCACGCTAGAGGCTAGATTTCAAAGAATGATGCAAAACAGGGTAATTTAAAAAAAAAAAAAAAACCATTTTAACTGCCCAGCTCATTCCTGGCTAGGTAGAAAGAGGACCTGTCACCTGTCACAAATCTACAAAGTTAAAGCACAAATAAACGGACGACAGCATCACAACATGTGAATGTTAAAACATTATCTCCTTACAAATAGCATCCTTCAAGGGGCAGGGTATACAAGAAAACAAATGAATAGTCATAATTAGAAGGTGATGTCATGAAGGGATCAGAGCAAGTGTGGCCAATAAACCAACCGCTTCAGAGTATCCCAGCGTAGCAGAACAACATTGACCCACTACAGCACTGGGTCATGTCTCTTCCCTTTCATAGGATGAGCAGGCCACCCTGTCCTCCCTTCTCCATTCCAACGTTGTAGGTGTTATAGTTACACTCTGTTAAAGTGAATGGGAACCGCATTTAAAAAAAATGAGATCAGATACTTACCCAAGGAGAGGGAAGGCTCTGGGTCCTGTCGTTCCGGTGCTGGCTCGCTCGGTAGCAGCATTAACTAAATTAGTCAAATATTGCTTTACCCGGCCGAAGGAGGCTTCAGAAGTCTTCAGGGAGCCCAAGTTCTTCTGAAGAAGCGCGGCTCTGTACTGCGCCTGCGCAAGCACGGTCTCTTGCATGCTCACGCCTGTGCAGTATGGAGCTGCACGTCCTCGGGAGGACACGGCTCTCGAAGACTTCCAAATACCCTTTCGGCGGGGGATTGAAACGGGGGGGGGGGGGGGGGGGCAGCGCAGGATAGAGGGCACCGAGAGAGGGGACGGAAAAATCTATACAACCCAGAGCCTTCCCTCTCCTTAGGTAAGTATTTGCTTCATTTTTTTAAAATGCGGTTCCCATTCACTTTAAGACACATGATGTACAGTACCTCCAAATGAATATTACATATTTACCTCGTCATCAGTTCCTCTCTGAAGCTCACCATTTTCTTCAAACAATTCCTCCCAGTTCCGATTAAGTCTAGTTGTACTTGTTTCTCCGCAAACTGGAAGCCTTAGGCCCCATTTACACTTAATCAGTTGGTATGCAGTTTTTTTCTTCTCCATAACAGTGCATTATGAAAAATCTTTCAGTTAAAAACGCGTGTAGTGCAAACTGAGCCATTGGAAAACATGGGCATTACTTTGAAAATCAGTTGTACTTTCAGTTATAACTGAGAGCAACTGATTAAGTGTAAATGGGGCCTTAGGACCCTTTTCCACTTTATGAGCTGCTGAAAGGACAACTGATGTGCAAAGTATTATCCATGTTTCCCTATGGCTCAAGTCGGTGATATTACTAGTTAACAGAGCGCTGACTTGGAAGCCATGACGGGTCATCACCATTTTTAAAATGGAGCGTGGAGAATTCCATGGATCACAATGAACAAACGGCGCAGGAGAGGAGAAAGATTGCTGAGCAGACTATGCAGGACGCAAGTAACAGGGAAGTTGGTGTGGACCAAAATACTTAGCAAATATCTTCTAATGACCATGAATACAAATGAGGTTTGCAGCACACACCATAAACATAATAACGTACGTTTCTGACAAGATGCAGGTTTTCTCCCCGTAACACATGGATCTCCCACGTCACAGACGTATCGGAAACAACGCTGGAGGAATCCACTGTCCATTCCACATACAGGATGTCAGACTGATCATCGCCAACCAAGGAGAGGATCTGCGGTGTGTGTGGGACGTAAGCTGCAGGGCAGAGATGCAAACACTTAGCATAGAGGAAATACAGGGAGTCCATAATGTGTGCACTGACATCACTCTCACAGAGTCATACAGTACCGTCCATCAACTACCAGCACCTTGCAGTGCCGCCCATCCATCATCCTGCTAATGAAATTACACGCAGGAAGATGACACTAATGATAACACGCATTACAGGAAACATGCAAGAGGCAGATAAACCAGCAGAAACCCCTAAAAGCCTTTTAACGCTCAATTTCAGCTTCTACTGTTTTAATGCATGTGATAATACATTGACATTAATTAGCAATCCATAATGTTTCCTGTATTACAATTCTGTACAGCTTCTTTCCGCAATACATTTGCATCCATCCTAGAGCATCTCTTCCTGCTGAGACTAAGGTGCAACTCTACTGGATAGAAAGCTGTCCAGACTCCTCCCCCAGGAGGTACCAACAAGTCTCTCCCTGAGAGCACATCACAAGTGTAGGTAATGGCAATGCACTCCCTATGGTGTAGCCTAATGTGTCAGTGCTTGGACCATAGACCTCCTATAAGTCAGTACTATCATTAAAGAGAATCTGTACTCTAAAATTCTTACAATAAAAAGCATACCATTCTCTTCATTATGTTCTCCTGGGCCCCTCTGTGCTGTTTCTGCCACTCCCTGCTGCAATCCTGGCTTGTAATTAACAATTTTAGGCAGTGTTTACAAACAGCTTACTGTGTGACTCGTGCAGAGCTTGGAGAGGGTGTGTAAAGCTTCTGCCAATGACAAGCAGTGTTGCACATTCTGCACATTCCACACATTCCAGCCTCAGCCCAACAGACAGGACAGAGGAAAGGAGATAATATTCATTACAGAGACAGTGCAACTAGAAAATGCTGCAGTAAGATAGACCATATTAGAACAGGCATAGGAACTTATAGGATAGAAGAAATAAGGCTCACAATTTTGTTACAGAGTCTCTATAAGTAAAGGGGGTAGGCACTCCAAAAGTAGTGCTTACTCCTTTACTTATTGATCCCTGTGAGCACAGGTAACATGAGCTCACCCACATTCTCCCTCCATGGAGAGATGAACTATTTGCAGCTCATATGTATCTGCTAAGCTGCAGTGCTGACCACAAAGAGGTAACATGTAAACAGCAGAGGGAGGAGCCCGTGATGTCTGCTGGGAACCTCACCTCTCTGCTACCTATCCATGGGTGATATACCGGGTGTGGCCTGTGTGCAGGGGGGAGGATGCAGGTAACGTGTTGGAGTTTGGAGAATCTTATAGAAGGTTCAGATGCTTGTCAGTTTTCCAGTTTGCTTCCTGTACAGCTTCTGAAGCTGCTTACTGTGGTCACATGGCTGTGAGTCTAGTACTCTAGCGGGCAGTTCCTGCACGGACGCGAGAGGACACAGGCCAGATCAAGAACAGGTAGATATACATTCTGTAGTATGCTCCAACTCGCAGTCTCCACATGTTGGAACGCTGCATATGTGGGTGGAAGGGGGGGGGGGGGGGGGCACTGACTTCACTTCAGCACATGGAGGGTTGGTGTATGCTCAAGAAAGCTTATCTGTGTGTATATACAGTAAAATAAATTTACAAGCAATCTCCTTGACCATCTAGGTTAGTGACAACTACAGCATGTTTTCATCATGGGATGGAAAGACAATGAAAGGAACTTACGGACATCTCCCATGTACTTCTCGAAGCTGATCTGCGGTCTCTGTGGAATGTTCTTTGCTTGGACCTTCACAGTCACCGGAGCGTACATGTGAAACTCAACTTGCAGGCTGTTACCGCGAGTCTCATAACAACTTTCTGGTTGCAAAGACCTGCATGGAAATCAGGACATTGGTTTAGAATGTAAAGCGCTGTGAGGTCTTCTGCGCACGCTGCATGTCTATGTTACTTGTAGGTCTACAGATGATCAATGGGCTACTGCTATCTTATGTTTATGTGTTCTGAAGCAGAGCAGATTCCAGATTGAAAGCCTGTATGACCAGATGCGATCCTCAGACATGCAAACTATCCTCATATTTACCAATCTGTATCATGCGCTGACAGCTGCTACAAAGTACATGCCCTGCTTTATATTACATTGTTTATTCAGGTTTGGTTAAATAGAACCAGTCACAAATAAGTGCTCAAAATCGCACAAGCTCTAAAGTTAAACTTAGAAGGAACTTTTACCAGCCTGGTGAAGGTATTAGTTCTGGTGTTGTGTTGCAGTTTTTCCTATCTTCTACAGGCACCCCAACGTGAACAGACACGACTCCCCCAAACCTGAACAGAGGCTACAGGGGGCACAGGCTCCCCAAACCTGAACAGAGGCTACAGAGGGGCAAAGGCTCCCCAAACCTGAACAGAGGCTACAGAGGGCACAGGCTCCCCAAACCTGAACAGAGGCTACAGGGGGCACAGGCTCCTCAAACCTGAACAGAGGCTACAGAGGGCACAGGCTCCCCAAACCTGAACAGAGGCTACAGAGGGGCACAGGCTCCTCAAACCTGAATAGAGGCTACAGGGGGCACAGGCTCCTCAAACTTGAACAGAGGCTACAGAGGGCACAGGCTCCAAAACCTGAACAGAGGCTACAGGGGGCACAGGCTCCCCAAACCTGAACAGAGGCTACAGAGGGGCACAGGCTCCTCAAACCTGAACAGAGGCTACAGAGGGGCACAGGCTCCTCAAACCTGAACAGAGGCTACATAGGGGCACAGGCTCCTCAAACCTGAACAGAGGCTACATGGGGCACAGGCTACCCAAACCTGAACAGAGGCTACAGAGGGGCACAGGCTACCCAAACCTGAACAGAGGCTACAGAGGGGCACAGGCTGTCCAAACCTGAACAGAGGCTACAGAGGGGCACAGGCTCCCCAAACCTGAACAGAGGCTACAGAGGGGCACAGGCTGTCCAAACCTGAACAGAGGCTACAGGGGGCACAGGCTCCCCAACCCTGAACAGAGGCTACAGAGGGACACAGGCTCCCCAACCTGGACAGACAACAGGAGGCAAAGGTATCCCAAACCTTAACAAAGGCTACAGGCTCCCCAAACCTGAACAGAGGCTACAGGGGGCACAGGCTCCCCAAACCTGAACAGAGGCTACATAGGGCACAGGCTCCCCAAACCTGAACAAAGGCTACAGAGGGCACAGGCTCCCCAACCTGGACAGACAACAGGAGGCAAAGGTATCTCAAACCTTAACAAAGGCTACAGGCTCCCCAAACCTGAACAGAGGCTACAGAGGGGCAAAGGCTCCTCAAACCTGAACAGAGGCTACAGAGGGCACAGGCTCCCCAACCTGGACAGACAACAGGAGGCAAAGGTATCCCAAACCTTAACAAAGGCTACAGGCTCCCCAAACCTGAACAGAGGCTACAGAGGGGCACAGGCTGTCCAAACCTGAACAGAGGCTACAGGGGGCACAGGCTCCCCAAACCTGAACAGAGGCTACAGGGGGCACAGGCTCCCCAAACCTGAACAGAGGCTACAGAGGGGGCACAGGCTGTCCAAACCTGAACAGAGGCTACAGAGGGACACAGGCTCCCCAACCCTGAACAGAGGCTAAAGGGGGCACAGGCTCCCCAAACCTGAACAAAGGCTACAGAGGGCACAGGCTCCCCAAACCTGAACAAAGGCTACAGAGGGCACAGGCTCCCCAACCTGAGCAGGTGAAGGCTTGTCTGAGGAACCTCAGTTCCTGCTGAAACACACAACTGCTAATCCCGGCATCTGGTGGTTTGGGATGAGGCTGAATGGGGGATCTTTAATATGAATGTGCAGCTGACAAATTGTGCAGGTGCAGTTGTGTCCACATAGGGCAGAATCTCAAAAGAACGTATCCAATACCTTGTGGAATGCATGCCATGAAGAATGTAAGAGAGGTCTTACCTGGCCTCAATATAGAGTCCTGAAGAAGTGCTCCAGTGACCGTATACAGGATAGCAGTGATGTAGCTTAGGAGCTGTGGGCTCCGATGCAAGTTTTACATTGGGGTCCCCCAAGCACTCTATACATAACAATTGATACGGCGCACCAAATCCTGCCAATAGCAACTACAGTGTCAGAGGTGCAAGAAGGGGATGGGGAACAGCTTGTTAATGATTGCCACTATTCAAAGTATCTATAGAAGTGATTATTATGAGCACAGGACCAATAAAGAGCTAATATTGCAGTTGAGGGAGGACCCTTCGGGGTCCCTCTGGCCCAAGGGCCCCGATGACGTCGCAACCTCTGCAACCCCTATTGCTACGCCCCTGCAGGATAGTAATCAGCCTGCCAGCACTATTGAAATGTACTAAGTATGCTAGTCATGTGCAAGACTCACCTGGAGCAGATCTCATAACGTATGGCGGATCCAGCAAAGCCTGGCGTTTCCCAGCGACAGGACAGATTTGCAAAATCATGGGTCACACATGTCAGGTTCTGGTAGAATTCTGGAGACTCTAAAGAACACAAATCACAGACAGACATCAGTCTCCCTAAACAGAAGGGAGGGAAGAGGTTATTACATACATGTTTCCTGGCTTTTCATTTCAGCAGCAATGAGGGTTTGTAGGAGACAATATGAATACTGCTCGGCAAAAAGTGTATACCTGAAGGATACCTGGATACCTGAAGGACTTGTTGCAACTGCATCACACCCCCCACAATCTTAGATCAAAAGGACGTAACACCTTGGTCACCCCCAGAGTCCACCTCAAAACCTTTGGAGACAGACCCTTTTGCCATGCTGCCCCTACACTTTGGAACTCCCTGCCACACCCAATCAGGACAGCTCCATCCCTGGAAGCATTTAAGTCTAAACTGAAAACCTACCTCTTCAGTCTGGCATTCATGAACACCTGACTATCTCCTCTGTAACACAACCCAGCCTGCAACCCTGTATTAATCTGAGGCACAACTATGCGCTTTGAGTCCTATGGGAGAAAAGCGCTTTACAAATGTTTTTGTATTGTATTATTGTATTGTAAAACTGTATAGGTGAATATCTGAGCAGAGCTCCGTTCTTCCTTATCCCTACTTATCCTATTGTTCCTTTATCTAAGCAATGACGGGATATTTTAAAAGGGTTAAAATCTTGGCCAAGACCATTTGCATGGCACACTACACAGATATCAGCATGATATCTCGCTAAAGCCCTGTACGGCCAATAACGACCGCCTCAGCCAACAATCAGGTGTGGGTACAGCAGCTGATGACACCCAACCCACGAACAATCGGTCTGGTGGATCTACTGAACCCCAGCGACGACGATCTCCTTGCTGATCCCATTGTTTGTGCCTCTCCCCGCCAGCCGCCACAAATCTGCAGCTTATCGTCCCCCTGCCCCCCATAGCTGACACACACAGCTGACACACGTGTGCACCTGGGGCGAGTGATGTCGCCCAGGGGATCAGGTCCTGATCCTCGATGGGCGACATATGTTGGGAATGTGTACACGGCCTAATAAGGGGGGGGGGGGGGGGGGGACTAGGAAAGCACTAGGTGGTCTCTGTCTCTCTCCCTCCCCCCACCTTCCCCAAGATAACACTGTTCCCCTGTAAAACACTGGCTGCTGGCCACCCTAGGTCCCATGCCCCCCACCCAAGCTGAAAGTGCTCTTCCGAGGCCCTTTCAGAGTACTAGCGGCAGCGGAGTGCACCTTTCTGGAAAGCATGCTACCTCCAGTCTGTGTCCTTCCGCCTCCATCTCCCCAGCTCCTGTTATCATAACATAAGTGCATGCATGCCTCTGAATCACAGAACGGGTGCCATGGAGATGAAGGCGGAGTGCGCTTCACTGTTGCTAGTACTCTACAGTGGCCCCAAGAGAGCACTAGCGGGGCCCGCCACCAGCTGTGAGGTCCTATGCAATAGTCTACCGCCACGCCAGAGCCCCCTTTCAAGCTTGAGCTTCCATCTGATCGATAATTTAAATTTCGGATGGAAATCTATCAAAATTAAGATCCGGTGGGCATGTTGGGGTCTCGCTCTCCAGCAGATTAAGTGTATGGGCACCTTAGTGCCCCCCACCACCAACCCCCATGACAATGACAATAGACTATGGTATGGACTCTCTCAGCACAGTCAGAAATAAGAGAATGGACGCTGCAGAAGATATCAGTGCTAAATAAATACATAACCAAAGTAATGATAAAGAACCATAGGAGGTGCAGCCAAAGTAAACAAATATGTAATCTCACAAATCTGAGTTTATTTCATTATGTATCAGTGAAAGCTTGAAATCCTGGCTGCATGGGACTGTAGACAATACCCCTTAACCACTTGCCGACCAGGGCTGTATTGGCTGATCTGTGCTGCGTGGGCTCTCCAGCCCGCAGCACAGATCAGTATTATGCCAGGGCGATCAGACTTCCCCCCCCCCCTTTTTTCCCCACTAGGGGGATGTCCTGCCGGGGGGGGTCTGATCGCCGCCGGCCATCTGCGTTTTTTCGGGGGGGGGGGGGGGGGGGCTCCTCAAAGCCCCCCTCCGCAGCCATTTCCGCCCTCTGCCTCCTTACCTCCCTCCCTCCCTCTCTCCGTAATGCGCAGGACAGAGTTCCGTCCTGCGCATTGAAGGATAGGCTTCCGCCTATCAGATGCCGGCGATCCCCGGCCAATCAGAGGCCGGGGATCGCCGATCTGCCTTACGGCGCTGCTGCGCAGCAGCGCCGTATGATGTAAACAGCGGGGATTTCTTCCCCGCGTGTTTACATTTTGCCGGAGAGCCGCAATCGGCGGCTCTCCGGCTGTTCACGGAGACACCCTCCGTGAACTGACATGGAAAGGCCGCTCGATCGAGCGGCCGTTTCCATGGTAACCCGCAGACGACCAGTTTACGCCGATCGGCGTTAGCTGGTCGTCAAGAGGTTAAACATAGCTATAAACTTAACACTAAAATAAAATACCAAGACACTCCAGACTGGCGAAAATTGGCCGTGGCCATCTTTATTAAGGAACGTTATAACTTTAATAATAAAATAAATAAATAATTGACGGTCAATATCAAACTTTATTATCAAACAATTTATAATGATAGATAATAAATAACAGTTGCGTATCTGACTACCACAGCCCAGATACGGTTGATCAGTAAATAAGATCCCAAACGTTCCAATAAAGATTTTGACCACGACGTCTTAAAGAAGGGGGTGGGGGGTGGGAAGAGCTCACCTAGTAGCCACTGAGGTGACAGGCAGCTAGTGCTGTACGGACCTTACTTATATATACCTAACTCAGCCCTGATTGGTCGCTGAACTCTGCCCTAAGCACTAGTAACACCTGCAAAAATAAACCTGCCTGACAGCCGACCAATCAGGGGTGACCAACCTGTGTGACACATTTACCACACACACACACTCTCTGCACCAAAGCTCAGCCAATCAGCTCTGACTTTACCTCATAGTGAGGGAAATATGAATCACCCTCATGACAGGCTGTATTGAACCTATTTAGGCTTGTCACAGACCCATGCAGGGCCTAATTTATGGCTTAGGCCCTTTGTATTTCACTTCAAGACAGATCCATCTCATTTGGGTTGGATTGTTATTTAGACACTCAAATGCTGCTTAAATCTTGAAATTGTATTTATGAAGCTCAGTTCCAGCAGATTTCTGGAGAAACCATGGGGAACATCTTGTTTCAAGTAGTCAGAAAACACAGACAAAGGCCGGAGTTCAGTACAATCTCAGTGAAAGACTTTTCGATGTTGTGGTTTGGGAAGGATGTGTGTATTTTCTCAGCTGCTGTCTGTATACACAAAACATTCTGCACTACATTAATAAACTATAGAGCCATGTGAAAACAGGCCAAGCATGGTCCTCATTAGCAAGTAACGAGACACTAGAGGAAACATCCACACACTACAACATGGGGGTAAAATGTTCCAGGGAAACCAGTGTAAAAATAAAGCTGCATTGATGGGGATGTTTTATATGGGGATATAAGTGGCTGGCTGTGGTTCATGGACAATCGGATGAGCGACATTTATGACTTTTCATGCTTGAAGCACAAGCCACAAGAATGTTCATATAGCTTGTATCCTCCGACACCTCCACAATGACGGCTTCATAATGGAACTGCCAGGTGAAGGCAATACATCAATGGTACACAAGAGACTACACAGGCACACAGAAAACACAATTTTAACCTTGTTGGAGGAGATCAAGAATGATAGGGAGAGGGCAACAAAGGAAAGAGGGGAGAGTGGCAAGGAAAGGAAGGGGCAACAAATGAGAGAGGGGAGAGAATGGCAAGAAGAGGAAGGGGCAACAAAGGAGAGAGAGGAGAGTGGCAAAAAAAGGAGAAAGAGGAGAGTGGCAAGGGGAGGAAGGTGCAACAAAGGAGGGAGGGGAAAGAGGCAATGAGAGGGAGGGGCAACAAAGGAGGGTGTAGCAAGGAGAGTGAGGGGTAACACAGGAGAGAGAGGAGAGTGGCTTTAGAGGAAGGGGCAACAATGGAGAGAGAGGAGAGTGTGGCAAGGAGAGGAATGGGCAACAAAGGATAGATAGGAACGTGTGGCAAGGAGAGGGAGTGGCAACAAAGGAGAGAGAGTGCCAACAAAGGAGAGTGTGGCGAGGAGAGAGAGGGGCAACAAAGGAGAGAGGAGAGGCTAGGGGCAATTAAGGGGAGAGAGAGAGAGAGAGAGAGAGAGAGAGAGAGAGAGAGAGAGAGAGAGAGAGAGAGAGAGAGAAGAGTGGCAAGGAGAGAGAGGGGCAACAAAAGAGCGAGGGTGGGAAGAGTGCTAAGGAAAAGGAGGGGTTAGAAAGGAGAAAAATGAGTGAAAAAGGACAGATAAAAGCAGGAAAGGAAAAAGGGGCAAAAAAAGTAAAAATAAATGGGGGGGGGGGGGGGGGGGCGAGGAGAAAGGGGAGAGAGAGAGAGACACACACACACACACACACACACGATGAGAAAGGCAGACAGTGAAAATGAAAGGACCAGCAGTCTCATGAGTTTCTTTCCATTTGCACTGTGCCTCTATACTGGAGTTTACAGGTTTTCAATCTGCTTTCATGGTCGATTGCACATTTACAGGGGTCATATAGTTTACTGGACCCTGGCTGAGGTCCCACTTCTGGCTGCCACAAATTAATAACCATACAGGCTGCAGTCCTCTGCAAACACTGGCCTGCCTTCCCATCACTGCTTTCCTGATTACATGTCCATCAGGCTGCATTACAAGAGAACAAGCTTTCACAGCATTTCCTACTATTCTTTCTAGTTGTTGCAAAGCCGTCATTTAATGTTGGAAGCTGAACATTCCTACACAATCTTCTCATGAGGTCTAGTCTAGCAATTCATCCCATAATGCACTGCAACACTGCCATATATGTAACTCTCAGTAAAATCACACATCACGTGAATGAAGGACATGTGGAAAATAAGGAATTGCAAGTGTGGAAATATGTCAGAGTCTTGTGACTAGACCGGATGGCCCATGAAATGCAACACATTTTTGTGGAAACACCCCCACCACATGTGTTTTTACAAAAATTATTTTTCCCACAAATTTGGATTCAGACGAAAATGTAAATTTCAATGTGAAAATGACTGGCGACAAATTAAACCACTTCTATTCCCTTAAAAACCAAAGCAATTTTTCTCATTTCATGCTCCTCCCATTCATTCTTCAATAACTTTATCAATACCTATCACACCTAAATGATCTAGATCTTGTTTTTTTTGCGGGACAAACTAGGCTTTCTTAAGTTGGGACTTGTTTGCTAACAATTATTTTATTTCTTATGTATTTTAAAGGGAATAAGGAAAAAAAAAAAAAAGAGAAAAAGTCATTATTTCTCAGTGTTCGGCTATTATAGTTTGAAAATAAAAAAAAAGTGCTACTGTAGATAAATCCCACATATTTTATTTGCCCTGGTTATTACAACATTTAAAGAGAGCCTGAGGTAGGCTCATAAAATTATTATTTTACGGATCAGATTGCCGCCATCCCCGCCACTCCTGTGGGCCGCACTCTGGGTCACGGCGCTGGAAAGAGATTAATTCTCTCTCCCAGCGTGCAGGGAAGTGGGGGAGCAGCAGGAGGCGCAGCTAGGGATAGTGAGCTCTAGAAACCCTGCAGGAACGCCCCTGGTGGGAGTTTTGAACAGGGAATCCCTCTCCCACATGTTTACCATTCAGATAGCGACAACTATTGTCACCAATATCGGGGGGGGGGGGGGGGCATAGAGCAGCGGTTGGGGGACACAGAGGCATGTCAGGAGGCAGAAAACATCTGTGTCCCATCTGCACATCTGCACCCCCCCCCCCCCCCAACCACCTCAGGTTCTCTTTAAATTATATCCATAGATTGCTGTAAATTGCTATCTAACCCTGCCCTCCCAGTAATACGTAGCATAGGCTGTTTAGTAATGCAGAATTTTCCACCCAGAGCATTCTGGGAGACCGGTATTATTTTCTCTGGTTTCGGAAATTTTAGTACACAAAGATTACGCAGAGCTGCACCTGACAGGACTAAAAAGCTGTCACCACCTGTGATAAATTTCAGAATAAAAATCAGGGTTTACAACGGCAAACACTAAATAATTTATGAATGAATAATGTAAAAAAAAAAAAAAAAATTCACTACAGTTCCTCTTTAATATCACTCTGCTCTGTCCCCCTCATGGGCACAGCATTCTTTTTGAATACGGTATGAATATGGTATGAATATGGTTTGAATATGGTGGTAAAAGTCCAGGTGGGTAAGAAAGTACAAGGACTCACCAGTGGCCTGGCTGCGGACATGGCTCAGCAGAGTGTAGACAACAGCAAGCAGACTGCTGAGGCACAGCTTATTCCACATTCTCTGCTGCTCGACTCCCACCGGATCCTTCACGGCTTATTTGAGCAGCTGCATGTCTCAACGACAGGTACAAGCCTGCAAGACAATATAAAGAAGTCATTAGATCAACTGGAACTTTACTCCAGAACGGCAAGATCAGACCGCTCCAGCCAAACTCTTCCTAGCTCTGGATACCCCTTATCCACCTTGGTCACACAAATACAATTTTTTTTCTGATTTAAGAATTACGATTTGATGCAACTTTTAAAAATCTCACCAATGGATCTCATGAAAAAAAAATAAATAAAAAGTATGGAAAAAAAAAATGCTTGGGTCAAGAAATTTACCAACTATCATATAT